>NC_041749.1:15308115-15663115 GCF_004115215.2 Ornithorhynchus anatinus
CAGGAATTAATTGTCTGCTATTCTTCAGAGTTGGGTTGGCCCAGTCTAATGTTTCCATTTAAGGGGCAAGTGAAGAAACAGAATGGAAAATTAAACCTGCTTCCTAAGAGCAACTCTGTTGTATTGTACTTTGTGAAATATTGAGTACAGTGCTCGGCCCATAGACAGTAGTAAATAAATGCTATTGATTAAGTGACAAGTGGCACTCTGCTAGAACCCTGTGCCCTTATGCTTGATCAAATTTACAAAACATGAAATATCTGGGATTGGGTTGGAACAATACTTTCGACTCTCTTTTCAGGAAAAGGCTCTTTCAGAAGTACCATCCTTTATTTTGCATGAGCTGTGTAATGAACAACAACTCTTGAAGTTGTCTTCCTGTAAGTCAGTCCCTGATCCACTACAACAAATCCTAGAATTAATCTTCAAAGTCCTCAACAACACTTAACTGTGGTCCACAGCTATTTCTAGTAAGAAGTTTGGTAACTCTGTACCCATGGGTTGCATTTAAACTGGAAGTTTTTCTGTCAAAGATAAGCTTTTGAGGCTCCCAAGATTTTGGCTGGTCTTGAGTCCATTTTCAGATTATTTCCATCGGTCAATTTTAATTTCCTACTGTTCAGTTTCACCATCTAGAATGGCTGGGAAACACTTAAAATATTCATGTAATTATACTTTGTCTTTTATACCATCTTTCCTCTTAAAGTCAATATCAGAGTGACTGAAGGAGGGGATCAGAAGGGCTCTAAGAGCTCAGTGTCTTAAATAGCAACTGACACTGAGAGTTTTGTGGCAGTAGAGGAGGCGTCGCTAAGGTCCTATAATTCTAGTCTTCCTCTAGAGCATTTCCTTCAATCCCCTGGAGGATTCTAAGACTCTGGCTTTTTCCTCTCCCCTCTCCCAAATTCTATACCCCAGGGAGTCACATTCCTGAGGCTAGAGTGCCATCTTAATAGCCCAGACTCGTAATAGCAGGGTTGAACTGAATCAGTGCAAGGAGATGGCTTACGAGCAGAAAGAAATGCAAGGAATCATAATTAAACGGATAAGTAAAAGAGTGGTTTTAAAGACAATGCCGAAAATCAATGCAGTGAACATTAACTGTTAATCACATTTTCTGTAAAATGATCAGATGTCATAAAGTACAGTTCATCTGGCATGTCTCAGCAGGTGTTTCCATTGCTTGAAGTCATTTGGCTGTGCCTTTCTGCTCCTTGGTGTGAGAATAATAAAAATAAAATGAAATAAATGAGCTGGAATCCAGAGGTGCAGAGAAACAGCAAGCAGAGAAAATTAGCTTGCAAATCTTGCTTTCTTTAAAAGTTCCATACACACACACACACATAAATAAATAAATAAACCAAAACCCTTGGCAATGTTCTTTTACCTTAAGCTCAGTTAGCTTTGAACAAAAATATTCAGTTTGATCTGAAACCCAAAATCTGGCCTCCTTTTTGTCACTCTGGAGCCAAGAGTTTTTCAACAGTCTCCCCCGACCTTTTCTTTTCGTAGCCTTTTCATCTTGTTCATCAGGATTGGTAGGAATTTGATCCTGGTCCTGGAAAGGGGGAAACTTTCTGAGTGAAATGTCCGAGAAAATCAATCACTTTGTTAAATCTTTGCAAATTGAAAACCAAGAAACCAAGAGGGGACAATCCTGCTTGCAGTGGTTCAGTTATCTCCCCATAGGGCTGTGGTCCCCAGAGTTTAGGCTCATTCATCTAGGGAATCAGAAGCTTGGGGCCATGCCCTTTATAATGAAAATAATTGTGGTATTCTTAAACATTTACTATGTGCCAAGCAGCGTGATATGCTCTGTGATTGATTCAGTCAGATCAGACATAGTTCCCATTCCAAATGGGGCTCAAGAGAAAGGGAGAACAGGTCCCCATTTTACAGATGAATAAACTGAGAGGAAGAGAAGGTTAAGTGATTTGCCCAAGGTCACAAAGGGTTAGAATCTAGATCTCCTGAATTTCAGTCCTGTGCTCTTTCCATTAGGCCATGCTGCATCTCACTCTGAGAGAGGGTAACTCATCTCTGCATCAAGATAAGAAAAAAATCTAGATTTCCTCACTTAGTAGAATGCTCCATTTGGGTTAAGATTCCCTTTCTTCACTTCATTATGACAGACCAGTGAGACACTGGAGTAATAGACATCTTTTTCTATAATTCTTTAAAAGTAGTACAGATGTTCTTCTGGCATGGATATGGTACAATCCTCTTTGTCACTTGATACCAGAAAAGGCTCTTTGGGGGGTAAGAAAAAAGCAAAAACAAATCCCAGTCCTACTTTTCTTATTGGCATAAATACAAGCAGGCTGTTTTTCAATGATGTAAAAGAAAACTCTTTTTTGTGGTATTTGTTAAGATCTTAGTGTTTGTCATTGTTCGAAGTGCTGGTAGGTACAAGATATTTAGGTTGGACACAGTCCCTGTCTTGAATGGGGCTCACAGTCTAGGAGGGAGAACAGGAATTTAATCCCCATTTTACAGTTGAGGAAGCTGAGATACAAAGAAGTTAAGTGACATGCCCAAGGTCACACAGTAAGCAGCTGACAGAGGAGAGGTTAGAACCCAGATCTTCTGAGTCCCAGGCCCATTCTTTTTCCACTAAGCCATGCTGCCTCTCACTGCACTCAAAGCCTCTCCCTACTCATGACTCCACCAAGGCTTTCTCCACAGGAAATCAAAACAGGGTCTGTTTTGCTGGGTATCACCAAACCAGCCTAAAATTACCGTTCACCCTAGTTTTGCTACCCAAAGCTGTTATGGGATTAAAAATTCCCTTTGGGATACAGTTGAGAGTTCCAGGGAGGCTCCAGAGACCGTGGTTGAACCAGAATGAAACAAGATCCAAGTTGGGATCTGATTAGTAACGCAAATGTGAAAAGATTGCAACAGAAAATACTGTCATAGTTTGCAAAGTAATGTCTACAGTCACTGAGGTTCAAGGGTGGCAGGGTCAAGCTGAGTGTTTAATTAACAAAAGTCAGATGCCTTTTGCTAGGCCACACAGTTTCCTGCCTTAGAGATTTGCTTAGGGAAAAGACTGAAATATGGTTTATTCAATCAATCAACTACATTAATTGAGCTCTTACTCTGGGCAGACCGCTCTACTGAGCACTTGGAAGAGAAGAATAGAGTTAGTAGAAACATTTTAGTAGATGAGTAACGTAGACATGAAGAGGAGCATGATGTAGTGGAAAAAGCACGAACTGAGAGACAGAGGAACCAGGATTCCAGTTTTACCTCTGCCACTAGCCAGCTGTATGACTTTAGGCAAGTCACTAAAGTTAGTGTGCCCAAGTTTTTTCCTATTTAAAATAGAGATTAAGTACCTGATCTCCCTCCCACTTAGACTTTGAGCCACATGTGGGACAGGGGTGGTGTCCAACATGATTGTATTGGATTAATCCCAGAAGTAGCATTATGTAGTGGATAGAGCAGAGGCCTGGGAGTTAGAAGGTCATGGGTTCTAATTCTGACTCTACCACTTATCTCCTGTGTGACCTTGGGCAAGTTACTTCACTTCTCTGTGCTTCACTTGCCTCATCTGTAAAATGGGGATTGAGACTGTGAGTCACACATAGGACAGGGACTGTGTCCCACCTGATTTGCTCATATCCACTCCAGTGCTTAGGACAGTGTCTAGCACATGATGTGGTGGATAGTCCACAGGCCAGGAGTCAGAAGGTCATGGGTTCTAACCCCAGCTCCGCCACATGTCTGCTATGTGTTACCTTGGGCAAATCACTTCACTTATCTGTGCCTTGGTTACCTCAGTTGTAAAGTGAGGATAGAGACTGTGAGTCCCACGTGGGACAGTGTCTGGGTCACTGTTTCATTTTTATGATTGACCAATTTAGTTGAAGGGTTTTTGATGTTCAGTCTTTCTTTGCTTCAAAATTAACAGCTTGTCATCACAAATTTACTTAGTCTAATATTGATCGTACATTCACCTTTGATACGCTAAAGCAGATATACATGGAGCGTGTTTTCCTTACTAAGAAAACTTTATCTTCAGAATATTTGAAAAGTTGTTTGAGGCATTTAGTCTTAAAATATATCCAGAGTTGCTCCAACATAGTACAGAACAGCAAATGTTACACATTTGCTACTCAAATAGCTAGACCAATAAAAGATTTGATTAGTTCCTTAAGACATAGCTGTGTTAGTTATTGTCTGTCTGAGTCTGGCCTTCCTCTGAAAGCATAAAGAAGGGAGGAGGCACTGCACCTAGAAAAGGACATATTTCACAGGGACAACATGGCCTAGTACATAGAGCACAGGCCTGGGATTCAGAAGGACTTGGGTTCTAATCCTGGTCCCATCACTTGTCTGCTGTGTGCCTTTGGGCAAGTCACTTCACTACTCTGCGCCTCAGTTACCTCATCTGTAAAATGGGGATTAAGACTGTGAGCCCCATGTGGGACAGGGACTGTGTCCAACCTGACAAACTTGTATCTAGCCCAGCACTTAGAACAGTGGTTGACATGTAGTAAACTCTTAACAAATACCATCATCATCATCATCATCATCATCATCAGTGGATATGTTTTTTTTAAAAAATCACATAATCCCATTAAAGTTGAATATTTCATTGCTATGCCACTCTTGCACTCTGTAGGTGAAAAACAAGCCATGTTGAACAATAACCGGTCAGGTACTGTCTTACAATCACACCCCACACTCAAACGCTTTGTCTTTCTTTTCTCTCCTCATGTCTAGTTTGATCACTCACGGCTTTGGGACTCCAGCAATATGTGCGGCCCTAAGCACTTTCCAAACTGTCCTTAGTGAAATGCTGAACTACTTGGAAAAGCACACAGCACACAAAAACGGCGGAGCAGCAGATTCTGGCCAAGGACACTCCAACTCGGAGAAGGCCCCCCTGCGGAAAACTTCAGAGGCTGCCGTGAAAGAGGGCAAAACAGAAAAGACAGACTAGCTACATCAAACAGAATCTATTTCCATAGAGTCTTGCTGCTGATATTTTTTTTTAACATATATATCATTGAGGGTGATTAATCTCCAGTGGACCAAGTCTCTTTCCCCTTATCCCTCCAAAAGTAAAAACAAAAAAAGAAAAAAAAAACAAAAAAAAAAGAAAAGAAAGAAAAAAAGAAATGAAACAAATATAAAAATGTCAAAAGCTAAAAAAAAAAAGGAAATGGAAAACAGCAGTGTAATTGTGTGATGAAACTGTCACTTTTTAATTTTATGTTGCGATAATCTCCTTTTGTGCACGTATTTTATTGTTCTGAATGATACACATCACAATTTTTCAGCACTTCTGGACTTTGGAGAGGCAGCACGTGCTTTTTCACAAGCTAACTGATGCACTTTCTTATCCAAACAACCAAGTTAGGGATCAGGAAGCATGTCAGTCTGGGAAATAACACCAGCTTTCACGACTCTTGCCGTTCTCAACCTGACCCTTGTAACAGTAGAGTGACGCTTTCCCCCAAAAGAAACCGATCCAGCAATCAATCCATCAGTAAATGTTTGGAAAACTGAAAAGGAAAGTCATGAATCTTTTTCTTAGGTTCTAACAGCAGTCCTCCTGACAGTTGTCCCAACAATTTAGCTCTCAATATGCCTTGGACAGTACTGCTTAATTCCACAGCCTTCTCTGGAATTCAGATCCAGGAACTCAAGATGGGGTCCGATCTTGAGCAGCAACATGGCCTAGTGGATAGAGCATGGGCCTGGGAGTCAGAAGGTCTTGGGTTTTAATACTAGCTCCACCGCTAGTCTGCTGTGTGACCTTAGGCAAGTCACTGGACTTCTCTGGGCCTCAGTTCCCGCATCTGTAAAGAGGGGATTAAGACTGTGAGCCCTGTGTGGGACCAGGACTGTGGCTTACCCAACTATCTTGTATGTACCCCAGGCTTAGAACAGTGCCTGGCATATAGTAAGTGCTTTACAAATACCATAATTATTATTATTATTGTTATCCCAGAGCTCATCTTTAGATAGGGCTCCAGTCACTGAGATTGAAAGATCAGGCATAGGGGAAGAACATCGCGACTCTAAGATCTGTCTGAGGCCCATTAGAAAGGGTAAGCATATACAGGTGTGGAATTTCTATTTAAGAACACTGGAGACTGTTCTGTTACTTGGATGTGGTTGATGTAGGGACTGTTTGGAGACTGGGAGGTGACCTGGATGACGTCTGAAGTTTCCTCCCAGCCCAAGGAGTTGATTGATAACTGTCTGGCCATGAGGAGGACAGTAACTCTCCTAACTCCTTGCCCTCCACCTTCCATTCGCAGAGTTGAGCTTCAACACTGCAGCAGACCCTTTCCAAGAACAAAAATATTCAGATGTGTGTTCAAAAAGGGAGAAAGAGAATAATCAGAGGAGTGTTTGCCTTTTAAGATGCTTCCTTTTTTCACAGCTTGTTCCAATAGTTAGGTTGCCTTTTTGTAAAGCAGCTGAAAACAAGGGGTTTTCCACCCACTCTGAACTACATGACAGCCACAGAGACTGCAAGCTAATTGGCGAACAGTTTTACCGACATATTCAGAGTTTATAAAGATACCTGATGGCACATAAAATTCATTGTATTCATCCTTCCAGTGATGGCATATTTTGGACTTTTCAGTCAAATAAACTCTAGGACATTCTGCTTGTGAAGAATTCAATCAATCTCTCTTGAATAAGTGTTTGGTGTTTCAAAAATGAAAACAAAACAGTTTTCTATCAAGAACATTTACACTCACTTCATGACCTGTGTCCCCAAAATTCTTGACCCAGGTCAATGAGATTCCTTGGTGATATTTTTTCACTGTTTCAATTTTATAACAGTTTGGAGCAGGGGTACAAAAAGGGCTTACCTTTGAAAAGTGCTTTCCCCTCAATACCTTCAAACTTTGCCCAAGAAAAAAGCACCTCATTCAGCTAGGTTTGCAGTTCCACAGGATTGTTCCACATCTAAATAAAGGTTTTGAGTGGCAGTATACTTGGAATAGCTCATATGTGGTTGGTCAGGGAGTGCACTTTCGTGGAAGAGTTTACCCTTAACCTATTTTGCAGTCTTGATTTTGCCATTATTCTCATCATGGAAGAAAAAAAGAAAAACTGCAGATGTCAAAAACAGTCATTTTATTTCCAGGGCAAAATTCTTAGTCCCAAGCACTTAATACTGTGTTCTGCACACAGTAAGTGCTCAGTAAATACTATTGATTAATTGATTAATGATAACTTCCTCAGTTTGCATAATTTACAAACAATGTCTTTCAGTTCAGTTTCTTACTAGAAAATCTAGAGCTTGGGGCAGTAATACGAGTTTACTGCACTCAATGATTAATGTTGCCATTAGAGACTTTACTTTTGCTTTTTCAAACTCTTGTTAATGTTTTTGACAGTAACATGGCAAGTACATTTTTAACTACTATAAAAAGGCATGCCTAATATCCCTGTGTTATAGTTTGACAAGACATTTTCCCTACACAATCCCATCTCTTTTCCATTAAAGGAATGAAACAATCATACTCATTGTTTCTTAGTTACCATATAATTAGTCCAGAACAACTAAAAGTGCTTCTGGCTTCATTTTTTAAAACACTAGATTATATTAATCCAACCTAATTCGTGATTATATTTAATTGTCTTTACCGGATGAGGACACATATTGCTAATGTAGCACACTGTCTCAAAATAGAATGATTAAAAAATGAATTACAGTCAGAAAAAGAGTTTATAATCCAGAATAAAAAGAAAGAAGTTTGGCCTAGTGGATTGAGCATGGGCCTGGGAGTCAGAAGGATCTGGGTTCTAATCCCTGCTCCACCTTGTTTGCTGAGTGATCTTGGGCAAGGCACTTCACTTCTCTGTGCCTCAGTTAACTCACCTGTAAAATGGGGATTAAGACTGTGAACCCCATGTGGGACAGAGATTGTGTCCAACGTGCCTAACATATCTATCCCAGCACTTAATATAGTGCCTAGTACATAGTAAGTAACCAATACCATCAGAAAAAAAAATTAAGAAAAAATAAAAACATGAGTAAGCGAATGGGCTCCAACATGAATCAACAAAGTTACATTCAATGACCAAGGAGGAATCTTTAAAATAAGCAAATTAAAGTTTCAAATGGATCTGTAGTGACCATTTTTTGCCTTTGTAATGTTTTAAAAAAGGAAAATAGAGCTGAGGAGAATCTCACCTATTAAAAAAGGCTTTTGACCTATATAATTTACTTAAAATCAATCTAGAAAATACCAACCACTTCATATAAAAGTCCTCATGTAGCATGCAAAAATTTCTCTCTCTCTCTCTCTCTCCTTCCCATATACACATATATAAATGTATATATGAAGATTTATAGTTTCAAGGTTCTTTTTGGGGTAGTCCAAAAACTCATTTCAAACACTTTAGCCATGGCTATTCCTGTATTTAATACTTTAATTTTACTTATACAAGCTTTGAAAGCCTGAAATAAGAAATGGAGTTGTTGGGGATAGGGAGAAAGCTTGTTTATGTTTTTTCTTCCTACAAATAACTTAAACATTCATACAAGTCTGTCACAACCCCAGTTTCTTTTTCTCTTGAACTCTACACACAGTAAGCACTCAATAAATTTCATTGATTGATTGACTGAACTGCAGTGGGAGTTTCTGCTGTTAGGATCCAGGACATGAAATTTACAGTGAGACCATTAATTGGTACCAGGACAGGTAATATTTTGTTTTGGAGGAATCTAAGTAACACAAAGTGACCAGAAGCTTTTCATTTTCAAGGAGATTACAACTTTGCAAGCCTCACAGTTGCCCACTACCTTTTTTTAAATCACCTTGAACTTAAAAGGACAAATGGTCAAGTAGATCATCAATAAATCATCAATATGATGAATAGTTAAGATGATGAAGTCATGTTTCTCCATACTCCCCTCTCTAATTCCTCTACCTCCCTTGGATCTTTCAATTACAAGGCAATCAAAAAACAAGCAACAATAATAAAATATAAATGGGGGGAATTAGCATTTTCTTGTCTAAGGAAACAAAACTTTTCTTACAAGAAAACAGAAACAACAATAATAAGAATAGAATTGTGGTGTTTCTTTAGGTGTTTACTATGTACCAAGAAATGTAAGTGCTGGAATAGATACTAGATAATCATGTTGGACTAAATCCCTGTCCCACATGGGATTCACAATTTAAGGGGGAAGGAGAATAGATATTGAAACCTTATTTTATAGCTGAGGAAACTGAAGCACAGAGAAGTTAAGTGACTTGCCCAAGGTCACACAGCCAGCAAGTAGTGGAGCTAGGATTAGAACCCAGGTCCTTTGACTCCTATGCCTGTGCTTTTTCCATTTCTTGGAACCCTTCACGGGTTAAGTTCACTCTTTCAGTCACCTATCCAGTAGATGTAATTGCTAACAAACCACCCACACAGATGAATAAGTTTCACACATGTAATCTGTCGGATACAATTGGTGTTGGTGATATAGTGTGAGAGGAAGCATACAGAACTTCAGAGGTTTGCCCGGAGCTTAAGCAAACCACTTTGATCTGAAAATCAGTCTCCTGCTCTCACAAGAATTTCTCTTAAGGTTTCCAAAATTTCTTGGTTCTAGGCTGTACAAATAGAAATTTCTGATCACACCTCAATTCATGTCTATCTTTTGCTAGATGAAAATCAACTAGGCCAATGTAGTCATGAAATGAAATGGAACAAACTGGAAAGGAGAGGAAGAGAGAGAGTGAATGTGAGACAGAGAAAAAACAGTAATGAAATGTTTAAAATGCTGAATATCAAAATAGAATCATTCCAGATTGAGGTTTTCAATAATACTCAGACCTGCTCTTCCATCACCATACTACCCATAATCTTACTTTTAAATAATTCATTTAGAGGATTATCTGACCTTCTAAATAAATCTTTCATATTTGAAAATGATGTCACTGAATATGAATATTATCATGTGATCAAGTATAGCCCTGGATCTTGTGGCATCAACTCTTTCTACTTACAATACGGGGTATGTCAGCAGATTACAATATGTAAAGTTATTGTACAGCTGCTATTATCCCACACAGCTATCTTTTCTATTCTTCCACTTAGCACCTTTTCCCCAAAGTCTCTGTTCCAAAAGAGCTGCAACCAAATCCATGCATAACTTTCACAAGTCAATCAGTCAGTCAGTCTTATTTATTGAGCATTTATTATGTACAGAGTACTGTACTAAGTGCTTGGGCAAGCACAGTACAACAGAATTAGGAGACATTCCCTTTCATTCATTCAATAGTATTTATTGAGCGCTTACTGTGTGCAGAACACTGTATTAAGTGCTTGGAATGTATAATTCAGCAACAAGTACTCCCACAACAAGTCTAGAGGGGGATTGTGTCATTGTGCCAATAAGAATCACAAACAAGGAGCAGATGAAGTCAATTAATTAGTGGTATTTACTGAGTGCTTACTACATGCAGAACAGGCGGCAGAGTACAGTAGAACAGAATTAAGTCTATGAAATGAAGATAGCATTCCACTCCTCTTAGAGGAAATAAAACAGGCAAGAAGTGAGAACAAAACACAAGTGTATTAGAAGTTCTACAGGTGTTTCCAAGCTTACTTTGCAGAGAACTGAATGGTTACTAGAACTTCAAAAACTGAAATTCAAAAGTAAATCAGTATAATACTGAAAACAGATTCCTAAACTCTTGCTTGGCTTTATGTTTTAAAACAAGATGAAGTATTCATGGAGATTCAAAATGTTTCATTCTCATAAGTGAAGCATTAATCCCCTCTAAACTGTAAATTTGTTATTGGCAGGGAATGTGTCTGCCAACTCTGTTGAATCATACTCTTCTAAGTGCTTAGTACAGTGTTCTGCACATAGTAAGCACTTGAGAAATACCATTGATGATGATTAATTTTTGAAGGTTTCTTTTAAAACCAAAAGCCTCACACATAATGACTAAAACTTTGAAAAGTCTATTTTTTTCCTTCTCTTAATCTATATATTGACCCAGCCAAGCATAAACATTTTTCTAGGAAAGTTTACATGGTAGGATCACTTCTTTTAGTGTCAGGAAAGCTTTTTTTGTTTTTAATTTTGTTTTTCCTTTAATTGCTGTTGAATTCTATTCTAGGGATGAGGTAATTTTACAAACTGTAAATAGAATGTATGGGTATTTACAGCCTGTCATTCCTCAAAAATGAACTGGATTGTTATCTAATGATTTTATTTAAGGCATATAGAAATTTCATTTAAACAAGCAATAAATCCTACTACCCTAAAATAATCATAATTATATTATTCTAGAACAAAGTCCTTCAATCCACTGTCTAGATTTTATCAGTTAAAAATCATTTATTTATCTGAGTTAGTGTAGACAGGATAATGGTTTCTCTGGAAGTTATTAATTTTATTTATCATAATAGAATGTTAAAAAAACCCTCTGCAAACATTTTCCCCAACTGATTGCATTTTGAAAGACATGCCCACATTTATGAATGACAGAGCAATGATAAATCAAAAGGCAGTGAGCAACTATTCTCTAAAGAAATACAGTTCCTGTGCTAAAACTCATGCTTTCAATGTGTATTCAAACTATTTCCTCCATAGCCTGACATCTTCAGTCCAGCCTAATTCTAATTTCATGGCTGTATATTGTAGCTCTAGTGAATTTGTGGATTGTATCGTATTAAGCGCTTGTTTATAGACCAACAATGTTCTCAAGTGTTGATTGGTTTCTGTTTCCAACCATGAAAACTTAGCCCATTCTATATTTCCATAGAATCAATCCATTTCACTGACTGGTGGAAAGATCCACATTTTATTGAAAATAAAACTTGTTTTGAAATAAATGTACAATGAGTGAAAATGTTTTCTGTCAGTTCAAGCCTCTGAGCACCAATTAGATAAACTGACACCTGAACATGGGAGCTCTACAGAGGACAGCTCTGATCTGATATCATTGTAATTTCCCCAGTGCTTAGCACAGTGCTTGGTTTATGGTGAACATTTAACAAATACCCTGATGATGATGCTCAGGATGGAGGCTGTCAAGTGAGAGGCACCTTTCTTCACCCTGTTCCTCCCTTTCCCTAGCTCACAGTCACACTGTCAGTCACCCCATGAGCTGGCTTTAGTGACCTCTCTACAACATCTCCCAGACCCTATGACAGTCCTGACTTCTATCCACTGACCCCCTCTGCCAGTGGGATAAAAAGCAGTCACTTGAAATATGAAAAAAATCAACCTATAAAGGTTAATCAGATCCTTAACAAAGATGGAAACATTCATTGGCAAATAACTCACCAGGAAAAGATATCTCTTACTGTGGGCAGGGCTCCAAAACCTCCCAAACCGATCAATCAGCAATTAGTTAGCCATTCATTACAGTATATTCTGTGTGTTGTGCACTTTACTAAAGGCTTAGGAGAGTACAATAGAGTTAGTAGATAATCCCCCAAAGATTTTGCAATCTAGCAGGAAAGGCTGATATGAATTAAATTTTACATACTTTACTATTTACACTTATTCATTTACCCATCTTTCAATTCTCTTTTTCCTCCTTCCTAAAAGTAATTTTATATCTGTCCCCCATTGGGTTGTATACTTACTGAGGGCAGAAATCATGACTTTTGCTTCTTGTTCTCACCCCAAATCTGAGTACATGTTTGACAAATATACCTTTGATTTACTGAATGCTGCTTTAGTTGCTGCTGTTAGGCAAGTATCAGCTAATGCCTGCATCCAGCTATTGTTCTTTGTAGAGGTCTGAATCCCTCTATGTCACTGAAGCAAGTGGAGTTGCAAAGGAAACAGTGTGAAATGTGGCCTAGTGCAAAGACCATGGGACAGGGAGTCAGCAGGACTTGGGTTCTATTCCTGGTTCTGCCGCATGTCTGCTGTGTGACCTGGAGCAAGTCACTTAACTTGTCTTTCCCTCAGTTACCTCTTCTATAAACTGGGGATAAACTGCATGAGCCCCTTGTGGGACATGGACTGTATCCAACCTGACAATACTCTATCTACCTCAGTGCTTAGTACAGTGCCTGGCACGTAGTAAGTGCTTAACAAATACCATTAAAAAAATATGATAGGTTAGTTGAGAGGTAAGCACTCAAGAGTTGTCTGCCCAGAGTTGGTAGCTGAAGCCAAGTAAGCTGATGAGTTCCCAAAGAAAGTGAGTGTAGTATGAGGGGAGTTGGGGACTCAAAGCAGAGCCTTGTGAAAGAAAGACAAGTAGAGGCTCAGGGGAACTCCAATGAGCAAAAGCTGGAGGGAAGGGTCAAAGAAGTAGGAAGAGAACTAGATTAGTGCCCCCTCAGTAAAAGTGAGGCCTGATTAAGTTTCAAGGAGAAGAGAGTGGTCCACAGTATCAAAAACAGCCAAGTGGTCAAGGAGGATCAGGATAGAGAATATCCCTTTGAACTTGGCTAATAGGAGGTCACTGGTGGCCTTAGAGAGTGCAGTCTTGGTGGATCAAGAAGAGAGCTGGGGAGGCAAAGTGAAGGCATCACAGGTATGGGACTCATCCAGAAATTTGGATAAAAATGGGAACAAGAAGATGAGATGATTGAAGGGGGCTGTGGGATCAAGTGAAGGATTTTGTAGTATGGGAGAGACATGCATGTATGAAAGTAGAGGGGAAGGAGCCAACATGTCAATGAATTCTTTGTATTGTACTCTCCTAAGTGCTTAGTTCTTAGTTATGTTAGTTATGTTATCCATAAATAATACTGATTGAATGATTGAAAATAGCAGTGAGGAGGGGGAGGTTAATGGGAGCTTAGACCAGGTCTGCTAGTCCTTTAAGTGGCTAGTACTGTGTCATTTGTAGAAGCCATACCTTATCCAATGCTACACTTATGCTCACAGGCTTTTCTTCTGGCATCACATGTCTAGGCAGACATGCATTTTCATAAGGACAATCCCTAACTCTGCTGCAGCTGAAATCCAGTGTGCTCAGTAAGAACGCTCACCGTGACAGAACTGAGTGTTCTGATGAAGACAGTGATGCCAATGATACTTTTAAAGAAGTAGAGAAACAGTATGGCCGAGCGGAAAGAGCACAGGCCTGGGAGTCTGAGTCTGTCAGTAAATCGTCTTATTGAGCACTTATTGCATACAGAGCGCTGTATTAAGCACTTGGGAATACAATAAAACAATAAACAGGCACCTTCCCTTCCAACAGCAAGCTTACAGTCTAGAGGAGTCTGAGTGTCTGAGTCAGTCAATCGTAACACTGAGCGCTTATTGTATAGAGAGTGCAGTACTAAGCACTTGGGAGAGTAGAATAAAACAACAGACACCTTCCCTGACAACAGCAAGCTTACAGTCTAGGGGGGGAGAGAGGCATTAATATAATAAATGAAAGCTACAGATAGGTATATAAGTGCTATGGGACTTGAAGGAGACATGAATAGAGGGAGCAAGTCAAGGTGACGCAAGAGGGAATGGGAGAAGAGGACAGAGGACCTGGGTTCTAATTCCTCCGCCACTTGTCTGATGTGTGACCTTGGGCAAGTCATTTATCTTCTCTGTGCCTCGGTCACCTCATCTGTAAAATAGGGATTAAGACAGTGAGCCCCATGTGGGACATGGACTGTTTCACTTGATTATTTTGTATCTACTTCAGCGCTTAATACAGTGTCCGGTACAAAATAGGCACCTAAGAACTACTATTAAAAATAAAGGGAGAACTATTGTCACTCCTTTCCCAGGGGCAAAAGTAGAGAACTGTATCAGAATATACCGTGTCTCTTCTTCAGAATTCCCAAATCTTTGTTAATGCACTTTCTTCATGAGTTAGGGATAGACATTGTGTATTCTACTGCCCTCTACTGGAATATTGTGCACGTGTCAGGCCTACCCCTTCGTTGAAATTTGTCCGTTTATGACTTTGCAGCTGCGTATCTCCACAGCCCTCCAGGGTTTTTTAGTGTTCTCTATCCTAAATGCTTGATGCTACATGGAAAACAACTCAGGAGGCCACGTGAAGAAAACACGTTTGGCTGGTAGTCAGAGACTACCAACAGAGAAACAATTTCTACAATGCATTTCTAAAATACACCCAGGCTTACAGAGTGGGGTTGTTTCCTTGTGAAACTCTGCTTTAAGGAAACTCATGCTGCATAGTTCTCGCCTTTCCAACGCTGTGCGTCTGCACCCAAGGATCTTCTTCCAAAAACATAGCATGTCAAGCTTAAACAGGCTTGTGCTGTTGGAAGAATATTCACTAATTCCCTAACCACATTCCAACCGAAACACTGTGAAAACCCAATTTGTGGCAGAACTGAGTTTACTCTTCTGGGACAGTGGGATAAAGATTGTAAGCTCCTTGCAAGGAGGAATCATGTCTACCAATTCTACTGTACTGTATTATTCCAAATGCTTAGCACAGTACTCTACATGCGGTTAGTACTCAATAAACATCGTTGTTTGGTTAATTAATAAAATCAGTCTTACTGAAGGAGGCAGTCATGAAGAATTCACCAACTGACAGGTGCTGATGGGTGCCACTTGTCACTGCCACCAAATATAAACAACCAGGTTAGCTAATCCACAAATGCACAAGAAAATTGAAAAGGTAGAATGTTGTGGAGTAAGCCCAAGATGACAAGAGGGGAGACTCAAGAATTCTTCATCAAAATAAGAACACTTGATTTAGAACAAATCCTTGAACTGTTCTATGCCTCTGTTTCCCCAACTGTAATAGGGAAAATGATAGGTGGTAGGAATACTAAGCGATAAATGAAGGACTTTAGGTGAACACTTTTAGTGCCTGGAAAAAAAATGCATTATTTTTTAAGATGAAACTTTGCCACCAATTTTTCTGAACTACAAATTGCTTGAAAACTAAGTGGTTGTAAATTTTGGTAAGTAATAATTTTTTTCTACCCCTGTTAGAGAATAAGCTACTTGTGGGCAGTGAACGTATCACCTTCTTGTTTTGTATTTCCCAAGCATTTAGTACAGCGCATTATGTGAGATGGATACTCAAAAAAAGCTAATATCACCACTGCTATTGTCTGACTACTCTGATTTTCCCTGCTGTCTACTTTGGGGTCACTATAATGCTTTTGGAATCATAAATTAGCACAGAGATCAAAGTTCCTAGTATAGTGTTCATCCAAAAAAGGTAAGCAATAATTTTAACTAATAACTAATCCTTTTTCTTTTCCTTAGACATTAATCAAAGCCCACTTTGGGTGCCTCTCCAGTGAGAAAAGAATCCAAGCAGATTAGATATTTAATCAATGTAAACAGACTTTGATAAAAGAAATAGAGCTCTCTCTAGGTTGGGAAAGATATATGGAAAGAAGAGACTTTACAGGAATGTCTCCATCCCTACAGCACTAAGTAGCACCTGTCTATAAAGTCCCCCAACTTCAGTTTCTGGGAACATTATTGAGGACTCTTACTCTATTACCCTCATTCCCAGTTCATAGCTGTCATCAAGGATACTGATTCAAGGTCTATCTTGGGCTGCACACTCTACTTGATGCTGAGGGACTTTACAAGAGAAGAACATGATGAACCCCTGCCTTCCGGGGGCTTACAACCTAACAGTGGAGCCAAATTGGTAAATTTAGGGCTAAGTACACAAGCAGTGACAGGGCTTTGACCAGAGTAGCTCCTCAGCAGTTTTGGGGAATGTCAGTCAATCAATCAGGAACAGAAATGGATTCACAGTGGGATTGTAGTTGGTCTGTGGGTGCTTCTTCCTCTGACTGTAAGCTTCATATGGACAGGACTGTGTCCACCAATTCTATTGCACTTTCCCAAGCACTTAGCAATGCAACAAGTAAGCACTAAATATATACCACTGATTGAGTGACTGATACTCATCCCCAGGTCCTTGTCATTCAGGAAAAGGAGAAAAAGGATTATAATAATAATTATGATATTATTAAGCACTTACTATGTGCCAAGCACTTTACTAAATGCTGGGACAGATATAAACAAATCAGGTTGGACACAGTCCCTATCCCACATGGGCTTCACAGAGTCAATCCCCATTTTACAGATAGGTAATTGAGGCACAAAGAAGTGAAGTGACTTGTCCAAAGTCACACAGCAGACAAGTGGCGGAGCTGGGATTAGAAGCCCTGATCTTCTGACTCTCAGGCCCATGCTCTAGCCACTACACCATGCTGCTGTTTCTCACTCCTTCTAGGTACCCAATATGTAGCTTAACAATCCCTGCTCCTCTGAAGATTGGAAAAAAAACCCCACACCATTTTCTTTGTCTGCCCATTAGATTTCCAACTCCTGGGAAAGCTTTTGTTTCCTTAGATCCAGCTTTGTTTTTAAAACACATCCCTAATCGTTTGAGAAGCTGATAGTGGACGGGATTGTTTTTTCTTAGACTGTGAGCCTCACATATTTGTTACATTATAGGCTCCAACTAGCTTGTTGTACACTGGCAAATACTCAAATGCTGATGGTGATGATCACTGAAGGCCCCTGCCTACTCTATTATTTAATAATAATAATGGTATGTGTTAAGCGCTTAATGTGTGCCAGGGAGTACTTCATGATTCAGCAAGCACGGTCAAGTTTCCCATCCAACCACCTCTGAACACCTTCTACTGAACACCGGAGGAAGTGACTAAGTTGGAATTCCCCATACTTCAGCCTGCACTTCAACTCAAATAGAGAGTAAACAGCAAAGTTTGAGGATAGATAAAGGACAACTCTAGAACAACAAAACAAAGTCCTCACTCCCCCTCCAGGGCCAGGGCCAGGGGTGCCCAGTTCCCCAGTTCCCTTTCTCAGACGCACCCTGGAGCTCTGCTGCAGCAGGGCAGACAACTCCCCGGGCAGGTGTGGTCATGCCCAGCCGGAGGCACATGAGGTCTAGGCCTGAAAATTCCTTGAGCTGTAGGGCGGAGGAATCCGAGCCCCCATCCAAAGGAGCTGCAGGGCAACCTGGTTGCCCGAGCCTCCCTGACTGGGGGGAAGCAGTGTGGCCTAGTGGAAAGAGACAACCTGGGAGTCAGAAGGACCTGCGTTCTAATCTCGGCTCTTCCGGATCTGCTGGATGACCTTAGGCAAGTCACTTCACTTCTCTGGGCCTCTGAGCCTGATTACAAGATAATCAGGTTGAACACAGTCCCTGTCCCACAGGAGACTCACAGTCTTAATCTCCATTTTACATTTTGCCTCATCTTTAAAGTGGGGATGAAGATTGAGACCCATGCGGGACAGGGACTGTGTCCAATCTGACAACCTTGTATCTACCCCGGCATTTAGTACAGTGCCTGGCATATAGTAAGCACTTACAAATACCATTTAAAAAAACTCTCATCAACTTGTTCTCAGTCTTTCTCTCACTTCCTCTCTCTCTCTACCCAACTCCTCTTTGCCAAATCACATCCCTCCTGTCCTTAAAAATCCCTCTTTCCTTTGTCTTTTTCTCTCATTCTTTCTACTAATCTCTCTGTTTTAATGCTTACTTAGTGGGGTGGGCACACAGGTATGGATCTGTCTGCATGGCCATGGGAGAGGTAAGCTTACCCATAAGAGTGATTTCTTCTGTGCTCCATGAGGTGACCTGGGATAAGAGTAGATTGCCAGTCAATGGGGTTGGGAAGGCTAGAGGTAGGAGAGAGAATGGAGAATTCTGCTCTCTAAACCCCAAGCCACCACCCATTACAGCCAGGTGACAAAGTAAAGGTCAGAAAACCAAGAGGAATGAAAAACAATGGAAGAAGCTCCTTTCTGCTTCTTCCTCCAAGAGAACTCCCCTGGTGCCATATTGCCAGGTTGATAGGGCATGCCTTCCTCTGTACAAATTACATATTATAAATTACTTATTTATTCATATCAATATCTGTCTCCCCTCTGGACCGTAAGTTCATTATGAGCAGTGACCGTCTGCTAATTTTGTTGTATTGTACTTTCCCAAGCACTTAGCATAATGTTCTGTACATATTAAGTGCTCAATAAATATGACTGATTGACTACAATTAAATGAATGAATAAATGAATTGATCGACTCATTGATAGAGGCCCAAACTTAGAAAAAATGATGGGCAAAATCCCAAAGGAGCAGGATGAGGAAGATGTTGTATTAGACTACTGTGTCAGCCTTCTCTCTGACCTCCCTTCCTCCTCTCTTGCCCCGCTCCAGTCTATTCTTCACTCCGCTGCCCGGCTCATCTTCCTGCAGAAACGATCTGGGCATGTCACTCCCCTTCTTAAACAACTCCAGTGGTTGCCTATCAACCTCCGCTCCAAACAAAAACTCCTCACTCTAGGCTTCAAGGCTCTACATCACCTTGCCCCTTCCTACCTCTCCTCCCTTCTCTCTTTCTACCACCCACCCCGCACACTCCGCTCCTCTGCCGCCCACCTCCTCACCGTCCCTCGGTCTCGCCTATCTCGCTGTCGACCCCTGGGCCACGTCCTCCCGCGGTCCTGGAACGCCCTCCCTCCTCACCTCCGCCAAACTGATTCTCTTCCCCTCTTCAAAACCCTACTTAAAACTCACCTCCTCCAAGAGGCCTTCCCAGACTGAGCTCCTCTTCTCCCTCTACTCCCTCTGCCACCCCCCCTTTACCTCTCCGCAGCTAAACCCTCTTTTTCCCCTTTTCCCTCTGCTCCTCCACCTCTCCCTTCCCATCCCCACAGCACTGTACTCGTCCACTCAACTGTATATATTTCCATTAACTAGTTGCCATTGTTTTTACGAGATGTTCTTCCCCTTGACTCTATTTATCACCATTGTTCTTGTCTGTCCGTCTCCCCCGATTAGACTGTAAGCCCGTCAAACGGCAGGGACTGTCTCTATCTGTTGCCGACTTGTTCATCCCAAGCGCTTAGTACAGTGCTCTGCACATAGTAAGTGCTCAATAAATACTCTTGAATGAATGAATGAATGAATGAATGTTGTAGACCCCTCTCAGTGCCACAGAGCAGCCCCAGCCCACATGAAACTTTACAGTGTTACCTGACAACTCTGTGTCTATCAATCAATTAATAAATAAATCATATTTATTAAGCACTTACTCTTTATAGAACAGTACTAAGTGCTTGGGAGAGTAAAATAGAGTTGCTAGACATGTTCCCTGTCCACAAGGAGTTTATAATCTAGCTGGGGAGTGGACTCTAGAATAATTTACAAGTTGGGGGTTAAAGGGGATGGACTCCTTCCTTTTTCGGGGCAGGAG
This sequence comes from Ornithorhynchus anatinus, assembly GCF_004115215.2. NCBI lineage: Eukaryota > Metazoa > Chordata > Mammalia > Monotremata > Ornithorhynchidae > Ornithorhynchus > Ornithorhynchus anatinus. The sequence goes on from NC_041749.1 coordinate 15,328,258, forward strand.
CTTCCCAGCTGCCTTCAATAAATCAATTAATCAATGGTATTTACTGAGTACAGAGCACTGTTCTAAGTGCTTGGGGGAGTACAAAATAATAGAGTTGGTAGACATATTCCCTACCCACAAGCTATAGCCTAGAGATCTTGTCTTGTCATGCTGTCGAGTTGTCTTCAACCCATAGTGACACTATGAGCACATCTCTTCCAGAATGCCCCACCTCCATCTGCAATCGTAGAATTTTCTTGGTAAAAATGCAGAAGTGGTTTACCAGTGTTGCCTAGAGATCTAGTGCCCTTTTATTTATTTTTTTTGGCATTTGTTAGCATTTATTATGTGCCAGGCACTGTATTAAGCGCTAGGGTAGTTACAAGATAATCAGGTTGGACACAGTCCCTGTCCTATAGGAGACTCACAGTCTTAATCCCCATTTTAGAGGTGAGGCAACTGAGGCACAGAGAAGTTAAGTCACTTCCCCAAAGTCAAATAGAAGACAGGTGGTCGAGCCGGGGTTAGAACCCTGGTCCTTCTGACTGCCAGGCTTACGCTCTATCCACTAGGCCACACTAACTTTAACTCTAACCCTCATCCTCTGCACTAGTAATCTATTTGAGCTGCTTCATTCCAGCCTGCCTCCCATCAAAGCTGGTCCCTTTGTTCAAAGTGCTCACCCTTGAAATTCTAGCTACAATACTCCACGCCCATTCACTGTACCTCAGCCAGGTGATCAAATTTTTACTTTTCAGATCTTTCCAAATGTTTCAGCTGCTCAAGCCTATATAAACAAATAACCATCTTCAAACAGCCTCTGTATATTAGCACAAGTTGTTGGGTGTCATAAAATGATTCATTTAGGGTGGGAAGAAGCTTCTGGTTAGATATTCATTTGCAACTTTCAGTTGAAAAATGGGAGGGGATTTCCATTCTCCTTTGGGATATTTTCTCTGGCAAGGATTAATGGTATTTATTGTTTATGATACTCCCAGTGAATGAAGCATTTGCTAATCTGTAAGACAAAGACAAGAAGCGTTTACGTTGCTAGGCAAAAATATTTCCATCTGAATGCACAATAGAAGAACTATTCAAATGAAGTTTCATCAGTATTTTTAGAATGCTAGTAGTTCAGGTAGAGAAGAGAAATTCCTCAGAGTTATAGATTGTGCTCCTTTACTCAGAGAGTAAAGCATGTGGACCCCCACATCACCTTGTTCAAAAAGCGTGGCTCCAGGAGTCCTGGGATGTGATGCTAACTCTTTCAGGCATTCAGTGACTAAGCTTGAAAGAGGAAAAAATGACATTTATTTGGATTTTAAAAAAATCAAACTTACATGTTCCTTAAATTGAATCATCCTCATTTCACAAGGACTTGCCACTAGAATTTTTTTTGGAAATTTTTTGAGATTGCCTGGAAAGTGTTTGATTTCAGTCCATGCAGATGGGATGTATCTGACGCATGACTGCATTCTCTTATATATCTAATGATTGGCCCATAATTGAATTTTATTGGCAGCTGTTACATGGAGGTTCTGGTTCAATCTGTTGATACTTGAGATTGCTCAGAAAATTTTCTAGCTAAGGGATAATGTATCATTTATCTGATAGCATATGGAGTTTAATCTTCTTCTCAGGTTGCCCTGAAAAGAGAAACAGCATTGCCAGAGAGGCAGGGTGGCCTAGTGGAAAGAACAAGGGTCTGGGAACCAGAGGACCTGGGTTTTCATTCTGGCTTTGCCACTTGTCTGCTGTGTAACTTGGGGCAAGTTACTTAACTTCTCTGTACCTCGGTTACTTCATCTGTAAAATGGGGATTAAGACTGTGAACCTCATGTGGGACATGGACTCTGCCCAACCTGGTTATCTTGCATTTACCCAGTGCTTAATACAATGCATGGCACATAGTAACTGCTTAACAAATACCATTCGAAAACATCACACCCTCTTGAGGTAGAGTCATTTTTAGAATACTTTCACTGTTTACTCAGTAATAATATTTTTTTATCGAGCTTTCACTGGATTGGGTGCAATCACTGTGTACCATAATAGTTTCTTGGGAAAGAAATGACATGTTCATCGCCCACAAGGGATCACACTCCAATGACAGTGCTCAGCTGCACTAATTGCTGCTACTGCCATTGCTGGGTTTTGTGTCCGGTGTCCGATCAATCAATCAATCAACCATATTTATTGAGTGCTTACCAACAGACACATTCCCACCCACAACGAGCTCAGGGAAATATCCAGCCATGAGCAAATTAGATAATTTGCCTCTAACTAGCCAATTAATTTCAATTTCGCTTGGAAAGTCCCAAAGATTTCTCAAAAAAATCAGTCACTAAGCTGTCATATTGAGGTGGGGATCTTGGCTATTGTGTGTCCCACAAAGTGGAGTGGATACTGAAAGTCAGAATGACGGCTGTAGATAAAACAATGTGGGGATTTTAGCAGGAAAAAATACATACCAACTCTACTTCTCTGCTCTACTCCGCCTGTGGCTCCTGAAAGGAATATTGGCGCTCTTGACTGATCCCTGGGTAATGAGGTGATGCTGAGTTCAGGGTAGTCAACAATTGCCACTGAAAAAACAGACTCTGGAAAACACATAATCTCATGCTTGCTAGGTCGACCTGCAGTGGGACATGAGAGTGTCATACGGCCATCATTTTGCATGTGTCACCTGATTAATCCAGAATCACCCCAAAATTAATGATAATAATAATAATAATCATTGTGGTATTTGTTAAGTGCTCACCCTTTGCCAGACACTGTACTAAGCACTGGGGTGAATACAAGCAAATTGGGTTGGACACAGTCCCTGTCCCACATTGAGTTCACAGTCTTAGTCCCCATTTTACAGATGAGGCAACTGAGACGCAGAGGAAGTGAAGTGACTTGCCCAAGGCCACACAGCAAACAAGTGGCAGAGCCAGGATTAGAACTCATGACCTTCTGACTCTCAGGCCCATGCTCTATCCAATACACCATGCCTCTTGGGAGACTGATTCTTACCCATTGCTCAAGGGTCTGTGTGAACTTGGATGCCACATTCCAGCTGGGGGACCCAGCAGAGGAAACTATGGCAGAGGGAAGATGGGCTGCAAGTCAGTGTACTGTATACAGTCATACCAGTCACCAATCAAGTTAGATGCTTTTACTATTGCTGAACAAGCAGCCAAAGGCTTATAAATATGAATCTGTCTGACAGGGATGTGATATTTTTTTTCCCTAGAGAGTTCGCTTAGGGCAACTCAAGAAAACCTTTCCTCTTCTTCCTTTCTCCATCCTCTAAAGACCAGCAAGCAGTCAACAATAGACTGTAAGCTCATCGTGGGCAGGAAATGTGTCTGCTTATCATTATTTTGTACTCTCCCAAGTGCTTAATACCGTGCTTTGCACACAGTATGTGCTTAAATATGATTGATTGAACAATAGTTTGCCTCCATGTTGTTATCTTTTACCCATTCCACACACATTTTTGGGGCAGCCAATGGCTGGCATCATTCCAGTGGGAGAACAAGGGAAAGGAGGGTGAAGCCTTGAGGTCCCCATGGATCCTTGCTCCAGTGACCACTTGGACTGTCCTACTCCCTCAGCCACCTCCACTCCATTGACAGAACTAAAATAGAAACAGCATGGCCTAATCAATAGAGCATGGGACTGGGAGTCAGAAGGACCTGGGTTCCAATCCTGGCTCTGCTACCTAGGGCAAGTGACCTTGGGCAAGTCACTTCATTTCTCTGTGCCTCAGTTACTTCATCTGTAAAATGGGGATTAAGACTGTGAGACCCAGATGGGACATGGAGTGTGTCTAACCCAATCATCTTGTATCTACCCCAGCACTTAGTACACTGCCCGGCACATAGTAAGTGCTTAACAAATACCAAAATAATAATAATATATTATAGTTATTATACAATACAAGCAAGGGCTTGGGAGTCAGAGGACGTGGATTCTAATCCTGGCTCTGCCACTTGTCTGCTGCGTGACCTTGGGCAAATCACTTAACTTGTCTGTAAAATGGGGATTAAAAGTGTGAGCCCCACGTGGGACAACTTGATTACCCTGTATCTACCACAGTGCTTAAAACAGTGCTTGGCACATAGTAAGGGCTTAGTAAATATCATTATTATATATTCTTATAGTATATTATATTATTATTATTAAGACTACAGCCCAATTTTCTGTCAAGGGGTCATTCACCAAGATCATATTGTCTTCCTTCTACTTAGACCATGAACCCAGTGTGGGACAGAAACTGATCCATCCTGATTTTCTTATATGTAACCCAGTGTTTATTAAGGGGCTTGGCATATAGTAAGCCCTTAAGAAACACCACATTTATTATTGTTCCTCTTTTCCATGAGCACCTACTACCTGATATTTGCATTGCTGTCTTTATGACCAGCAGCAAATTAATTATCATCATTACCATCACCAGCAGCTCTCTCCTGCCCTTTTCACTAACTTCTTCCCGGCATGATCTCTCAATTCCTCCAAAGGACCTCATCTTCTCATTGTCCTTTACTCTTGCCTCTCCTGCCTTTGGCTGCTAACTTACACCCTTTCCCCACCAAGAATTCTTTCTCCTTTTTAATGCACCAAATGACAACTCACCCCAGGTTCAAAGACTCCTGAATTCTCTCTTCCTCAAAGAGACCGATAAATCTCTTCCTCATAAAGACTTGCCAACTGCCACCTCAGCACTTCTATATTTATAATGACCCTGAAGCACTTAATAACATAACAGCTTATGTACTCTGCCATTTATTCACTTATATTTCTTTCGCTTCTCTTGTTTGAACAAGTTGTACATTTGTTTTTCCTCATAATTTTTTTTTTCTCAGTGGTATTAGTTAAATGCTTACTATGTGCCAGGCACTGTACTAAGCACTGGGGTAGATATAAGCTAATCAGTTTGGACACAGTCTATGTCCCAAATTCATTCATTCATTCAATAGTATTTATTGAGCACTTACTATGTGCAGAGCACTGTACTAAGCTCTTGGAATGTACAATTTGGCAAGAAATAGAGACAATCCCTGCCCATTGACGGGTTTATAGTCTAATTGGGGTTTACAGTTTAAATTCCCATTTTACAGATGAGGTAACTAAAGCACAGAGAAGTTAAATGACTTGCCCAAGGTCACACAGCAGGCAAAGTGGTGGAGCAGAGATTAGATCTCAGATTCTTCTGACTTCCAAGCCCATGCACGATCCTCTAGGCCATGCTGCTTCTGAATAATCTGAATAATAATTTGAGTCTCCCTTTAGATTGTTATCTCCTCGAGGGCAGGAATGGTGACTTTTACCTCCAATGTGTTCTCCCACATGCTTTAGTAATCTGAACACAGCAAGCAGTTAAGAAATTCTACTGTTTCGTACATTCATTCATCATCAACAGTATTTTCTGAAAACTATGTAAAACCCTATCTTATATTTTCAATATGCTGTCTTTTCATTAGTACTAATCACTAGGTTCCTGTCTTTCTCCTAAAAAAGTCAAACTGATGGATTTTGGTGGTGGCCAGAAAGAGTTTCCACTAAAATTCCAATTAACAGACCCATAGATGATAATATCTTTAAATAGATATAACTGCAAAGTGATTAATAGGAATGTATTCTCTTTATTTACTAAATTCAGGCATTAATCTTCCTCCACCAGACTTTACTCAGTTTACTTGCTCCAGTTAGGATCTTGGAGACTAATTTGGATATGAGCTTTATAATTATCAACCTCATTCCTATTAGGGAATTTTAAAATGTAAGGGTGATTCCTAACTTCAAATTAGCACAGAGCTCCATCCTGTGGAAAGAAAATGTCAACAGAGGCTAATAACATATTTTTAAAGATTAGGTAAAAACCTAATGAATGAATTACAAATGAGAAGCACCATGGCCTAGTGGAAGGAACACAGGTCTGGGAGTCAGAGGATGTGGATTCTGATCACAGCTCTGCCACTTGCCTGCTCTGTGATCTTGGGCAAGTCACTTAACTCTTCTGTGCCACAATTACTTCATCTATAAAATGGGGATTAAAACTGTGAGCCCCACATGAAACATGGACTGTGTCCAGCTAGATTAATTTTTATCTACACCAGTGCTTAGTATGGTGCCTAGCACATAGTAAGTGCTTAAGAAGTACCATTAAACAAAAAAGAGATTTATGAATAGTAAGAGGAGGCAAAATAATCTTTCAAGGGTTTAGTAGGTAGGCCTGGGCTATCAAAAATAGGGAACTTTCAAGACCAAGTACTTTATTATCTTGTACCCTAGTCCAATCAATCAGTCAATCAGTGATATCTATTGAGCACTTACTATGTGCAGACCACTGTACTACGTGCTTGGGTGAATATGATACAACAGAGTTGGTAGATATGTTCTCTGCCCACGAGAAGCTTTCAATCTAGAAGGGGGGACAAACACGAAAATAAATTATGGATATGTGTTTTGCTGTAGGGCTGAGGGCAAGTGGGCTACCAAGTGCCTAAAGGGTAGACTACACTCTAGTCTCTAGACTATAAGCCCGTTTTTGGGTAGGGATTGTCTCTATCTGTTGCCAAATTGTACTTTCCAAGTGCTTAGTACAGTGCTCTGCATACAGTAAGTGCTCAATAAATTGAATGAATGAATGACTTGAACTTGGATTTGCACCTTTTATTCACCCTCACTCTTCTCCCCACAGCACTTATGTACATATCCGTAATTCATTTATTGATGTTGATACCTGTTTATCCCTCTAGACCGTAAGCTCCTTGAGAGTAGAGAATGTGTCTACTAACTTTGTTGTAGGGTACTCTCCCAGTCAGTTAGTACAGTTCTCTGAATGCAGTAAGCACTCAATAAATATAATTGGCTGAATGATTTATAGGAGAAATGACAACTTAGAGAAGCCCTCTTTTAGGAGAAATGATTTTAAGCAGCCTCTGAAAGTGGGGAGAGTTGTGGTGTGACATATTTGAAGGGGAAAGGACTCAAGTTGGTCAGGTTTGCCCATTGACTTAGGTTAATGTCTCTGAAGTCTGGATTTTCCCTGTTTAAATACCTGTCCTTCTAGTCTTTCAACTGAAATGGAGATTTTAACTACTTAGCTGTGGCTTCATTAAGAATCAGGAGACGGGGATCTCCTCCTGATCCTGCAAGGATGGAAGTCCCTACTGGAATCAGCGTGGCCTCATGGATAGACCACAAGCCTGGGAGTCAGAAATACCTGAGTTCTAACCCCACCTCTGCCATTTGTCTTCTGTGTGATCTTGGGAATATTACTTTACTTCTCTGTGCCTCAATTACCTTATCTGTAAAATGGAAATTAATACTGTGAGCCCTACGTGGGACAGGGACTGTGTCCAACCTGAACAGCTTGCATCTACCCCAGTACTTTGTGCAGTGCCTGGTACATAATAAGTGTTTAACTAATACCATTTTTTGAAAAAAAAAGAGAAAGAAACTAAGCCATCTGTGGTGAAGAAGGCTTTTGGGCCAAAGAACCTAGCAGGCATTCTGGGAGATAGACAAACTCAGCGGGAATCTGGAAAATCAGTTAGGTATTATGGGAAGAAAAGACTGCAGCAGTTAGCTAGGCGACTATCTGCTGGAGGATGGCACTGGAGCACCACATTTAAATTATTTTCTGGCCACTTTGGCCATAAACATTCCGCATGTAAAAATTCTTCAAGGACTCTTCGTAATGTGCCGCAAACCTATCACCTACTCTCTCATTGCATTTTGTCTCCATCAGTCAATCAATTGTATTTTTTGAGCATTTCCTGAGCGCAAAGCACTGTACTAAGCACTTTGGAGAGTACGCTATAACAGAGTTGGTAGACATGTTCCCTGCCCACAGTGAGCTTACAGTCTAGAGGGAGAGCATGACTTCCAGGGATGAGAGCGTGTAAGTGACCCTACCCAGTCCTCTATCCCTATAAGTAATTTCTCCATGCAGTTTCTCAATCCTGAAGTTTAGGTCCTGAGGTTGCATTTCAGCATTCTTTAGTTCCCAAACATTAAAACTTAGTGTTGCTCATTTACACTTGAAGGCGATAAATGCAAGACTGACAAAAGAAATCAGTTTTCAAAAAACACTGCTTCACACATAGCGGATGTTAAGCATATGGGTTTGGTTGTCCCAGGAAGTTGGAAAGGCAGAAAAATCCCACCAAGAGGGGTTTGGTCCACAATGAGTAATTAGGGGAGATAAATTAGGGAAGTTAGATGGGGTATCTCTAACCACTTGAATGGATATCCCAGAGGGATATTGCTCCCTTAGGAATTCTTTGGTACCATTGTCAGAGACAATGGACAGGACGGTTTATAGGTCTTACCCAGCATGCAATAGCTCAATAATATCTACCCCAGCACTTAGAACAGTCCTTGGCATATAGTAAGTGCTTAAGTTCCATAATTATTATTATTGAGCTATTATTATGGAGTAGCAGCATGGCATAGTGGATAGAGCATGCACCTGGGAGTCAGAAGGTCATGGGTTCTAATCCTGGCTCCGCCACTTGTCTGCTGTGTGACCTTGGACAAGTCACTTTGCTTCTCTGTGCCTCAGTTACCTCATCTGTAAAATGGAGATTGAGACCATAAACCCCATGTGGGGCAGGGACAGTGTCCAACTCGATTTGCTTGTATTCAGCCCAGTGCTTAGAATAGTGTCTGGCATATAGTAAATGCTTCTTATTCTTATTATTATAATTAAAACATCACTCAAGACTGTAAGCTCTCCTCTAGACTGTAAGCTCTCCTCTAGACTGTAAGCTCATTGTGGCAGGGAATGTCTCAGTTTATTATTGTACTGTACTTTCCCAAGAACTTAGTACAGTGCTCTGCAAACAATAAGCACTAAATAAATGATTGAATGAATGAATGAACTCAACCCTTTCCTCTTTATCCAAATGGTTACCACGTTAATCCAAGCCCTTGTCGTCTCCCACTTTGATTACTGCATCTGCCTCCTTACTGACCACCCTACCTCCTGTCTCTTCCCAATTCAGTCCATACCTCACTCCGCTGCTCAGATTATTTTTCTACAAAACCATTCAGTCCATGGCTCCTCAAAAGCCTGCAGAGGCTGCCCATCCACCTCCACATCAAAGAGAACCTGTAAAGCACTCAATCACCGTTTCCCCTTCTATGTTACCTCCATGATTTCCCACTGTAAACCAGTATGCACATTTCACTCCTCTAGTGCCAACCTACTCACTGTACCTTGATCTCATCTATCTCACTGCTGTCCCCTCGTCCACATCCTGCCTCTGGCCTGGAACTCCCTCCCTCTTCATATCCGACAGACATTCACTCTCCCCATATTCAAAGCCTAATTAAAAGCACACCTCCTCCAAGAGGCCTTCCTAGATAAAGCCCTCATTTCCTCACCTACTTCCTTTTGTGTCATCCTTTTGTGTCTAGGATTTGCATCCTTTACTCACCTCTCCCTCAGCCCTATAGCACTCATGTACATATCCACAATTTAAATTATTTATGTTAATATCTGTCTCCCCCTCTAAATGGTAAGCTTGTTGTGGGCACAGAATGTGTCTACCAACTTTTCCAAGCATTTAGTACAGTGATCTGCACACAGAAAGTGCTCAATAAATATGATTGAATGAATGAATGATCGAGAGCCTACAATCCGAAGGTAATGAGTTGCTGTTTGTTGAGCAGGCAGATGAGCAAGCATTGGAAATTTGTGAGTAGTGGAGAAATGTAGACTAAATGATATTTTAGAAAAATAACCCAGGCAGCAAAATGAAGTATGGTCTGGAGGTGGTAGAGACAAGAGGCAGGGAGGTCAGAAAGAAAACTGATGCAATAGTCCAGATGAAAAACAAGTGCTTGGATCAGCATGGTTACAGTTTGGATGGAGACAAAGGTGCTAATTATTGAGGTTTTGTGAAGGTAGAAGATGGGGGATTGGGTGATAGACTGAATATGCAGGTTGAAAGAGAAAGATGAGTAAGGATCATGGCAAGGTTACAAGCTTGTGAGGCAGGAAAGATGGTGGGGTTGTCTACATAGATGAGAAAGTCTGGGGGAGAACAGATTATGCAGAGATCACTGCTCCATTCTAGGAAGCCTTCCTACTCCAAAGGATTAACTCACAGATCTTTGCCCTTGACATAAGTGATCATATATCATGCTCCAAAACCCCCTGAGTTCCTGTTTTTCCTTGAAGACTGAAAGAGAAATTAGATGCAAAACAAAAGTGAAATTTACCAAATAATATTCAAAGTCCATCTGGCATAAAAAGACCCTATTACCAAGAAAGGAGAAAGTGCTGCAGCTTTCATCTCCTCTAAATGTTAATTAATTAATTAATTCATTCACTCAATCATATTTATTGAGCACTTACCGTGTGCAGAGTCCGGTACAAAGTGCTTGGAAGAGTACAATACAATAATAGACACATCCCCTACCCACAACGAGCTTACGGTCTAGCAGTGGGGAGACAGACATTAATATAAATAAATAGATGAAAGATATGTACATATTGCTGTGGGGCTGGGAGGGGGATGAAAAAAGGGAGCAAGTCAGGGCAGTACAGAAGGGAGTGGAAGAAGAGGGAAAGGGAGCTTAGTCAGGGCAGGCCACTTGAAAAAATTTGCCTTCAATAAGACTTTGAAGGGGAAGAGACTAATTGTTTGTTGGATATGAGGAGAGAGGGTGTACCAGGCCAGAGGCTCTGCACACAGGCAGACACTCAAATACTATAGCTAGATTGATGGCAATTCTATTTTTAAATGGCTAATAAAAGGAGATATTTACAGAGATATTTACATGATGAAAATTGTTCTTTTCTAACTTTATCAAAGGGAAGCAAATTCGTTAATTTGTCAAATGTTAGGTCATTTTCTTTGTGCAGCTTTTAAGCAAAAGTCATTCTCTAAAAGTTTTCCTTTCGCTTAAGGAATTCAACTTCGACTTTTCTTTTTCATTGCATGTGTTTATTCATGCTTTAAAGGTTACGTTTCTGCTCTACATCCTCCCAAGAGTTTATGTGGAATTTTTGTTGGTTTACAGATGATTATTTAAACTCGTGATATTTGGAAACAACGAGTTGTTACCTCACTACTGATCGCATTGCTGCTGGTTACTTCCCGTCCAAACAGTGCCAAGGGAAGTGGTCCAGGATTCCACTTGGCTTAGCCAGGTTGCCTCATTTTGCCAACTTGCTTTAACACACAGATCTACTAAAGACAGCAGTGCTGACGCCACAAGTCTGCCTTTACAGACCCAGACAGAGAGACAGACACACACATACGCACAAACTCGCATACACATGACATTTAGTAAAATGTCAGACTGACCTGTGTTGGAAATATTTACTTGACACTCCAGCATCTCTTTGTGGTAGCAATTTGGAGCAACAAGCGGATCCTCTGCTAATATTGGACAAACCTTAACTCCTCCTCACTCCTTTCTGCTCCTCATTTGATCATTCTACATAAATATGTAAGGTATCAGGTAGATTAGTATGGGCTTCTCAAGTGCCTAGTATAGTTCTCTGCACACAGTAAATGCTCAGTAAATGCCACTGATGAATGGATTCCTCGGAAACGTTCAAAATGTTAATACACATTTTTCCACAATTCAAATAAATTACCTAGAAGCTAGGTAGCCCATGCCTTGGATCTGTATGTATTGTGGAAGGCTTACAGATTCTATGGAAAATCTGCCCCGATGGATGTTTTAAGGAGTTTTACCCAACCGAATACAGCCATATCCCAAAAGAGAAAGACAATCAGGGGGAAGACTCCAGACAGATTCCTACTGGCAATAAGATTCAGCTGTAACTCCTGAGGCCCACGGTAGCATTATTTCCTTTACAGAAAGAATAATGGAATACAACCAGGAAGAACCATGCAGGAGGTCTGGGATTGATTCCCAGCCAAAGCGATTTCTGTTTGGAGAAGCAGTGTGGCCTAGCAGAAAGAGAACAGGCCAGGTAGTCAGGGGACCTGGGTTCTGCTCCAGGCTCTGCCACTTGTCTGCTGTGTGACATCATTTCACTTCTCTGGGCCTCAGTTATCTCATCTGTAAAGTGGGGATTAAGGCTGTGAGCTTCAAGTGGGACCCAGACTGTGTCCAACCTGATTATCTTGTATCTATCCTAGAACTTACTACAGTGCCTGGCACATAATAGGCACTTAACAAAAGCCATTTGGGGTATGGATGTAACGAAGATGTCTGGGTGGGGAGTGGAAAATGTCTAGGGTTTTTTTAGCTGGAAAAGGAGACTTGGGCCCTCTGTTAAAAGAGTCTCTCTGAGGTCCAGGTGCTTTTGCTGGGGAATAATAATAAAAATGATTATGGTATTTGATAAGCACTTACTATATGCCAAGCACTATTCTAAGCGCCGGTCACTGTTCTAAGTGCTGGATCATTTCACACTGCATCTCTTTTTCATTCATTCAATCGTATTTATTGAGCACTTACTGTGTGCAGAGCACTGCACTAAGTGCTTAGAAAAATAGCAACAGTTTACAATGAGATAACATTCACTGTCTCTTTGTCTGTGTCTCTCTTCCTGCCCTCCCTCTTTTTCACTCTCTCACCTTGGTTTCAGAGAAAGAGAGAAATATTGGAGGAAGGAGTAATTGCAAAGGTCAATCAATATTTTGGAACAAGAAAAAAAAGGATATTCAGCTTCCCTCAGCAAACACCAGGACCACATACCTTATTTCCAACAATCCATCCCCAAAAACCTACTAGCCCAGCAAACAACCACAAAGGCTGGGGGAGGGCGTGGGGAGGAGAGGAAAGATGGTAGAAGAACGGAAAGGAAAAAGAGGACAGAAGACGATAAGAGGGAAGACGAAGTTAAATTACCTGCAGAGGAGTAGTAAAGGAAAGAGGAAAATGAAATTGAATGATTCCTATATAAAATGAACATTAATAGAGAAAATGAAACTGAATAAACGTTGTTGTTTTTTCTTTTGACTGATATTCTAGTTTTCGTTCCAGAAGGTGATAAAAAATGCATTTTCTTCTAAAATGACAACTACCAGCAGAGGGCTCCCCACCAGACGGAATAGTTTAAAATTGAAAGTACCGATGAATTGCTCAAAATATAAGAGTACATTTATACATTTGAATTCCGATTTGGCTTAAAGACTAGGTTGAAAGAGGGAAATAATTAGGTTTAATCTTTGGTTTTATTTATGTAAATGAGAGGCGGGAAAAGATAAAGCAAATCAAAACGTAGGTCATACGACTTTGAACATATCACACATTTTAGGCCTATATCCCGTGTACAAAGGTCCACATCTATTTACATCTTGGACAGGACACCCCCACGTAAATTATTACATTTTGAATTACATTATTCGAAGTTTCTCTTTCCGAGAAGCCATAGGCACCAATCTTGCAAATACGATTGGTTTAATATTCCTTTCAATTACCCGTTTCTTGGGGAGCATCCTTTTCTATTTAAACAGTAATGGAATATCAGATTATAAAGTTTCAGCTGAGAAGCTGGGGAAAGGAAGGGCCAAATTTCTGATACTTTGCAGTTCATTTGGACTTTCATTTTATTAAATTTGGGCTGTCCTACATAGGTGGAAACATCCGGCACAAGTTATCAATAGAGAGCATAGGTTCAGTTCAAAAATGTAGGTTCCAGGAGCCGCTTTTTTCTCTAGTTTGTGAAACCAGAGGAATTAACCATTTTATAGTAATTGCATGGTTTCGCAAACTCCCAACAGAGGGCGCTATTGCCACATTCAAGGACATTTGAGAAGCTACTTCTAGAGTTTCTGCATTGTGATGTCTCGGATTTTTTTCAAACCAACTCCGAAAAAAACAAATTTACTAGGATTTAGTAATTCCCAACGTGTTTCTTTACCATTTTCGCTTATATAGATCAAATTATAATGGTTGCTCTCTTAATAAATAAAGTCCAAAAAATATGACTGCTATCCTGAAACTTTAAAGTCAATTGTAAACGCATTTCACCAAGTTTACATTTCGTAAACGATTTAGACTTCATATTAAGTTCCAAACGAATTAAAATTAAATATGAACTTGTGCTATTTAACATCACACGTTTGCCCAGCTTTAGAAAGACCGGATCTTTGGATAAGAAATAAGCTGCCCCGTGTCTCATCTTATCTTTATTTGGAATCAGATTTTCTAGTGTGTTTGTTTTAGAAACGTGTCAAATGGATCAATCTAACGATAACATACCAGAATAAAGTATATCAGGAGTTGTAAATGCATGGAAAAAAACCAGAGCTCTCCAAATCCGTTCATTTGTTTCGGATTACCAACCAGACAAAGAGAGAAATCGAATTATTGATTGGGGAGGGAGAGGAAAATTATTTCCATTAACAAACATGGGTCTGGTGAATCCGAATTTATAACCCATAGTCTTTATCTCAGGAAGAATTGATCCGGGAACGGGTTTGAGCTTTCTGAGAGGAAAGAGGCCAAGGGAAAGAGGGGAGCCGTGATTATTGAGCCCGAAGTGGTTTTAGAGCCCGAACTACAACACAGCCACGAATAATTTCATCTTTCTCCCGCTATGGGAGAGAACGGGTCAGACTGCCGCAAAGCAGCAAAAATCATCCGGGTTTGGTGGTTGGGGGTGGGGGTTGGGGGACGGGCAGGAGAGTATTTATTTCTTAGGCTTTTGTTTTTGTTTTTCCGTAATATAGGTCTTTCTCTTTACATGTCTTTGACTTTATTGGAAATCAAGTCCATGAAAGACCGTTGACTAGCTTGTTTGGTGCTTGAAAAGTCTTCCTTTCTATTGAATTGATAGCCACCACTTAGTTTCAAGAAAGCCATTTCCCGTGGAAGATCAATACCTGTACCCTCCACCTCCCCTTTTTCCTCTACCCCCTCCTCCTCCCTCTTCCCCCTTTTTCTCCCTTCCTGCATCCTACATCTCTTCCTTCGTCTTCTTCATTCTCCTCCTCTTCCACCTCCTCCTCCTCCTCGTCTTTTCCCCCCTTGCCATCTTCCTCCTCGCCCTCCACTCCCTCGTCCTTCCACCCCGCCCCCGCTTCTCTTTCCTCTTCTTCTTCCTCCCCTGGTTCTGCACTGGCCGATTTAAAGGCAATCTGTTCGTATCAGCTTTAATAACTTCCACCCCCAAATTGCCCTGTTTCCTTTCTGATTCCCTCTTGTTATTTCTTCTCTGGCCCCAGGGCTGAGGAGCCGAGGGTGGGGAGTGCAGGAAGGAAGGGAGGGAGGAGGAAAGGGGGGTCCTCCCTGACTGAGGGGATGCTCACACCCTCTGCAGGAGGAGAGGGGTTGAGATGGGAGGGGAGTGGGAGGGCGGGTGGAAACTGAGGATCTCCACTTTCTGCTTAAATTGGGTGAAGTGAAGGGTGGAGGGCTAGAGAAGGGAGTGGGGGCAATTGAGGAGAATAAAGATTTAAGGGTTCTACTTGCATCAATCAATCCTATTTGCTGAGCACTTACTGTGTGCAGAGTACTGTACTAAGTGCTTGGGAGTGTACAGTACAACAATATAACAGAGTTGGTAGACATCTTCCCCGCTCACAACGAGCTTATAGATCTGCGTTCTACCAGGTTTTTCGAGAACACTTTGAAGTCTCTTGTATTATAGAGGACCCAGGGTCTGGGCTGGTTTGACTTAGTACCAGTCAGTCAACTGTATTTATCGAGCGCCTACTGAGCACTGTGTTAAGCGCTCGGGAGAGTGTGATGAAAAAGAGTTGGTAGGCTCGTTCCTTTCTTTCTGGGAAGCCACTGAGAGGTTCAGAGCTCGGGTGGATCTGACTATCTGAGGCAAAAGATACCTCTTCCATGATTTCAAAATCTTCTGGGGGCTGTAAACTCCATGTAAATCATGGCCAGATCTGGGCGAGCCGACGGTCTTAAAGGGGGTGTCCAAAAAGGCGTCTGATCTCCGGAGTTTGGCTCACACCCAGGCCGGGCATATGAAACAGCTCAAGGTTTCTCGGACAAAAGAGCCAGAACCTGGCGACGGGGCTCAGCGTTGAGCTGGGAAAGGTTCTCCAAGTTGGGATCCATAAACACAGGAATCTTCAGAACCCAAAAGTGACCCTCCAAAACCAGAAGTCCCCTACCCGCCAGCCTACCCCCTCCCTGAGTTGCAGCTTTTGTGTTTAAACGTCTCTTGGAGTGTTTTCGAACTCTTCCTACAAAACAGCCGGATGACTTCCCCCAATTCCTCATTATAAACGGTGAAGAGTCTAGGTGGTTCAAATGATTCATCGTTTTATATAGAGAGGTTTTTAAAAAAATATTCATCACCCTGGATAGATATCTTTTCCAAGAGCAGCCTTTGGGATATTCGCTCTGTGGAACTGAATAACCCCTCATGGCTCCAGATCCAGCTAAGTATGCGAGGGAGGGAGTTGGGGGCAGAATTTGTATAATAAATAGTAAATGTTGCTTCTAAAGTCCTCTGTGTTCAGTGTGAGTGTGTGTGTGTGTGCGCGTGTGTGTGTGTGTGTGTGTGTGTGTGTGTGTGTGTGTGTGTGTGTAACAGATAATGTTTTACTATCCGACTGAGGTTTACTTGCAGTCCTATTGTTTCAGACAACAGATATAAGTTGCGATGGGAGAGGAACGTCGGATTTGGTGTCTGTCCCCCATTTCCAATTATAGATGGATCATTACAGACAGAGCAGTACTGAGAATCCAGACATCTGCTCTTCACATGAATGCACTCACCTCCTAGAGAACAGGCTGCCATCATGCTCTGGAAACTGGTTGAAAATGTCAAGTACGAAGATATCTATGAGGTGAGCAGACATCCCTCTCTACATCTTCTATATTTTAAAGATATAGAAATAGAGATTCTGGGGACCCGAACAGATAGATGAAAACAACAATTTCCTTGCAGATTTCTGTTCTGTTTCTCCAAGTCTTGAAACTTTTGCAAAGCTGGCGAAGAGGGAGAGGGGAGAGAGAGATTTCGCTCACCCGAGGACGGCTTTTGGAGCTGGGTTCAGGCACCTGGCGGGCAGGAAGAAGTTTTAGGGGTATATTTTAGCACGGGGTCGGACTGGAATTGAATTCAATTGGGATCAAACGTTTGAGAACGTTTGAGTCGGGCTCGGGAGAGGGGGACTCTGATCTCGACATCAGCAAGTAGTGCCTGAGCCCGTTTGAAAGCAAGCCTCATCCCAAACGGACGGGACTTCTTCGTTTTATATTTTCTGGCTCTTTTTTTCAGACAAATTTCCCGAGTATCCATGGGGTATAGAGATGGAGGGGAAGAAAGAAACAGATAGATAGATAGATAGATAGATAGATAGATAGATAGATAGATAGATAGATAAAGCAGACGAAC
This sequence comes from Ornithorhynchus anatinus, assembly GCF_004115215.2. Classification (NCBI taxonomy): domain Eukaryota; kingdom Metazoa; phylum Chordata; class Mammalia; order Monotremata; family Ornithorhynchidae; genus Ornithorhynchus; species Ornithorhynchus anatinus. The sequence continues at coordinate 15,345,536 of NC_041749.1, forward strand.
GAACAAATTGATCCGTCAAAGGAAGATAATTTAATGTACGCGTTTTAGCTGATCTGCCTCGTCGAGGACCAGAACCCCCATCTTAATAATGGTGAACTATTTTACCATTTTTGGACCCGAATTTCCCCTCGTAAGTCCCATGCCCGGGATCCCAAGCCGCCCTGGCCATCAGCAACTCTTCATCGGAATGAACAAGTTCGTGGACTCAGAAGGGCCGGCGCTGCCTGCCTCTTCTCTCAATGCCTCTTTGCCGCGGTGGGCATCGAGGGGGGATTGCCCAGGGCAGCCTCCATCCGATTTAGGAGAGCCTTTGAATTGCCCTGAGCTTCCAGAGCCGCTTCTCATGGGAGCGGGGTCCTACGATCACTGCTCTCTCTGAACCCGGCCGTGGGAAGGGAGGAAAGCAGATCCCGACGCCAAAGTATACAGGGTCCCCTCTAGGGGAGATTTGCTCTTTTCAGCGGGGGAACCCTTGGTAAAGAGGATGAAACGGTTTGGGAAAATAAACAGATTTAACGCAAGAGAGAAAGAGTCAAAGAGGGATTCAGGTGAACAGGAAAAAGGCAAATTAAGCAGGAGAACGAAAGTATAAAAATGAAAGAACAATGAATGGGAGAAAAGAAGACAGGGGGGAGAAAAGAAAGAAAGGAAGAAGAGCAGAAAGGAAGAAAAAGGAAAGAGGGAAAGAAAAAGGAAAGAAAGAAAGAAGAAAAAAGAAGAGGGAAAGAGATATATAGAGGAACTAGAGTAAGCGACGGAGTAAACGAAAAAAATAGAAAATAGCGAAATAATAAGGAAGGAAGGAAGACGCAAAGAGAGTATATAAAGACAAAACGAAAGAGACAAAAGAGAGAGAACGCGATGAACGAAGGAGAAAGAAAGGCGAGAAAGAGAAATCTCTTTCGTTATGAAAGAGATAAAGAGAGTAAAAGAAAAGAGAGGAGAGAAGGATTGAAAGAAAGAAGACAAGAGAGGGAGAGAAAGAAAAGAGAGGAGAGGGAGGGAAAGAAAGAATGGTTCGAAGGAAGGAGAAAGAAGAAAGGAAGAGAGGGGGAAGTGGGGGAAATAAATAAGGAGAGAGATAAAGTAGCAAGGAAGGGACTCTGAAGCAAAGGGATGCCCGGCCTAAGACCGCGAGGGAAAGTGGGTGAGGGTATTCAAGTGCCCGGGGCTCTTAGGTGGGAGCTCGTAGGAGTCAGTCGCCCTCAACTCCCGGGCCCGTCTCGGCTCTCCCTAACTCCGGACCACTGACCCCGTTCGGGTCTTTCACAGATTCTCCCTTCCGGAGCTGAGAACGGAGAGGTCCGTCCTGGTTCGGCTCGCGTCCTAGGCAGTACCCTTGTCCTTGCACCCCTGGACACACACCCCAGGCTCTAAAAAGGGGCGCCCCCGACCTCCACCTCTCCCAAGAAGGAAGACAGAGGGATGAAGCGATAGGGTGGGAGGGGTTAGGGTGAGGGTCATTCTTGTCTGGCTTTTGTTTTCTGGTGGTCGGGGAGGAGAGGGCGGAGGGGGCGAGGGGATTGTACATTAATTCCCCCCGGGAGCGCAAGGGTTCCAGGGGGCTTGAGTCTGGAGCGGCGGTGGCTCGGTCTCTCTGGTGAACCCGCTGGAACAAGGCTGAAATCTAACTCTCCCGAGCTACCCAAGAGTGGCAGGATGGTCTGGAAAAGCTGTCCCGATCCAAAACGAAAAGCGTTATTGGGGCCCCGAGTCCTTGGCTGGATGGAAAGCGATCAAATCCGGCGATGGGCTTCGTCAAATTGGCCATTAGGAAGGGGAGAGAAACCAAGCCAGGTAATGTCCCTAAAATGCCTTCGTAACCGGCTCCGGACAAAGCCAGGTCCGGAGTGAATCTGTTTAAGAAGGGAGGAAGGTTGAACTTTAACAGAAATGGCAGTCCGGCCAGTTGAACGGGTTCCTGCAACATCAAAAAAGCTTTTCTGTTGCCTCTGGCTTTGCCTCGAAACGATCAATTCCGTCTCCTTTAAGATTCATTGCATAAATGCTACATCTGGAAGAAAACTGGGGGCCTCTCTCAGCTCGAAGGGGGGTGGGGAGCGCACAAACCCATGAAGAATGATTCGGAACCCAAACCCACGTTGATTTTCCCCCTTTTATTGAACAAATACATGTAATTTCCAACATTTCAGCAAAAGTCCCTAATTGCCACTGTAAACAGACAAATTAGAGCGGTTACCCTTTTTCTTAGAAAGGATTAGGGAACCTTGAACAAAGCACCAAAGGCAACCCGTTTCTCCTACTAGGAATGTATAATTAAATGGAAAAGAAGGAAATATGATTTTTTTTTAGCCTCCAGCACTGCCTCCGTTCGATTTCCTTGTTCCAAAGAAGCAGTGTCTGGTTTACACTTCTCCTCGGCTCAGTTCATTGAAGTTGTACCTCTTCCTTGCTAAACTTTCCCCAACTCTGCTTTTTGCCAGCCCCCCTCGTCTGATTACATCTAGTAATTCTCCACTGAATGAACGTCATTTACAATAGTAGGGGAGCTCTCGAGCTGGGCTGCAGCTTCACGCTCCATTTGTTCTCCATTTTCCTTTTAAAGTAGTCGTGTAATATTAATAGTCATGAATATCAATTATTATGAGGCGGTGTAGCCAGGCGGAGGGAGGAAGTCCACCCAAAGCAGTCTGAGCCTAGCCTTGGGTAGAAGCGGATTGCATCTGGAAACTCACCGAAGGGGGGGGAAAAAAGAGAAAAATAGAAGGAGGGAGAGAACTCACATCTCTCTGTGGGTGACACACAACGCCAATCTTATTTTGGGAAACCTTTTTTGATGGATAGTCCTGGAAATACCTCAAGCTCTGTTCCTGGGTCGAGCACGTTTCCCTGCCGTTTTCCTTGATTTTATTTTACTTTTTGATCAACTGTTTTATTTTTAGCAGTAACCAGACTTTTTTTTCCAGATGTTAGTCCACACCTATTCAGCCATGGTGAGTTCGGATCCACGTTGTACAAGAATTGCATGCTCTCTCTCTCTCTCTCTCTATCTCTTTCTCTCTTTGAACGCCTTTGCCTCGGTAATTTAGCACAATAATTGGAGGAGACTGCTGCTGCTTCTCTCTTTCGCATTGTGTGTTCTCGGTTTGAGCTGGAGGAGTCAGCTGGGGTTAGAGGTGGGGGGTGGGGGGGGCCGGGTGAGAGAGGAAAAACTTTTTTCCTGCCCACTGCTTTTGGGGGATTTGGGTGGCCGTTTCTGGAAAGACAAGGACACTGACTTTAACGTGGCAGATTCATCCTGAGAAGTCCATCTCCCCTTCCCCCTGGACATTTCATTAACTTTTCTCCTCCAGACTAAGTTCTATCGACTTTCCCACTCACCCCCATTCCCCGCCCCCCAGCTAACCCCCAATAACTCTCAGGCCTCCATTTTCCCACCCAGGAGAAAAATACCAGTGTTCTGCCCTGTACTAACCGGTACCCCCCGCCCCCCATTTCGAATACTTGGAGTTCGGGGGTCAGCTCCCACAAACCCCGGGAAATCCACCGCTTTGAAGCTTTTAGGGGAGAGAAAGCCGATTCCACCGCCCCTCGCCCCCACTTCAATCAAGGGCTGAGCTGCCATCGGAAGGATGAGTTAATGCAGCTTTCACAGCAGGAGGAGCCGGGAAACGGACCCTCCGGGGGTTGTCAATGACTACGGTTTGGGCGGCTAGAAAAACGGATAAACCCCTCCGGAGAGCACACACCCGTCTACACCATCCTCCTATGTGTGCAGTGTGGACCCCCTTCCCCCCCACCCCCCGCCTTTCCGTGTCCCCCATCCCGCCCCTCCCTCTTCAGTTTGTTATTCAAACCTGCGGGCTCAGTCGTTGCTGGATTTTGTTTTGCCTCTTTTTTCTTTTCTTTTCTTTTTCTTTTTTCTTCCCCTCCCCGCCCCCCCCCCCCCCACGCTGCATCTCTAGGACATCCCGAACCTGTGTGTTTTGCGGTCTGAGTGAAGTTGGGGTCTGAGTCTCTGTGTTAGCGCCCCGTCTCCCCCTCCTCGGAGCGTTTCATCGGATTCTCTCCCCTTCTTGTTTGTATTTTGGCCTTCAGGACCGGCACGATGGCGTCCCCAGCCACAGCTCTAGGCTGTCCCAGCTGGGCTCCGTGTCGCAGGGACCCTACTCCAGCGCTCCTCCGCTGTCTCACACCCCATCCTCGGATTTCCAGCCGCCCTATTTCCCGCCCCCCTACCAGCCTCTCCCCTACCACCAGAGCCAGGACCCGTACTCGCATGTCAATGACCCGTACTCCCTGAACCCTCTGCACCAGCCCCAGCAGCATCCTTGGGGCCAGAGGCAGAGGCAAGACGTGGGGTCGGAGACCAGCTCGCTCCTGCCCCAGCCGAGGGCCGCCCTGCCTCAACTGTCGGGACTTGACCCCCGGCGGGATTACCACTCGGTCCGGAGGCCAGATGTCCTGCTCCACTCGGCCCACCACGGGCTGGACTCCGGCATGGGCGACAGTCTGGCCCTGCATGGCATTGGCCACCCGGGGATGGAAGACGTCCAGGTAAGAGCCGGCACCAAGGGGACCGTTCGGGCGGTGGGAAGTTGCGTGGGGAGAGGAGGATGCTCGGCTTCTTCCCCGCATCTGGTGGCCCCGGGAGTGGCTCTTGGCAGGGCAGTGGTTTCTCTCCACTGCCGAGGGGAATCCCAGCAGCCCTACCGGGAATCCCTGCATCCCCACTGGGAGTCCCTGCATCTCCACCGGGAATCCCTGCATCTCCGGAGGTGAGGGTGGGAAAAGACCTCTTTAGCTTGCGGTCCCCAGGCTCGAGGCCAGCTTTGGTTATTCCGTTTTTCCCGCAGTTAGTTTTTATTCTGGTTTTCCCGCAGAGGTAGTCCTACAGGGCTTAGTACGGTCCCTGTCCCACAAAACTCACACATTCACACACACCTTCCCCGCGGAAGCCGGACTCCCTGTTCTTGGCCTCCAGAACCGTCCGGCCTCTCTGCAGTCAATCATACAATCAAGCAGTCGTACTTACTGGGGGCTTGCTGTGGGCAGGGAACACTGTACTAAGCACTTGGGAGAACACAACACAACAAAATAACATATTCCCTGCCCACATAGAGCTTACAGTCTAGAGAGTCTACAGTCTACAGTGTATCTGTTGCCGGCTGAGCCAGGCCTGAAAATTTAGGAACCAATTTTAAATAAAAACGATTTGTGAAACAATATTCCCAGATTCTTCCTCCCAAACACACACACACACACACACACACACACACACACACACACACACGTATTCCCTCGTTCAAAAGGCTTCACGTGTTGTTGGTTTTTTTTTTCTTAAAACAAAAGCTCTATAATCATTTCCCCTGTTCGACCCCGATCTGGTTCTGGGCCTTCGACCGTGTCAAACTTAACAAAGAACGTGAAAAGAAAAGATACATTAAACTATCTGGTTGAATTCGAAAGGTCTCCGTTGGCCTCTCGTTTAAAATGTCAAAGGATCGGGTGGTCATGTTTGACTGGAATTTAATTGACACAAATTTAACGGCATATATTTTCCTACGATCTATAATATTATTAAAGCTTCTGAAGATAAATGGAACTGTGGAGTGAAGGAGGGAGAGAGAAGGTGAAGAAAATGACCTCCTTCCTCTTGCTCTCTCGCTATCTACAGAGTATCAAACAGTCTGTGACCTATGCTATTTGCTAATGGGGTGTTTTAAAAAGAATTTTTCAGTCCTTTGTTTATTATTGTTGAAAAAGGTACCAGCACATTGAATTCTATGACTCTTGAAAGATTTTTATGGGTAAGAATGCCCGAACAGTTTTACTGAATTAACTGAGCGTGGCTGTCTCTATCCAAATATGTTGCATGAGCTAGAATAACATAGTAGGTAAGAAACATTTCATTCAGGCTGGCATCGGGATAGCCTTTATCTTGAAAAGTAAGAGTAAATCATGTAGTGAAACTTTCTGAGTAGGTAAGGCTTTGGGTGTAGAATGTATATCGGCCGTTTTATTTATATTCAGATTTTCAGGAATTCCTTCCCCAGTCGCAGCACCATTATCAGTGTCCCAGGGCAAAGAAGCATTAGAATTGAGTTATATTGTGGATAATTCAGCCCGTAATGAAAAAGGTGTTCCCCCTTCCCCTCCACCACCGCCCCCCAAGGTTGGGAGGCTAATGAAGTTGGATCAGAGCTCTCATGATGAGACAGGGTGAGGACTGTCAGAGAGAATACGACTGGTCGCGAGCTTGGGGCAGGGTGGGTTTGTATCTAGAAGCAAAACCTGCTCTCATTAGAGGTAATAATAGTAATTGTGGTATTTGATAAGCACTAACTATGAGCCAAGCGCTGTTCTAAGTGCTGGGGAAGATACAAGATAATCAGATCAGAGTTAGTAGGGCAGCCCTTTGTGAATAGGCATTATTTTGCCCTTGGGGCTAATTTAGCAAGCCCTCCATCCCCCCGCCTTCCCACCCCACGCCCCGCCAATATCCCAATTTGGACGATTTAGAGGGAGGAATTTCAGTATCCATCATTTGCCAGGCAGGTCAGGGAAGCAAGGTCCTTCAGCTGGAAAAAAAAAATCCTTTCGTGAGATTTTCGAGATAACGCCAACTCTCTCGGGCTATTTATTTTGAAAAAGAGTAATTCCCCACCTTCCCTGTCTCCACCATTCCCTTAAAGAAGGGCGGGTGTCAGAAGAAAGATGGTTACTGGTTCTCGAGTTTGATGCCAGAGGTTTCCCAGGCGTGTGATTGACGAGAAAGAGAAGGCAGGGTAGTTGACAAAGAGAGGAAGAGAAAGGTGGGGTGGGGTGAGGGGGGACGAGAGGAGGACCTGAGGAGACAGAAAAGCCTAATACCAGTATCAGAAAATATCGACCCCTTCGATAGCGTATGGTCTGCTGTCCAAGAACCGAGTTTATGCAAGTGAAAACGCAATGATATTCCATAAGATACGTTGATTATCACTAAATCTCTAATGTTATTATTACTATTATTTTATTCGTTGAATAAGAGCAAACTACTTATTGTGAATACGGCATCGGATTCATGAGCATCTGCCACATCTCACCGAAAGTCTGATCATTTGTCATTCCCAAATCTGCCTCAATGAGAAGGAGCGTGGCTTAGTGGAAAGGGCCCGGGCTTGGAAGTCAGGGGACATGGGTTCTAATCCCGGCTCCTCCATTTGTCTGCTGTGTGACCTTGGGCAAGCCATTTAACTTCTCTGTGCCTCAGCTACCTCATCTGTAAAATGGGGATTAAGACTGTGGACCGCACGTGGGACAACATGATTACCTTGTATCTACCCTAGACCTTAGAACAGTGCTTGGCACATAGTAAACCCTTAACAAATACCATCGTTATTATTAAGAATGATTTTTGTAGCGTCGCGTTTCGCCCGTTCTCTGGGTACAGACTTCTCACCTGCTGCAAGCATGATGCGTTTTAGTGGTAACTCACAGGCATGCACGTACACACATGCGCACACACATACACACACACACACACATGCACACAGGCGCTCGCGTGCTTCCCCCGCCTCCCTCTCTCCACTGCCCTCCCCCCACCCACCACATTCTCACCCACGCACACAGGGCAACCTCCCCGACCGAAAAAGAGCTAATTAACCAAATGCTTCTAATATTTTTTTTAAATGAAACTATAAAACCCTGTCAATTTCTATTTCAATTTACTCTCAGGGGCTATTAAACCAGCAAATCGTTGTTTGAGTTCTGTGTATGCTACATTTCACCCATTGTGTTCCTATGCCAAAATAGGAGAGCGAGAAAGCACATACATTCACAGACGCACACACCCTCTTACCCACACACTTATACACACACATTTATATATGCATTCACACCCACAAATACTTTCACACCCGATCATTCACACACATACACACACACACACAGCATACATATGTATTCATACATACACACACAAACATCCCTCCATGTTTGTTGAAGCTACGGATATCTCTTCCCCCCTTTCCCTCTCCCTCCTCCTCCTCCACCACTAGCATCTTTGCATTAAAGATGGGGAAGTTAACTTGCCCCCCAAATTCCCCAAACTCACACCCTCCTAAGGCTTTTAAAGCAACCCCTGGTATCACTTTTAACTAAAGAAGTCTAGTAATTAAAAGTCTGAGTTGTTTTTCCACGTTTCCGCATGCAGTCCTAATTAAATCTTTACGATCCTCTCTGTGACTATTAAGTGCCAGCATGCTGCGTGAATATCCTGTACAAAAACCCAGCAGGCGGCCGTAATTAGATAGAAAATCAGACAAGAGTCTTCTCATTAAGTACAACAACTAACCCACGTTGCTGATGAAGCGTGTGGATGTATATATATAGATATATCTATATATAGATAGGTAGAGATACACCCACACAATATATATGTGTAGGGAGTTATAGATAACTAGATGAATTTGTGTGTGTGCAGTGATTATGCTTCTCCCGGATATGCGTCTCTTCGTATGTCTGCATCTGTGTGTCTGTGGTTGTGTATCTGTCTGTACATGCGTCCGCCTGAAGCCCATGGAGGTGCATTCGGGATCTAGCACGAGGAGATGAATTGAGATAAGATAAAACGACCTTGAATATTCATCTTCACATTCCTAGTATGCTGCCAATTTAAAACCCGTTTGTCAGGAGAAGAGCAAGTTTCCTCACTGTTTTAAGAACAGAAGATTGTCTGCTTTAAAACGCAAACCAAAGCAACCTCCCCTTTCCCCTCCTTCTATCCCTCCCCCACCAACGTCCGCATGATTAGATCATTCTCTCTTTTAGTATGTTGTTGGGCTTAGGTTGGAGAACTCTTGTTTATCATACACATACACAGTCACACACCCCTCCCCAGTCTCTAGAGGAGAGAAGCGAAGCTCGGCGTTCCGAATTGTTCTATACAGTGGACAGTGAACACATTCTTGCCATATGAAGCATAGTGTTTTCTACTTAGGGCCCTAGCCTTCTCCGGATCCAATTAACAAAGAAATGGATTGTTTTTCTCCTGAGAGAAACAAGCTCAAAAGTCAGTGTGTTCCCGAGTGAATGTGTGAATCCGGGCAACTCCATTTGCACCCCATCTTCTCCCACGTTATGGTATGAGTGAGTCTCCAAACTAATTGACAACCCCCGAAATCGCTCCTTCCCTGGGAAATCTGTTCTAAACGGCCCCCTTTAAAACTCCGATTCCTTGGGAAGGTTTTGCTGGGAAGAATATTATTCGGAGTGACTGTGGTGGAGAGCTGAGTACGAGAAGCCCGGCTGTTCGTGTTCTTTTGTTGACCTCAGTTCACTGGAGTTAACGCCTTCCTAACAGGTGGGCTGATTCGCGGGGAGGGGAAAGGAAGGCGAATCTATGTAGAGTACAGAAGAACTAAATTGTCCAGGCTCATATTTTTCTCTTCGGGCAATGAATCAGTCGCCGGGGCCCTGAGAACAGGCAGCCATCAGCGGAGTTAAGAGGTCCGGTAGTTTAACCAACCTGCTCCTGTGTGTTGACGTTTGCATTCCACTCCGAACTGCTCAGACTTTAATTAAACTCCCATAATGTCAACTATTAAATATAAAAAGCAAATGGCCTTTGAGTTATTAAGATACAGCGGGGGAGGAAGGGGGAAATAAATTTTCCTTAAAAGCGTTCGTCTGCATCGCATTCAGATTCTGGTGAATCGGGTATTTTCTTAAAGGACGCAAAATATAACGATTGATTGAAGGCAAAACCACCCAGACAATAAGTGTTATAGAGAATAACAAAAAACATTATTGTACCCCAGTTAGCGCCTTTCTCACTTTTTTTTTTCATTTAGAAGGCTATATAATTGGGATGAATTTCATTTCCATGTCGATTTTAGGGGGGATAATAATATAAAAAACCCTCCCCCAGTGAATTAATATAAATGGAAATAACAGGACACCAGTTTGTAATGACATGATTTATGTGCGCGATTTTTTAATATCCAGTCCATTTGAATAGTGATGTTTTTATATTCACAGTCAGTTGAAGATGGCAATAACGGCGGCATGAATCTATTGGACCAGTCTGTCATTAAAAAAGGTATGGACTATCCCAATATAAGATAGACAAACTTTTACTGCGTAGCTACTCTGTAGCTTCCTGATGTTTGCACTTTGAGTGAATTCATTACTCAGTAAGTCACGGCCACTGTTCAAACATCTTAGTTAAGAATAGAGGGTGATGCAGGTAGTGGGGAAGAAGGAAGGAGTGGGGTGAGGGAAATACAGAGAGAGAGAGAGAGATGGGGAGATGTACATATAGAGAACTTTCCAGTAGTATTTTATTTCTGGGTGTTGGTGTTATGTTCGGTTCAAACCTACAGCGTCGCCTTCAGTGACGAATTCTTGTCAGTTCTACCTAGAACAAGCAAATTGCATCCAGTTCAGGATTGACAGGTCCTTGTTTGGCGAAGGTGCTAGGAACAGTGCTTGGCACATAGTAAGAGCTTAACAAATACCATCAATATCAAAAGAGTCACTGCAACCCTCCTTTTACCCTCCCTTGATTCCTTGATTTCCATTCACTGAGTTTAAGGATGAGGAGATTCCATTTATAGATTTAAGCCGTATTTTTCTTTTTTCTGATGTGGCAAATGGGTTTGGTAAATATGCACAGCCTCTGCCGGAATTTCCACTCGTTACACATATGCATACATGATTTAGTGTGACTGCAGAATCACCCCATACTGTTAAAGGGCGTGTGATATTAACAAATGTTTGCAGTCTCTTGTACAGCTGTAAGCAAAATAATTAACTAATTAAACTAATTAAATGTAATTACAATAACTCATTTCGGGCGTATTGCAGCTGCTTTTTTTTTTTTTAACATTTCCCTGACAGTTACTGAGAGGGGACCCAGCGATTAGGGTGTTAGGGTGCGCTGCTGACACTCACTCTCTCCCCTGCCCCCAATTTAGAAAGCCATGTATGTAAACCTGACTTTTGTCATAATCAAAGAGCTGCTTTTACGAAAGACAGTTTGCTCCTCTAGATGTTCCCTAACGATGACGGAGTTTGTTACTGTCCAAACCGCCCATTTTCAAGCGCTTCTCATCCAACCTATCTTCATGAATTCCGCCAATACTCTGCAAGGAAAGACTAGTGGAAGCCATAAAATGTCGCTTTGAAGTCGAGAATACTAAAAGGATTGTGAAATCAAAATTCGAGTTAGGGTGATGTATTCCTAATTTTCTTCTTTTTAACGAGGCAGAAACAGCAATTCTTTTAGCTCTGGGGGAGAGATGTGAAACCACTGTGCTTTGACACTCCCGTTCAGAAGAGCCAGGCTTTTCGGGAAAGCGAAATATCCCTTCAATCTTGTTTGTTTGTTCTCTTTCTTTGTCTTTCTGTCTCTCTGTCTCTTCCTCACTTTTTCTATCTCTTGGTCATTTAGGGTTTCTGTTTCTGGGGCCAATTTCGGCCCCAGGGTGATGAGGGGAGTGTGGAGAAAGTATTTTCCCCATCTCAGAGTTCCTCTCCAGGATGTTCTCTCCTATCTTTTTTTCTTAGTTAATTGCTGGTTGATTTGTGACAGGGATTTCCCCGTTTTTGAGTCTGGTCGGTGTCAATGAGCTTACTGGATCGTCCATAGACTCCTTTTTTTTTTCTTTCTTTCTTCAGCAGAAGACCAAAGGGCGAACCCCTTAGACTAGAGACATGACTTTAGGAAGAGGTTTTTGACGAGGACTGCATGTAGCGATTTTGAGATTTCAAGCAGCTGAACAAATTACAAGATGTAAAACTAGTAGGGCGTGAAGATATTTATACTGAAGTTAGCTCCGTGGGCTTAATTCATAGAAAATACTCTAATCGATGAATTGATGAGGAGGAAGGCAGATTTAGAACCGATTCACCAAAGTTGCTGAGATACTGATTTACAGTAATGGGTTTCTATATTATCGTTTTAAAATAGCCATTTTAACTATCAAAGGTTGAGGCAAGTTGGGGGTTTGATAACAACTTTCCAAATTTAATTTTGATTCCCTTAATAAAAAGAAACAGGTGAGATGATAAGCCAAGTGGGTATTTTTCAGAAATACTGAAGAAATAATCCCGGGTGGAGATAATTTTACATCTTGCACAATAAGACACCTTGCCCGCCGAATAAACAATTTAAAAGAAAGACTGTGAGCTCCATGTAGGGCAGAGACTGCGTCCAACGTGATTAACTTGTATCTATCCCAGTGCTTAGAACAGTGCTTGACACATAGTAAGCCCTTAACAAATGTTACAAAACAAAACGAAGACTCTCTGGGACCTTTTCAAGACAGGTTGGAGATGTGACCTCCATGTTACCGCTATGCTGCCTTCAAGCCTGGTTGGAGATTTTAGTTGCCCTGTTATGTCACCTCCCCACCACCTCCCAGAAATGGCCACCCAGAGTTCCCTGGCGTTTGGAAGGACGGGAGAGCAAAAGAAGACAGGAAAGGTATTTTCAGAATGAAGCATCCCAAATGGCAATCTCTGTCGGAGACGTGGGCACAGTCCACGTATAGCCTAATAAATAAAGGACATTTTGGCAGGTTAAAAAAAAAAGCCAGCTCAGTGATAAGGAGAAAGCCAACAGCCTATTCCCTTAGGCATTCCCAGTGACTTTTTGTTGATGGACTCTCCTGAGTCGGGCATGGTGGGCGTGGGCGTGGCCTCCAAAGCTTTCCTGACACTCCCAACGGGGGAAAGTCCGTGCAGAACAGTCCAGACCTGTCCGATGGAGCCTCGTGCGCCTATTTCACCGTCGATTAGGGCCGCTCTCTGGCTATGTTTGCTATCGGGGCTTAGGCTGACATTTCTGAAGTAATTTAGTTAAGAGGAAATGAGTTGTTCCCAGTAGAGAGAGCAAACGAGAAGAGTGAAGGTAGCCAGCGTGATAAATGGGTCTTTCATTTGAAGATCTCCAGAGCTCGTTTAAGTCTAATTTTCTGTATTGGCCCCCTTTGAGCTATTAATGCAATAGGCAGGGACCGTGGCCCCGTGGCTTTTAGCTACCCCATTAGAACGAACATTAAGCTGCCAAGTCTGAACTCCTTTGCGGGAGGGGGGCGGGGGTGTAATGAAAGGTGGTTTTTAAACTCTCCTAATCTAAACTGGCAGAGGGTGGTTAATACGATTTGAAGGGGGCTGGTCAATGAGCAATCAATAAAGTAATAATGAGAAGGATGCGGTACATTAACAGTCTAAAAATCCAACGAGACATTAAAAAATCATTCTTAACTCTTACTTCCATTAAGATGAGGAAGGTTGCGGGATGCGGGGGCGGGAGACCAGCTCCTCTAAATGATCGCCACCATCCTATCCGCGTCATCTCGCCCTTAAAGAGGAATCTGTCCCCCCAGAGGGCTGAAGGATCACTGGGTTGGCCCCCGGACCCCAGAAATAGGAGGTGACCCATTGGAGACCCTCGCGTGGTCTGAGCTCAGAGTTCAAAGTCTGTGTCTCTGAGGCATGGTCGGTGACCTTAAAACGATTTTATTGGGCGGGTTTCGATTTAACCTCCTAAATTACCTTCTTCCCCCTGCCTTCCCAAAGGTATTTTTTTCAGGTATATATTTAGGGTCCTTCCAATGGATCCTTTCCCATTGCTGCCTGAATTTTAAAGTGAAAGCCAACCCCAGAGCATTAGCTAGATAACCTCTCTCTCTTTCTCTCTCCCTCCTGCCCCCCTCATTCCCCAGTGGCCACCCAAATCCCACACTCAGCTAAAAGCCAATATTGATTGTGGCAACATTCTAGGTCGCGAAAGTAGGACTATTTACTGTAGAAAGTGACTGAATCCAAGTTTTCTTTCTAGGGAATCTGTTCATTCCTCCCCGGCGCCCTCCCTATTTCTCCCACTCCCCTGCCCTGGACTTTATGCTCTTAGGTTCTGGGCTCCATCCGTGGTGAACTGGTTGAACCAGGAAAGGAATAACTTTAACCTGGGGGAGGGGGAGGGGACAGAGAAGCCCTAGGGTTTGCCTCCACTGATGGAAGAACCTTAGCCGAGAGGCTGAGGCTGGAGAAAATATCTGGCATCCACTCTTTGGGCACTCGGGTCCATTGGTTTAAAAGACACTTCCCTGGGCACTGGTCCCCTGGATTGACTTGATGTGTCTTCCTCTCTCCCGGTCTGCCAAGCTGCAACTAAGAACTTGAAGGAAGCTAGGAGACTGGGAAGGGAAGGTCTGTCAGATTCAGGCCTGCTCACACCGAGAGAGAGAAAGAGAGAGAGAGGAGAGGGAGGGGGAGAGAGAGAGAGAGAGAAGGGAGAGGAGCTCGGTATTGCCTCGAAAGGGTGCCCAGTGAGGTCCAAGAATGAGCAGAATTTCTAAGAATCATTTGCTTTCTGGAAGCTTGGGTTCCCAGAGTGAAATACTGATCGATGCTGGAACCGAGGTTGTGAGTGTGCGTGTGTGTGTGCGCGCACACACACGTGTGAATTGGTTTGTTGGTGGGAGGAGGTAGGGATTAGGGTTAAATTCCCCTCCCCCCCTTTTTTTTTTTTGAGTGGGGGAGATCTTAAAGTTGGGCAAAGCAATCCACATGAGAACCGGGACCAAAAAAAAAAAAAGGCTCATTTTAATGTATGCACTGAAGATTGTAAACATGTAAAGAGGCGAGAGCTCCCTGCTGACTGGCCACGCTCCATCTCCTCGCCATTTCAGGCTGTCGTCTTCGAGCCATCTCCCTCCTCGAGAGAGCCCGTTCTCAAACACAGTGTGCTCATAATTACTACCAAATCAACCGGGCACCGGCGTTCTTGCGACTTGGCGAGAACCCGAAGAGAACGGAAAAAGAAAAGAGCATGAAATATTAGGTTACGCAGCCCCCTACCAAAGCAGGAAGAAGGAGTAGTTGGACCAAAGTTCTCAAAGAGAAATCCCACTGGCGTGGGGAGGGAGGTTCAGTCTACGTGGTGAGACAGGTGGATGTACCCAGGAAAATTCTTTTGAATCTGAAATAGGTCGAAAAATTAAAGCAGTGGAAGAGCAAAGCCCAATAAAACAGCTGCCGTTGTGGTTGTTACTAAACCCATCCCTCTAATCTTTATGCAATGTTGTAGTCGGCTTAGATCAAATGTATCCAAGCGATAACGAATACAGGTGCATACCTCCTATCCGTACACCCTGGGAGAGAAGGAAATATCTTCCCCAAAGGTAAATCAGGTAATTGGCAAGGTCTAAATTAGGAAGCAGGTAGAAATGCCTCTGACACTGAAGTTCTTCGAGATGCTGCTTTCTCTGGCCATTGGGAAAGTGTGAACCTCAACTCTCAATCATTCAATAGGATTATTGTTATTATGATTATTATTAAAGATTGCCAGCCCCCTGGGGGTCAGGGACCGTGTCTAATTTCCAGCTGTGATTTTTTCCCAATGCTTAGTCCAGTGTTCAGCTCGCAGTAAACGCTTGATAAATACGATGACTACTACTATTGTGGTTCAACAGTGAGCAGAGCATTGTACTAGGCGCTTGGAAGCATGCCATAAAAGTAAAAGAAACAGCCCCTGAAAGCAAAGAGTTTGCAATTTAATTAAAGAAACAAACAAGCTTAAAAGTATATACCAGGATTTCCTCGTGTATTGGTGGCAGGAATTTACATATTGCTCACCATCTCACTGTGTCATCTATTAAGCGCTTATTCGATACCAAACACAGTACTATGCGCTGGGGTAGATATGATCACAGACTAAGAAGGAGGAAGAACAGGAAATCAAGAACATTACTAGATGTTTCTTCCCCTTTCCACTTTTTCCCAGGTTTTTTTTCCCAGTATGAACTACAGAAATGTGTGGGAGAATTCACATGGGTAGCTCTCAAAGAACTTCCAACCGCACATTTCTATTAGAGAGGATCGGGTTTTTAAATTACAAAGGTCTAGCTGCTGAATCCTGCAACAAGAAGAGGGCCGTGAGTGCGTTTTAAAACCGGAGAGAAGCCTCCTGATGGTTACGTACAATTGTGCTTTCCGGATCCTTGGACCAGTTATTGAGAGAGGGGAGAGTGGGAGGGTGTGGGAGTGGGGAGCGTTGGCAGGGGGAGTTTGGAAGTTGAATCACTTCTAAAACGTCTTCCCCGACTCCAATCTGCCTTGTTAGCGCTATCATCGAGAATAAGGGGACTCAGTTCTAACGATGCTTTTAGGAGTTTGTGTCCAGCTGGGGCGGGAGGCGGTTACTGCACGGAATGGAGACCCGATAAGGGAAGGAGATCTGTGAAAAATAAGGGGTGCCTGTCATCAGAAAAAGTAACTCAGGGAAAAAAACTCAGCTGGACGGGAACTCTTGGAGCCGAGAAAGGGGGAAATGGGGAAATCTTTGGACAGTGTAAAGTGAGGGAGCAATGAGAATTCCCACCAAACTTTCAAAGCTTCCTCTCTCCTTCCTATCCTTGCAGGAAAATCTTCTCCCATGGTTTGTTTACAGCAGGGACAATGTGCAATCCACATGGAGTATTATGTCTGCAAACTACATGTCTTTAGGAGACTCTTTAAGCTGTTATGAACCTTTGATGGTAGGGCTCTCTGGCGGTGGGAAAGAATAAACTATAACAGAAATAGTTAAGGTCTGTTGTTTCTATTCCATACCACTGAGGTTATGAAGTTGGCAGTTGCCCAGCAGTCAGCACTTGGAACAGCCTATTGGGGTTCTCATTCTCCGACTGAACTGTCTCGGATGGGAGAGAAGGTCCCAGCCTAAAGTCCTCAATGGAGAGGAGTCAGGCATGGGGCAAACCAGGAAAGGTGAAGTCAGAAGGGGGACGAGGCACCTAGGAGATGGAAAGGAGAAGGTGTGGGATCTCAGAACTGAAGGGAGGGGGAAGCCCCTTCCCCTGTGTTTGATTATCTTTTGCCGGACGGTTAACACCTAATTCCATTTTAGAATATTAGTGACGGATCCCGCACTATGAGACGCAGAAGGTTCTGAGACTCTAAAGAGAGGGAGGAGCCACTTCCGGGCTCTGTAGAGGGGAGAGAAGGAGGAGGAGGACAGAGAAGGAGGCCCTGTGAGCTCAGTGTTTTATGCTTTAGTTTCCCTGATCGTTGCCTTCGAACTCTCATCCTCCTTCAACGCCCCAGAGAGTTTGAAAAGTGGCGTTCTAAAGGTTCAGGCTGCTGAGGTTGATGGCGCCTGAGCAGAGGTGGCAAGCGGCTGTCAGCTCCTATTAACTCGTGCATAAAACATCTATTAAGTACGGTTTGTTATCAATTACCTGCAGAAACGTAACCACCAGGGCTGGGCAGCCCCCGCTTTGCAGTTTCATTTAAGTGATTGTCTGGTTGATTGATTAGCGCACCTGTTGTAAATCATAACTGCTCCAAACAATTATGCTCTAGTTATTTAGGTTAATTGGTAAACAATACTCCTGTCAGCGGGGAATTGCTTTCCTTGCAAAGGGGGTCGAGGGCTTTGGGAGTAGGTTTAGGTGAGTCTGTTCAGTATTACTAAGAGTCGAACTGGTCTGGAGGGTCTTTCCATTATTATTATTATTATCACTAATATTGCTTATGAAATCGTGGAATTAAAAGCTTGCTATGTGTCCAGAACTGAGCTAAGCGTTGTCTCTGTCTCTGTCCCACGTGGGCCTCGAAGTCTACGGGGGTGGGGAAACAGGAATTGAATCCCATTTTACAGATGACGAAACGGGGGCACAGAGAAGTGAAGTTAACTTGACCATAGTCACACAACAGGCCAGTGACAGAGCCGGGATTAGAACCCTGTTCTAACTTCCAGTCATGTGCTCTTTGCCATCCATCAGTTCGTCGTGGGAAGAACTGCACCTTGCTCGGCCCTCTCCCCGACCCCCATTCCGGCCCCATTTTTTTTCGGGGGAGGGGGGGTGTTAAGTTCCAACCGAGATGCAAAGGGAAATCCAGCAGAGGGGAAACTGACCAGCTCTCTTGGGCGAATTGGTCCGGAGTGTTCTCTCTGTGGTCTCTGAACGTTTAGGATGCAGAGAGGTGAGAATAGGCAGTGGGAAATAATAGTACCATGATCAGGATGTCTACCCATCTGTCCCTATGCACTCATAGACGGTATCTTTCCAAGACAGTTTATTCCATGGACAGGAAGTGCAATTTTACTTAGAGGCTTGAATTCTAAAGAGTAACAAAAGGCAAATCCTTCCTTCTTCTGGCAGCTGTCCGTGTCCCTACTGCTCCCCGAACTGGGAAGTAATGATCATTGACAAATCCAGCAGAGAGCAACCGGGGATCTCGACTTCTCGGTCACTTGTTGTGTGTGTGTGTTTTCCTGTCTTCCCAGTTCCGGTTCCTCCCAAGTCTGTGACTTCTCTGATGATGAATAAGGACGGCTTCCTGGGAGGGATGTCCGTGAACACGGGCGAGGTGTTCTGCTCGGTCCCCGGCCGCTTGTCCTTGCTCAGCTCCACTTCCAAGTACAAAGTGACCGTAGGGGAGGTGCAAAGGCGACTGTCCCCTCCTGAATGCCTGAATGCTTCCCTCCTCGGGGGAGTCCTCAGAAGGTAAACTCCGGCCCTTCAGATGGGTCGGTCGCCCCGGAAGGGGGATCCCTTGGCTCTGGGTGATGGAGGACGGGCTGGGGACAGAAGGCCTGAAAGTGAATCGCAGATCCCGGGATGTGGCTGCTTGGAGCAGACATACACACATACACACATGCTATGAAATACCCTGAAATCAATTCCATTTAGATTTTCTGCCTCCTGCCTTATTTGTTTTCTATTTATCTTTTCTATGTCTCTCCCCCAACAACTACTAGAGCTAAGAGAGGCCTTGAAAGGTCACCTGGGCCAGCTTCCTGTCCCCAGACAGGGTAATAGCTAAACCGACCAGGGCACCTAAGATGTCCTAACTGTTTCATCTCTCTCCTAACCTCTCTCTCTCTCTCTCTCTCACACACACACACACACACACACACATGCACACATACACATGCTTATATACACATGCACACAAGCACACAAGAATTTCAAGGCTGCCCCGAAGGACCAGGGAGGGTGAATTTGTTCCCGGGCCTCAGGAAGACTTTGCCTGAGGAGATTCATTTCAGAATAACTTCCAGAGAGCCCAGAAGATTGGAACTGCCTGTAAAGATCTCTTTTCCAAAGGAACTCCTGGCCATTGACTCCTTGCCAAATCCATCAATCAATACTATTTATGGAGCAGCTACTGTTTGCAGAGCGCTATTCTAAGCGCTTGGGAAAATAGAGTTAGTAGACAAGGTCCCTTCCCTTAAAGAGTTTACAGTCTAGTGAGGGAAACTGAAATCATTTTGCAGATAAAAGGAAGAAGGAAAATAGGATATGTAAATGAGTTTGTGCTTAAATAAGTTAGGGACCCTGCCACTTTACTGATACCCGAAGACTCGGGACCATTTATGGGCTGGGGGTGGGGGTTCTTTCCAAGGGAACCCTCCTCTCTCACCCCCTCTCCCATATCAAGCAGTCCAAATCTACCCAGGCCTTCTCTCCCTTCAATTTCTGCCCCCACCCTCATCCGCATGACTTTCCGTCCGCAGCCCAAACCCTGCTATTTTAGACTGTGCATTCTAGTCCAGGTCTTCTTTTCTCTCCTTTCTGGGCATGGGAATGGGGTGAGGAGGAACAGGGCAGGTGGTTTCTTTTCTCCTGCCACACCCGGCTCTTTAATAATAAGAATAATAATAATAATTGCATTTGTTAAGCGCTTACTATGTGCCAAGCACTGTTCTAAGCGCTGGGGTAGATACAACATAATCAGGTTGTCCCACTTGGGGCTCACAGTCTTAATCCCCATTTTCCAGATGAGGCAGCTGAAGCACAGAGAAGTTGAGGTCACACAGCAGACACTTGGTGGAGTCGGGACTAGAACTCACATCCTCTGATTCCCAAGGTCGTGCTCTTTCCACTAAGCCATGCTGGCTCTTTGTCCTCTTCCCACCCTTTGATCCTGAGGTCAGAGCCTGCATCTCAGCGCATGCCCGACATCCTAGTGAGTCGGTTCTGCGGTCATTTGTTTTCGGAAGAAAAGATCAAACCTCCCAGCCAGTGGGTTTGCGTGCGCGTTTTGCGTTGCAGAAATCCAGCCAACTCAGCAAACTCTTCTCAAACAACCCGAAGGGGGAGGGGGGAGGCCTGGGGGTGTGCTAACCTCCAGTTAAAACCTCTTCAAGCTCCAGTGGTCTTTAGATTGCTACGCCTAAACTTTGTTTCAGGAACCCTCGGAGGTTAATCAGAATGGTAATTCTTGCAATTTCAGAGCCAAATCGAAAAACGGGGGGCGATCTTTGCGAGAGAGGCTCGAGAAAATCGGTCTGAATTTACCCGCCGGCAGACGCAAAGCCGCAAATGTCACTTTACTCACCAGCCTGGTGGAAGGTAAGCGAGGGCCTGCAGGTGGATTCCCCGCTGGGAACGGGGTTCCCTCGCTACGGCTGGGGGGATGACATTTTCATTCATTCGTTCGTTCATTCAATAGTATTTATTGAGCACTTACTGTGTGCAGAACACTGGACTAAGCGCTTGGAATGTACAATTCGGCAAAACAGATAGAGACAATCCCTGCCCCAAAACGGGCTCACAGACTAAACGGGGGAGACGGACAGCAAAACAAAACAAGTAGTCAGGCATCGAAACCATCAGGATAGATAGAATCATAGATATAGACACATCATTAATAAAATAAATAGAGTAATAAATAATATATATATAAATACACCCAATTACTGTGGGGAGAAGAAGGGGGTAGAGCAGAAGAGGGAGTAGGGGGAATGGGGAGGCCACAGGCCTCCCGCTCGAAATCACTGGCCGAAGTGACTGAAGCAACTGATATGACCAGGATCGGAGAAAGGGGAAGGTTTGCCTATCAGTGGCTATCGACTTAATTGCTCTCTGACCGGACCTGGTGATGCTGGGGCCTTGGGATTTCCTAATTGTAATTCGAATGTGAGTTCGGCTGCAGGTGACTCGGGGCTGTATTCAGCCTAATAATAATAATAATAATGGTATTTGTTAAGCGCTTACTATGTGCCAAGCACTGTTCTAAGAGCTGGGGTAAATACAAGGTAATTAGGTTGTCCCACGTGGGGCTTACAATCTTAATTTCCATTTTACGGATGAGGTAACTGAGGCACAAAGAAGTTAAGTGGCTTGCCCAAGGTCACACAGCAGACAAGTGGAGGAGCCGAGATTAGAACCCATATCCTCTCATTCCCAAGCCCGTGCTCTTGCCATTAGGCCATACTGCTCCTCTCGCTTGTTGCTTACTGTGTGCAGAGCACTGTACTAAGCGTTTGAGAGAGTACAATATAACTATTAACAGACGCATTCCCTGCCCACAACAGTTTACAGTTTAGAGGCAGGGAGACAGACGTCAATACAAATAAATAAATTACGGTATGTACATAAGTGTTGTGGGGTTGGGAGAGGGGAAGAACAAGAGGAGTAAATCAGGGCGACGCAGAAGGGAGTGGGAGAAGAGGAAAGGGAGGGGGCTTAGTCTGGGAAGGCCTCTTGGAGGAGATGTGCCTTCAATAAGGCTTTGAAGGGCGGGGAGAGTAATTGTCTGTCGGATTTGACGTGGAATGTATGTCGGCCCCACAACCTGACTAATCAGGGTGAAAGCCAGATCGGGATTTATCATCAGCGATTGCGTTCCGGAGTCGGAATCCGGCCCATTGCCAAGCCAAAACCATCTCCCGATGGGTCTGTGGGGTACCCGTCTCTGATGGGGGAGCCCCTCTAGCCCAGAACGGGATTCTCACGCATTCTACCTAGCTAAGAAGATATTTCTCTAAGAGGGGAACAGGGCGGGGCGTTGATGGGCCTTCTCCAGGTTTCTATGGAGGAGGGAGAAAACCCAGGAACACTGTCCAAAAGCCAACCGTCCCCTTAGTGACGTTGCCAAGGAAGTCCCTCTCGTTTGAAAACAATGCAATGGCCTAGGAGCTCCTGGGGTTTGGGTCCTTGAAGGGTCAGACACCTAAGATGCCTGGTGTCCCCCATCCCGGTGCGGGTTGACTGGCACGAATCTCTGGATGGTAGAAACCTGGCTAGCCAGGGCAGAGATCCTTGGAATCGGAGTCAGAACTGAGGCCATTTTTTCGACTGTTAATCCGTTCACGGCAAGAGAGGGACGCCGTGATTTAATCGGGTCACGGGGGATTTGATGGGAAAAAGGAGGTTTGGACTACTTAGAAATCAGGTGTGGAAGAGAATGGGAGGAGTTGGGGATGATGTTTGGCCCTCACCCCAGGCTGGATAATAATAATAATGAAAAATGATGACGTTATTTGTTAATAATAATAATGATGGCATTTGTTAAGCGCTTACTACGTGCCAAGCACTGTTCTAAGCGCTGGATGCCTCCGTTAGCCGACACCACGCGCCCAGTCTCACTGGAGGCTTGGAGGCTCTTCACCCCATAGTGATCCCTGTGTCCTGTGCCTGTGTTTCAGGAGAAGCCGTCCATTTAGCTCGGGATTTCGGGTACATTTGTGAAACGGAATTTCCAGCCAAAGCAGTCTCGGAGTATCTCAATCGGCAGCACACCGATCCCAGCGACCTACACTCCAGGAAGAACATGCTTCTGGCCACCAAGTGAGTGTCGGGTCCCTGCCCTCCTGAGGAGCCGGGCCCTTTCCGCTTGGCCCTGACTTTTTGGACGCGGGGTGAGGGGCGTCTAGCAAGGTTCAGGCCTACTTTCCTGGCTGGAGAATCCCTTCCCCTTCTTGGACTCGCGCGGCAGGTGTTGAGGAGGCCTCCTTAGATGGACAGAAGGGCTATGAGGAAGAAGGGGTGACTGGTTCTGTGACTGTCGGATGTAGGATGTCGTCTTTCGCAGTCTCCCTGTGTCTCTCGATGCCTCTGGAGGTGTCTCTGGGTGATTCTGATTGGGGGCGCTTGTCATCATTGGTTGTGTATAGCTGGATGGGTGTTTATGGTTGGGTGATGGCAGCTGGGTGTCCCTGCCCTGGGTGGCTGAAGAAGGGATATCCATATCCTGGTTGACTCCCAGGATGGGTATTTATTAATAATAATAACGATATTTATTAAGCGCTTACTATGTGCCAAACACTGTTCTGAGCACTGGGGTAATCAGTTGTCCCACAGTCTTAATCCCCATTTTACAGATGTGGTAATTGAGGCTCAGAGATGTTAAGTGGCTTGCCTAAAGTCACACAACAGACAGGTTGCGGAGCCGGGATTAGAACCCATGACCTTTTGACTCCCAGGCCCGTTCTCTACCCACTACGCCATGTGAGTCTCTTGGTTCCAGTCTTCCTGGTGTGTGTGTGTGTGTGTTTCTGTGTGAGTTTGGACCCGAACTCTCTGTGTAGCTCCTTGCGACGAGCCCGTCCATGTGAGAAAAGCCACGGCTCTGTGCTTACACGAAATATACACCCTCCGTGTGACTTGTGTACCATGTACCTGTGACACCTCAAAGTTCGCCCTCTCATCACCCCTAGACCCTCTAGAGAACTCCAATGACTGCGTTGCCAACGCCTAGTGTTTATCATCTTTCTCAGACTTGCGCAATTTACTCCTGCTTTTGAGGGAGGGAGGGTAGTAAATCTCTTACTAAATTTAGATCCCGAGCTCATTTGAACTTTTGCAGCGGGTTTTCTATTTATTTGATTTACGCCCGTCTTTGGCTTCCGTGTCATCTAGTTTGGTGTTTCATGAAGGGTTCTGGCCTTCGGGGGCGGGGGAGTGGGCTTGGGAGGGGGTGGGGGCGGGTCTCAGCAGGCTCCCGCACGCCTATCTCACAGCCACGGTCCAAACAGCGATCATTTATTTAGTGGTCTAGGACGCGGTTTGTTCCGTTGACAGCGTAATTTAAAGAAATATATGGAGGCCTGAAAAATCATTTGCTCAAATTTGTCCAGATGTTTTCGAGCCGTGATTTGAATTTGATTGCCCCCTTTCCGCAGGGTCAAAAGATATTAATGTCCCAGAACTTTAATTGCTTACAGACCCCTCTAAGGGCTTTGAAGATGTGAGAGGTCTGAGTCATTACCGTTTGTTCTCCCAAATTCAAAGTTTCCTCTTTGACACAGGGGTTAGAGGATAAGAACGTCAGGACGGGAGCTGACAACCTGTCGCAGTCTCCACTTTAGGGTGTGTAGGAAAGGGACAGCAGCTGGAGGTCTTAGAGCCTGACACTTTCTTTAGCTTCTGTTCTCCCCTTCGCCCCTCCCTCCTTTCCGTTTTCCTTCCCTCTCCCCTTCGATCCCCTTAATTTCACTGCCAAAACGCCTTCTCTCTGTGGCTCTGTTTCTGTGACTGTCTCGGTCTCCATTTTTGTCCCGCTCCTCTCTTTTTCCCTCCCCTTTCTCTACCACGTCTTTGCCCTGTGATTCTGCTGATTCTGCGTTAAGGAGGGAAGGAGCCAGGGAAGAGAACCCAGGTGAACCGAGTTCCGGACCTGGGTGACGATTAATGAACCCAAGGGAGAGGGAGAAAGGAAGAGGAGAGAGGATTGAGAAGGAGAGGGACAGACACATGGGGAAAAGAAGGGAGGAAAGGAGGTCGACAGGAAGAGGGAGGGAAGGAGATAGGAGTGGTGGGAGAGGATAGAGGGGAAAAAATATGTTACAAGAGGAATTTCAACAGCTTTCCCGAGGGTGATGTTGCTGCTGAGACAGGGCGATTGGGTCCTCTTATTTTTTCCCCCGAGTGACTTCTTTCTGCCTCATTGCTGGATCTCGGGCAGGGGAAATACATCTAATCTGGACCTCAGAGGAGCCGCCTAGCCAACTCACTCCTCAGGAAAGGTTGAGAGGAAGACTGTGAGGATAGTGTGAGAAGAAGCATCGTTGCCTAATGGATAGAACACCGGCCTGGGAGTCAGAGGGAACTGGGTTCTAATCCGACCTCCACCACTTGCCTGGGGGCAAGTCCCTTCATTTCTCTGTGACTCAATGACCTCATCTGTAAAATGGGGATTAATACTGTGAGTCCCTTGAGGGACATGGACTGTATCCAAGCTGATTGACTTGAATTTACTTCAGCGCTTAGTACAGGGCCTGGTATATAGTAAGCACTTAACAACTACCTTAAGAGGAGGACTTGATCCTGTTTCCTGCTGGCTCAGAATACAGTCTTCATCTGAGACTCTGTGTCTGGGAAGAGGAAAGGGGAGGGGAGAAAAGGGAAGGGGAAAACTCTACTTTAAGGGTGAACATCTAGGAACACCATACTTTCCCAAATTTCATTTTTTTTACATGGTATTTGTTAAGATTTTACTATGTGTAAGGAACTGAATTAAGCGCTGGGGTAGGTATGAGATAATCAGGGTCGACACTGTCCCTGTCCCACATGGCGCTCACAGTCTAAATCCCCATTTTTCAGATGAGGTAAATGAGGGACAGATAAATTAAGTGACTTGCCCAAGGTCAAGCATTGGGTGGGGTCGTCAGGAAGCAGCTGAGGTCTAGAACAGCTGAAGTTGGGAGATTGGTGAATGACGAGAAGGAAGAAGAGGAAAGGGGAAGATAAAACAGAGTTGAGAAGCACAGTGGCCTAGTGGATAGAGCACGGGCCTGGGAATCAGAAGGACCTGGGTTCTAATTCCGACTCCACCACTTTTCTGCTATGTGACCACGGGTAAGTCACTTCACTTCTCTGCGCCTCAGTTCCCTCATCTATAAAATGGGGATTAAGACTGTGAGCCCCATGTGGGACAGGGACTGTGTCCAACCTGATTAGTTTACATTTACTCCAGCCCTTAGAACAGTGCTTGGCACATAGTAAGCGCTTAACAAATACCATCATTATGAAATAACTGTTCTCCCTTCTATTAAGTACGTGAGCCCCAAGTGGGTCAGGGATTGTGTCTGACCTAATTAACCTCTACCTATGCTAGCCCTTAGCACATTGTTTGGCACATATAAGAGTTTAACAAATACCGTTAAAAAAAACACAAACGGTCACAGCAGACAAGCGGTAGAGCCGGGATTAGAATCTATGTCCCCTAACTCATAGGCCCATGCCCTAACCATTAGGCCCCACTGCTCTCAACGCTGCTTCATCTTTCTCTTTCCTCTCGCCTCTCGCCTCTCCCCCACCTCCCATCTTCAGCTGTTGCAGACGCCGGTGGTCTCCCGACGACCCCTCCTTGCGCTGGGTATCGTTTCCTTCCCGGGGGAGTGGTACGGGGAGAAACTATTAGCCTCGAAGTTCTCCCGGTCCTGGCACCCGCTTTCTATAGTCACCTTTCACCCCCCCTCCCCACCTCCCAGAACACCTGAAAACTTCTCAGGAATTCCCCAATTCTGCTCCTGAAGCACCATCGACTCCTTCAGAGACACAATTGCTTCAGGAATGCCCTTCCTATCCAGTTCTGCTCGCCCTCCCCAGTCCTGTCTGTCCTGCCCCGCCTTGACCAACCCTGCCCATCCTGCCCTTTCTTCCCCATCCTGCCCAACCCAGTCCGTCCCAGTCCTGCCCAGTCCTGCCCAGCCCTGCCCAGCCTTGCCTCACCCTGCTTTCTTTGTCCTATCTGCAATGCCCGCCCGTGAACACAAGCAGTGTCTGGCGACCTTCAGGGTTAGCAGAATTTTCTTCCTTTTTCTTTTTGAGATTGACCTAATCTAGTGCTGAACGAATCCTTCTTCGAGAAGCAGCGTGGCTCAGTGAAAAGAGTCCGGGCATGGGAGTCAGAGGTCATGGGTTCTAATCCCGGCTCCGCCGCTTGGCAGCTGTGTGACGTTGGGCACATCACTTAACTTCTCTGTTCCTCAGTTACTTCATCTGTAAAACGGGAATGAAGACTTTAAGCCCTACGTGGGACAACCTGATTGCCTTGTAATAATAATAATGCTGGCATTTGTTAAGCGCTTACTATGTACAAAGCACTGTTCTAAGCGCTGGGGGGATACAAGGTGATCAGGTTGTCCCACGTGGGGCTCACAGTTATAATCCCCATTTTACAGATAAGGTAATTGAGACCCAGAGAAGTGAAGTGACTTGCCCAAAGTCACACAGCTGGCAAACGGTGGAGCCGGGATGAGTACTCATGACCTCTGACTTTCAAGCCCGGGGTCTTTCCACTGAGAGAGAGTGAATCTACCCCAGCGCTTAGATCAGTGCTTGGGACATAGTAAGCGTTAACAAATACCAACATTATTATTATTATTATTATTTTGTTCTTTTAGATAGTACTAGAATACTGTTCGATTTGTTTAAATGCTCTAACACACACATGCACGCACAAACTCACTCACTCACACACACCCCTCTTCAAATATAGCGGCTCGATTGCAGAAATAGCATTAGAAAGGAAGCAGAAAAGAATCACTCATTTTAGTCCATCACTTTATCATGATCACCAGCATCTTATTTGGGGGTTTCTTAGTGATGATGATGATGACGGTCATAACGATCAAGAAGCAGCGTGGCTTAGTGGAAAGAGCATGGGCTTGGGAGTCAGAGGTCGTGGGTTCTAATCCCGGCTCTGCCACCGATCACCTGTGTGACTTTGGGCGAGTCGCTTGACTTCTCTGTGCCTCAGTTACCTCATCTGTAAAATGGGGATTAAGATTGTGAGCCCCAAGTGGGATAGCCTGATTACCTCGTATCTCCCCCAGCGGTTAGAACAGTGCTTAGCACATAGTAAGCGCTTAACAAATGTCATCGTTATTATTATTTTAACTACAATGACATTGACAGTGATGAAGATTACGGTGATATAAAGGTAATGAACAGGGCTATAATCACGATGACGATGGCATTGCAGACAACGATAATTGTGATGATGTCGTCAACGATAATGATGATGACGATGGCTATGAAGGCAGCCATGATTATTATGATAACGTCAACAGCGACAAGGACCACGATGCTACAGATAAAGACGATAATGATGACAATGGGAAAGTAGGCAGTGGTGACACGCATGGCGTAGTGGATAGAGCATCGGC
Source organism: Ornithorhynchus anatinus (assembly GCF_004115215.2). Classification (NCBI taxonomy): domain Eukaryota; kingdom Metazoa; phylum Chordata; class Mammalia; order Monotremata; family Ornithorhynchidae; genus Ornithorhynchus; species Ornithorhynchus anatinus. The sequence goes on from NC_041749.1 coordinate 15,373,392, forward strand.
CTGGGAGTCAGAGGTCCTGTGTTCTAGTCCTGGCTCCGCCACTTGTGTGTTGTGTGAACTTGGGCAAGTTACTTCACTTCTCTGGGCCTCATTTACCTCATCTGGAAAGTGGGGATTGAGAGCTTGAGCCCTACTTGGGACAGGGACTGCGTCCTACTCAATTTGCTTGTGTCCACCCAGCTTTTAGAACAGTGCCTGGCACTTAGTAAGCGCTTAACAGATACCATTTTCATAGAAGCAGCGTGGTTTAATGGCAAGAGCATGGGCTCGGGAGTCAAAGGTGGTGGGTTCTAATTTGCCACTTAACTGTGTGACTTTGGGCAAGTCACTTAATTTAACTGTGCCTCAGTTACCTCATCTGGAAAATGGGGATTAGTAGTGTGAGCCCCACATGGGACAACCTGTTTACCTTGTATCTACCCCAGCGCTTAGAACCGTGCTTGGCACATAGTAAGCGCTTAACAAATACCATCATTATTATTCTGAAGAGATGACGAGGACAGTGGTGATCATGTTGACAATGAGGATGAAAATGCAGACCATAGTGCCGATGACGGTGATGGTGCCAAAGCAATGATAATTGTCTGTTCCTCCCCATGCAGGCAACTTTGTAAGGAATTCACAGATCTGTTGGCCCAGGACAGGACCCCCATCGGGAACAGCAGGCCTAGCCCCATTTTGGAACCGGGCATTCAGAGTTGCTTGACTCACTTCAGCCTCATCACCCACGGCTTTGGGGCTCCAGCCATCTGCGCTGCCCTCACGGCTCTGCAGAACTACCTGACAGAGGCTCTCAAAGGCATGGACAAGGTGTTCTTGAACAACAACACCACTAACAGGCATACGTCTGGGGAAGGACCAGGTAGTAAAACTGGAGACAAGGAGGAAAAACACAGAAAATGAAACTAAAAAACAAAACAAAACAAATTTTAAATAAAAAAGAAAAAAAGAGAAAAAACATTTTAATTTTAGCTTTAAAATATTGGATTGGCTTTGGAAGAATTATATTAGGTAGAATACACACAAACAAAAGTTAACCAAAAAAAAGAGAAAGAAAGAAAACTAAAAAAAAATTATCAAATCAGAGGCCCACGACGGAGCGGCACCACCGGCGCCCAGTGTTAATTTCAAGATACACTTGGAGACTACCGCCCGGATTTTCCACTTCGGTTCTTTCGATCTTAATAGTAATGAGAATGAAAGAAAGATCATTATTTTTTTTTCTTTGGAAAATAAACTTAAGACAAAACGTAAGAAAACAATAACTTATTGGAAGAAAATCGTAGAAACATTGGTTTCGGTGCTTTGAGATCCGGTTGGCTGAGATGCCCGACCTATATTTTTTAGAAAATCTGTCTCTCTCTGTCTCTCTCCCTGTCTCTCTATGTCTCTCTCTATCTCTCTGTCTCTGTGTGTGTCTGTGTGTCTCTCTCTCTCGTTCTTTTTCTACTAGGAAAATCTTCGGGAATGAAACTATTGTATCTGGGACTTCCCCCATACTGTTTGAACTCTCTCACACCCAATGCCCTTCTTGCTTAAATTGTTGGCGCCCCGATTACTGCTCGAATGGTTAGGGTTGGGGGTTGAGGAGGGTGGGGGGTGGGCGGAGGGGATGGTCGCGACGTCCAGAGCTACTCGGGAAAACCAGGACCATTGAGAGGCCCTATCCCTTTGAGAAGTGTTTTTCTTCCCCAGGAAGGCCCGAATCAGCCCACCAAGAAAATTTTCATTTGTTCCAATCCTCGTGTGATCGACCCACCCATTCTGAGCCCTATAGCGAAAGAGACATAAAGAATCATTTGATTAGTGCGTATGCCTTCGGAGGGGTGTGTACCATCTCATTTTCTTCTGTTTCCCAAAGCTTTGCCCGCATGGTTTATGAGCTTCTTCAAAGACGACTTGGGCTTTCTCCACAACCTATAAGGTACAGAGAAACAAAAAAAAAAAGAAAAAAGAAATAAAGTTCTGATTTCTCTATTCATCAAAGCCGGGGTTTAAGAATTCTGCAGGTGCACTTCTTTAAAGAAGCTCAAAGAGAATGTTTAGGAAGAAACCTATCCCGAGATACAGTTCTGAGACAGAATCGGGGAGGGGTTTTTAAGACAGTTAGACGAGCACCAGGGTGTTCAGAGTAGATACTCGATTAGGAGGGGAAGCGCGGGATTAGGGTCAGGGGTGGGGGGTTAAATGCAATTTTATTTAGGTGGGTGGGTCAGGGGAGCCCAGAGTTTTTGACGTACGATCCCCATGCTGATGGATTACATTTCTCTAGATGAAGTTATTAAGATACTTTGTGATTTTTGTTTTACAACGAAAAGCAACGGGGGGGAGCCGGATGCGCGCCCCAGTGTTTTTGCAATAATTGCTATATTACAGGATGCTTTATGAATAAGCTTTTTTTTTCTCCCCCTGACATGCACTTGTTTGGGCATATAGATGGTAAAATAATGCAAAGTGAAAGGAGTTGCATTTAAGCTTTGATTTTTACCGTCTGGATCCGTTTGGACTATTCCCAGTGGGTAGAGTTTCATGCATTTAAAATCTCTCACTTAAGGCAGAACAGCTCCTTTCTCCGTTTTATTCCGAGCATGATCTTGAAATAGCCATTGTTTCTCAGGCACGCCCTACCAGGAGAGTGAAGAAAATGTCTGTGGGGATAGGGGTGGGATTGGGGTGGGGGATGGGGGGGTATGCCTTTGAGTTGTATTTGAGCGCGCGCGCATACACAAATACACACACACCACACCCCATTCATGCCTTCTCCTCCTCCCCCTCTTCAGGAGCACTGCTATTAGTGTTCTTCTTCCGGCATTCCTCTAAAATGAAAAACCCAGATGTTCCTGCCCCCGAGTTTACTACTTGCTGAATAATTAGATTCAGCATCCACAACCACCAAAGCGTTGGGCGTGCGTCTTCCGAAGCGCTCCCCTCTTCCACGGCATCTTTCAGAGAGGGGGCACTGGGCGATCGCCTGGGCTCGGATTTCAAATCAGGGGTCGCCCATTTCAAACCTCCTTTGAACCAAATCAGGCTCCTCTCTCTCCCCCACCGGGTCTCTGGTCCCTCTCCCACCCCCAGAGCCGGACTCCAGGCACCCCGAGGAGGAGAGATCCTTGCAGGCTGCTGGTTTGTTAGAGAAGAGAGTGACAGCCTCGCTAGCCACCGCTAGGCCTCACTAGCCCTAGCTAGCCCTAGCTAGCCCGGCTGTGCGGAGAGAGGGTAAAACAGATGCATCCTGAACGCCCTGCCCACCCCCACCCCACCTAAGCCCGCCCCAACTGGATCAGTGAAAAATCATCGTCTCCTTTCCTTGCAGGGCAACCTGTCCCCCCTGCGTGACGTGGGAGAAACGTAACGGACACGCATTGCCCTTAAGGTACTGTCCGACCCTTGGAAAGCGTGTTCTGTTGAGAGGATGTAGGATGGGCGGCTGGTAGGGCCTGGCCTCTCCCTTGCCTTTCCCTCCCTCCCCTTTCCCTCCCTTTCCTTTCTCGACTCCGCTCCCCACCCTCCGTCCCTTTAGGGCCAAAAGCCTTTCCAGACTTCCCTTCCATTCGCCGGATTCCTGGGTCCCTCTGCTCTGGACCCGAAGAGCGCGCCGGTCCTCTTCCTCAGCGTTTAGGCTAGGGCTCCGTCGTAGGGGTCAGGGGCTCTAGCTGGGACAGGCTCCGTCAGGGTCGTGTCCCCCCTCAGACACATTGTGTCCCCCTCAGAGACATCATCCGTTTGCTGCTGAAGGGGCACCTTTGATCATTGCGAGGCTGGGATTGTCCCTAACGGAGAACCCTCGGCTTAATCCGAGTCGACCTCCCTCTTCTAGGTCATCCCTTCTGGCTCATTCCTGCCCCTCTATTGAGGGAAAAATCAGATCTTTCATCATTTACCGCTCCTTTTCGAGTGTCCCCTTTCTTTCTTTTTTCTGTTTGCTCATTTTCTTTTGCTTCCTTTTCTTTTTCTTGTTCTTTCCTTCTTGTTCTATTTTCCTTCTTCTTTTCTCCTCCTCCCCCTTAGCCTTTTTCTCCTTTTTCTCCTCTTCCTTTTTTTCTTCATCGTCTTTTTCTTCTCCTCCTCCTCCTTCTTTTTCTTCTTCTTCTTCGCCTTCTCCTCCTCCTTCTTCTTCCTCGACTCTCCATCTCCCTTCTCTCTCCCCCTCTCTCTCGCGTGCTCGGTCTCCCTCCCTCCGCCCTCCATCCTTCTTCTTGCACTTCTAGCTTTCTTTAGCCGAGCTTTTCTGACATTTATCTGCTAATTACGTTATTGAAAGATCTGGTTTCCTCAGGCCCGTACATCAATAAACAGTGGGATTAACGCGGTCGCTTGGCTTTTAACTCAAGGGAAACGTCTCAGGCAAGCCTTTAAAAGCCTTGTTTCCAAACCAAACAGGTGGGTCATAGCGTAATTCCTCAGTCTCCCTTCCCCACAACTCCTCCTCTCCTTCAGCTCATTCCATTTCCAACTATTTCGCAGAACGGGCGCAGGACTTAGATACCTTAAGTAGGTCTACAGCCCCGGGTGCCGGGGGAGTGCCTGGGGGCTCCAGACTCTCCCTGTACGTCCCTTCCCCTTCTAAAAGCAGCTGCAACTCCTCCACCTCCCCTCTCCCAGATCTCGTACTTCTCAGCCGGAATCCTCCCTCCCGATCCTGTTTAAAAGCATCGTGTTCGTGGGTCAACCCCGCCCCGCACCAAACCACTCCCTGAAGTTTCATCTCTCCCCATCCCCAGCCAAGGCCCCAAACTCCCCGCTAACCTTTGTTTTTGAATTTAAAGACACAGCTTCATCCCCAACGCATTTTCCGCATCCTCCGAATCTTTGCTTGAAAGACTTAAAGCCTGGCGTTTCCCCCAGGGAAATCTCTGCTAGGTCTCCCTGGGAAGGGCGACGCTTCCTTCGCTGTAGTTTTCGGAGAGTCTTTAACCACTTCGGATAACTTGTACGAGCCATGAATCATTCGGAACGAAAATGTGCTCAAAATCGGACGGTCCTCAAGAGCCTACTGCCGTTGCCCCTCCTGTGCCAGTTCATGATAGCAAAATAAGACCAAATCACACCACCCAGAGAAAAAGACGAAAATTCCTTTGAAAAAGTGGACTGGGTAGAAAGCCGCCTTTCTTTTCTTTACACAGTATGCCAAAAGCGATCCTTCTCTCCTGGATTTAGACCTATCCGCTCCTAGTCGATCGAGAAATATCAGTTTATTGACTCTTCATGAGAAGAAACCTGGAAGGGTAACAATGTTAAGTTTGTATATATTTATTTATGCTTAATTTAATGGGAATCTGTAAATATGGCGAGCATCTAGTTTGGGGTTATTTATCTGTGAATCTATACCTCTGTGAATGGGTGGAAAAAGCCGCTTGATCCTAGATAGTATCCTATCTGAATTTTTCTGTTCTTTATAGACAAGCTGTTATGGTATTGGGTAGAAATTGGTTTCTTGTCCAGTGTTGATCTGATTTACATAAATAAAAGAGATTGTTGTGTTTTGTTGTATTTCCATCTTCAGTTTTCTGAATGTGGGTACTGCTTCAGTTTGCAGACAGATTAAAGTATAGCCAAGAAGTTTTTTTTTTTTAATTTCTTTTTCCCAACTGAACTGGGATTGGGAAAACACAGGAAATGTCTTCGTTAAAAAAAATAAAAAAAATTAAATCCAATAAATATTGCTTCTCAGACTCGGAAGTGTTAATAATTTTTTATTCCTTCTATTTCTAAACAGATTTACAATAAAAACTCATATGAACTGGATGCTCTGATTTATTTTGCCTTTAACAGTCAGTGAACTGAAGCTTCACGAGTCTCTTTATTTCTCCCCCCGAGGGTCTCTGGAGAAACGAGACATGGGTTGGTTTTCCTTGGAGATGGTAGGGGACAACGCCCTATTCCAGTGACGTGTTCCAGGGAGATGGGAGGAGGCGGGCATCCTCACGTTAAGCCACTGAGCAGGGAAAGAGGCTAATAATAATAGTAATAATGATGATGGCATGTTAGCGCTTACTATGTGCCAGACAGTGTACTAAGCGCTGGGGTGGATACAAGCAATTCAGGTTGGACACAGTCCCTTGTCCCAAGTGGGGCTCACAGTTTCAATCCCCATTTTACAGATGAGGTAACTGAGGCACAGAGAAGTGAAATGACTTGCCCAAGATCACAAAGCAGACAAGGGGAGGAGTTAGATTTAGAACCCATGACCTTCTGACTCCCAGGCCTGTGCTCTATCCATTACACCATGCTGTTTGTTCATCCATCTTTCATCCCCAGTGCTCCAGAGCCCGGGACTCCATAGGGACCGCTGCCCTTTATAAAGCCAGAGTCCAAGTTTTTTTCTGGAGGATGCGCTGGGGAAAAGGCACGACGTCCAGACCTGTCCTTTCGAGTTCCTTTGGTAATGTAAAAGTTAGCTGGCGAGTCATAGCTAAAATAGGGCTGAACCGTAATAGCGAGGAAAGTGTAATATCTAGCATCTATATTCTCTTCGTCTGTCCGTCTGGGTGTCTGTCTTTCTGGAGGCCGGCCTGCCTAACTATCCCTCTATCTACCGAGCGGGTCTTCATCGCATATTAGTCCATTCCTAGTCGAAAGACGGAAGAAAGCGAACTGATCAAAACAAAATAGGAGTGACAAGCAGTCGACAGGATTTTTCCCTGGGGCTCTCCTCGAGAACCCGTTAGTAATAATCATGATGGTATTTGTTAAGCGCTTACTATGAGCCAAGCACTCTTAGTACCCTCTAGCCTTACTCCCCCATTTACTCCAGCCCCCCTCTCCCCACCCGTTTGTCCCGAACTAAAGTTATTCTATCCTCGTGTTTCCTTCCAGAAAGGGTAGCCTTTCCCAGCGTCATTTGGATTTGCTTTTCGTTCTGTTCCTTTGGGCAGGAGTCCCTGCAGCACGCTCCAGCCTTAGCCCCGACAACCTGCTTGTCAATAGCCCGAGAAAGACTCGGTCCCGCGGGGGGCCTGGCTGAGCAAGGCCTCTGGGCAAGGCCGGCTGCCAAACCGTCCTCCCGCCTGCTGGGCAAATCAGAGGGTTGTGGGGAGGTCCGTGACGGTGACCTACTTTTTGGGGAGGGGTGGGAGGGAGGAGGGAAGAGCGAAGGAGAAGGGGGCCCGTAGGAGAGAGGGAAGGGTGATGAAGGGGAGAGGAAAAGCTGGTGAAGGCCAGAGGGAGATGGGAGAGAGGGAAAGGGAAGGAGGGAGAAGGGAGAAAGAGAGAGAAGAAAGCAGACCTCTTCTTGGCTGATGACTAGGGAGAGTGGAGGGGTGGACTAGCCACTCAGGCTTGGGGCTGGCCTGAAGTGATCCAGAGGAGAAAGGTGATTTGGAAACTTTCAGGATTATAAAGGATCCCACATCAGTGGGCGTGCATCGCGATTGCACTACAGGTGAAACAAGAGCCCCTGATTTCCCCCTCCCCTGGGGGCCGAGTGCCAAGTGAGTTCCATTTGGAAAAATTACCTGGGTTCTTGAGCAGGCTTTTGTGTTTCTCTCCCAGGGCATCGTCTTTAGTGATCTGGTCCCAGGAGAAGGAGGCTCACTCCAGCAACCTGCTGAGAGGAATTAGATGTGTTGCCTTTCAGACCACATTCCACCCTGACAAACTGCTGGAGTGACAAGGGGAAAGAAGGGAAGTTTTTCTCTCTCTGTCTTTCCTTCCTCTTCCTCCTTTGCCGTTGGGGGCCAGGAATGTGTCTACCAACTCTGTTATACTGTACTCTCCCAAGTGCTTAGTACAGAGTTCTGCACACAGGTAAGTTCTCAATAAATATGACTGATTTCTCCCCTTTCCCTTCACTCTTCATTTCCTTTCCCACTTCTCTTAGTTGCAGGTGAAGATTTTGCCATAGCTGATGCTCCCTCTGCATTCACACACACACACATACACGAGAGTATCTATGCATTCACATATATACATGTGTTTATATATATATATAATATATGTGCTCTATCCCTTCTTGGATTTCTTGCCCACAAACACAAATTCATAGGCATACATGTAAACACACACACCCCCACACACACCCTCCCCCCCCCCCCCCTCCATGGTTTCTCTCTAGCCAATCCCAAACTAAACTCAGACACTTCCATGGCAAAATGCCAGGGTCTCTCTCTTGTCTAGGACAGCCCCTAAAGAGGCTTCCAGGGTGCAATCATGGAAGGACAAGCGACATTCTCTTGGGGTCAGAGATGGAATGTAGTTTTGTTGGACTAGTTCCATTTTTGTCTCCACTGTATCCTTGCTCACAGTTAGCAGTTGCTCCTTTCTGAATTAGCAGTTACTCAATTCTCTACCCTGTAACAGTGACAGTAGTGAAGCTACTGAGACTGGAAATGACATGGTAGAAATAGGAGAGACACTAGTATCTCCTTGACCGTTTATTTGGATCCCCAGTCCCCAGGCTCATAAACAAAGCCCAGGGCCATTCCAGCCATCAGTGAGAACTACCTGCCTAGGTCTCCCCAGTGGGTCAATAATCTGGGGGCTGGGGAAGCTGTGATGGGAAGGGATTGAGTCTAGAACAGGACAGACCACTTGGAGCATGAATTTGCTCCATTAAAAGGTGTAGCCAACTATCAGGGGCCTTAGGAATTTAGGTTCCCAGCTATCCAGTCTGGGAATTTAACCCAAGAAGTGGCAGAGGGAGATGGAATCAAAAGAAGCATCATGGCCTTGTAGACAAAGCATGGACCTGGGAGCCAGAAAGATCTGAGTTTAATTCCAGTGCCTCCACTCGTCTGTTGGCAAGTCACTAAACTTCTCTGTGCCTCAGTTACCTCATCTGATAAATGAAGATTAATATTGTGAGCCACAGTCATGTGGGGCATGACTGTGTCCACCCTACTGCCTTGTATCTACCTCAGCACTTAACACAGTACCTGACACATAGTAGCTGCTTAACAAATACAAAAAATAAAAAATAAAAAAAGGAATTTAGCAGAAACTATTTGGGGAAAATCACACACAAATCCACAAACAAAGGCACAAATACAGAAAGACTCACAAAACAGACAACCATGCACAAACATACACTTCCCATATGGAGATGCAGATAAATACACAAACACTCATCTAAAAACCTGATAAACATTTAGAGACATACATTAATAGTACAAAAACCAGCACACATCCAGACATACCATCATATACACATTTAGAAAAACATAAACATGCATTAAGACCCGATCCCATACAAAAATGCAGACCCCCACATCTTCACATATAGACATGTGTGCACCATACAAACACATGAACACCTATATGAACAACTACACTCATAAAGTTATATGCATTCATCCATTCAAGTATGCACATACACACAACACATCATTTGATAATGATGTTGATGATCATCATATTTATTAAGCTTTTACTATGTGCCAGACACTTTGCTAAGCTCTGGGATAGATACAAAATAATAATATATATACCTTACATATGTATTTGCACACACTTTTGCACAAACACATACACACACTCAAGTGGAGTCCATACTTGAGCAACAAAACAAAGAATGAGGGTCTTCTCTCCCTTCTGCTTACTGCTTCCTTTCCTCATGTGAAATTTGCCTCTCCCTCGGTTTTGTTCCACATCACTCCAAGTTTCAATTGTAAGTAACAGGGGAGTGAAAGTTTAAGGGTGTTCTGTAATCAGAGAGGAGATAGAGGTGGCATTACTGGAAACTTGTATTTCTGGTTCTGTAGCCCAGTCTGGGTCTCTGTCAGTGGAATCATCAATTGGATTTGGTTCAGGAAGCGAGGGAAGTACCTTAGAAACATCAATTTACAGCCAAAGATCAGATGCTCCATTCTTGGGATCATGGTCTCCTGGGAGTGGGCTTCCCATCTCTCCTCTCTCCCAACAAAGCCATGGTTGCTGATCTTCAAGGTAGTCAAAAGATATTGAGCTGTGTCCCAGAGGTGGGATGGGGGTGGGAGTCCATCCAGGAAGAAGCGGAAAACCCAGTCTCTAACCAAGGCTCACAGCAAAAAACCCCCAAAACACACAAACAAAGCAAATCAGACAACCCAGGGACCTTGACTGACCCCTGGATCCCAGGACAGGAGAAAATAAAAGGAGCTTTTGATTCTTTTGTCTATTTGGCCTTGACTTTTAGGAGTGAGATTCCTGCTAGTGCCCCCAGCTACTAGCTTCTGTCACTCCAGGCTCCAGCAGGCATTCATTCATTCAATCACATTTATTGAGCGTTTACTGTTTACAGAGCACTGTACTAAGCGCTTGGGAGAGTACAATACAACAGTAAACAGGCAAATTCCCTGCCCACAGTGAGTGTACAGCCTAGAGGGCTGGGGGATTGGGGAGAGACAGACATCAATACAAATAAGTTACAGATATGTACATAAGTGCTGAGGGGCTGGGAGAGGGGAAGAGCAAAGGGAGCAAGTCAGGGAGATGCAAAAAGGAGTGGGAGATGGGGAAAGGTGTGAGAGAGTGTGAGTGGCACTGTGCAAACCTCTAGGGCTATTACTGATTCCTTTGTGTGATTCTCAGCCCCAAAGTCTGACGTTCATCTGCCATTCTCTACGGCAGATTCCATGATCATCGTGGTAACTCCTCTCTACCTAAGGACAGGAGGTTTCCCATAAATTGTTCAATTCATTCTACCTTGGTAATAGGTGGATTTTACTGAGGTGGGGATGGGGGAACAAAGAAGCATGAACCATGAGATAAGGAGAGTTGGAATTTCAGTCTGAGAAACCCTGCAATCTGGGGATGTAGGAGTGGGTTGGAATCAACTTCAAATATTAAACCAACATCTTCCTGACCTTTCTCAATGTCTTCTCCCCACTCATAACCCTCAACCCTACTAAATATCAAAGTAGAACCAGAAATTCATCTAAGGGAGACACCCCCCTACCCTTCCCTCATCCATTCTGTACACAAAACATGAGTGTTTGGTTACTAAAGTTGGAAGGTAATGTAGCCCAGAGATGGGTTTCATCTGCTGTTGGGGTAGTTTTTCATTTTTAGTTACCACTGAATAAGACTTTTGCTTCATAATGAAATTGGGGAATGCAGAACCACTTAGGGGCTGGAAGTTTTGTGTGTGGTTGATGTATAATGTAGCTCTACATAATTAATATCACTCATCTCTCTCTGCCCTCCATCTCCTCTCTTCCCCCATCCCCATCATTAACCTGTGTGGGGATCCTTTACAAACAAGTTTGTGTGGGTTGCTTCTTTCCAGTGGTAAAAGCAGAAGGTCTCTGCTTTTTCCCCAACATGAATTAATTTTATTTTGCCTATGTCAAATAATCAGGTGGGTAGGAAATATTTGGTTGCAGTCCCAAATATTTTTCCTTGCAGGTTCTGGACATTCTTTAGACTCCCAAAGGTTTTGGCAATCTGTAGAAGAAAATTATTGCAGGAGTTTTGTTTTCAACAAAAAGGGATAAACAGTAACTGAACCAGCTATTAGAGAGATACTCCAAAACAGAATATGTGTCCAAAGCCATCCTCAAAGATGCAGTGAGTGCCATTCTTTTGGGTGAAATCTTCACATACTAATCATCAAATGAAAGGAGTTTATGTCTAGTGAGTTAGTTTATTGGAAAGAAAAAAAACTAGTTTCTGGCTATTGTAGGATAGGTGATTAGCAGTCAACCAGTAGTATTTCTTGAGTGCTTACTATGTGCAGAACACTGTACTCAGGGATTGGGAAAGTACAAAACATTGAATTGGTAGACATGATTTCCCCTCACAAGGAAGCAAGGGACATTCCTGGAAGCTGTACATATTTAATACAGAATACTTACATGGATACAGTTCCATGAGCCACATAGCACTAATACTGAGGCCTGACTATTCATTCTGCTTAAACTGGCCACTGGAGGTTAATGTTTTTAATTTTTTTTAAAGTCTTGGCAGGTGACATCCTCGATCTCTATAGATATACATTTAGTGTGCTCAAATTCCAATGAAATTCTCCTCCCACTGAAGAACATAGAAAAGGTCCCCTTGTTATAGAGTGGTTTGTGCTGGTGGAAACTTTAAACAGACTGAAACACAACAGTAAAGTTTTGTGAACCCTAGGACTTGTTTTAGAGAGTCACTGCATACTAAATCTGAATTGTTGAACATATAGACTGTTTACAGAATGTTTACAGATATATCAGCTCTGCTCTTATCCTGGTAGATGAACTCATAAGAGAGATCAGAATTAGTAATAATAATTATAATGAATAATAATAATGTTTTGTTAAGTGCTTCCTGTGTACCAAGCACTGTTCTAAGCTCTGGGGTAGATACAAGGTTGGACAGAGTCCCTATCCCACATAGGGCTCACAGTCTTGATCCCCATTTTATAGATGAGGTAACTGAGGTACAGAGAAGTCAAGCGACTTGCCCAGGGTCACACAGCATATATGTGACAGAGTCGGGATTAGAACCCACATCCTCTGACTCCCAAGCCTGCACTCTTTCCCCTAGACCATGCTTTTGACACTTCATCTGAAAATAAGGGGATGCCCCTTCATTTGTGTTTTGGGTTGCTGTATACCCCAATTCTGTAAAGTAAAAGCAATCTTCTTGAAAACAGATACACACATGATTCAGTCCCCAGTCTCTTGCTTTTCAGTTAAAGTGCACGATGGGTATGGATGTGTATGGTCAGTAAACCTCAATTCTTTGCAGATTTTTTTAAAGTTGTTCATTTTTTTGATTTTTTTCTTCTTCAAATGTTTGTGGTAAATCCTCCTTGGTATTTGCAAGTTTAGGGTGGTAAAAAGTAAATCATTCAGGTGCGAAATTGGCAATATAGAGACCGATTTTTGTGAGGGACCACTTTAATATATAATTTATATTTTCCTGAATATGGATCCAACTAGTCTACATTTGCAACATATGCCTGATGTGGGTATGTGTGTGTGCGTGTGAGTGTGCATGCCCCAACCCACATGCATGCGCACTTCCCGGCGGTACACATAAATTCGTTCATCGTTTTTTCTTGATGTTAAACATGTGTTTGGAACTTTGGAACTCATTTCCCCAGATCATATTTGTGACAGTGTTCTTACATATGCTACTTAGTAACCTACAAGGTGATAACTAGATTGTCCTTTTTGCTCTCCCCTTTTTTTGTTAATACTTCCAACCTCCCTCCCCAGCATTCTGTCAAGCAATAGGCTGTAAAATAGTTATCCAGACCAGCAGACAGGCAAGTGCCGTTTGAGAGTAATTTCTGCTCCAAGCATTTAGCCAGGGGCAAAGCAAGCGTGCTCTCTAACTGATCAACCTGGATATTTCATTATTCATTAATTTACTGTTTAACCAAATCCCACTCATTATCAGAGGCAACGCTTGGCAGAGCCCAGCGAACAGTAGCAGTTGGTGTCAGGCGTGGAGAATTGGCCCATTTGATCCTGGGCTGTTTTATTATTCAACACCACTGACTGAGAAAAAAGATCCATGAATAATAAAGAGCAAAGCGTGTTTGAACTGAGAAGCATGACACAGCCTTACAAAACAGCAGTTAGAAAATTAAAGGCAAGGTGGCTTGGGCTTTGCATTTTTTATCCTGGCTGTGGGCACAGACATTTATATCCCTACATTGTTTTCAATTAAAAAAAAACTCAAAGACGGAGATGTTTGTTTCAGCTGCTTGCACCCTTTCAAACCACCACGGATGAACTTGGTAGCTAACCTATATGGCATGAGGAAACATACCTCTCAGACAAAACTTACAAACATTCTTTTGAATCTAAGAACCGGGATGGTCTTTGCCAGATCTTCACATCTCTGTGGGCCCTTGGACTATTAGATGAGACTATTGAAATCCCAACTACTGGGGGTAGGTTTATAAAAACCACATCATATGCTGTTCACGTCCATTTCACACGACATGATGTACCAGATGAAGGGTTCAGCACTCATCCCTAGGTCTCCAGCTCCATGATTCTAGAGTTGATCTCTTGGCCAAAGGTTTCTGTGACAGGAATCCTAGATAATCAATCAGTGGTATTTATTGAGTGCTTTCTCTGTGCAGAGTACTGCACTAAGTATTTGGAAGAATACAGTAGAGTTATGAAACACAATCCCTGCCCTTCAGGATTTACAGTTTAACAGGGGAGAGACAGACATTAAAATCAATTACAGGTAGGGGGAAGCAACAGGGTTTAAAGATAGGCTCTTTGGTGCTACCGGTGTGGGGTGAGTAACCAAGTGCTTAAGGTAGTGAGGGCCTGAAAGACTAGGTGATGCAGAAATATTGAAGTGGTAGTTGTAGGGAGATATAATGTGGGAAGATGAGACTGATCAGGGAAGGCCTCCTGGAGAACATGCAATTTTAGAAGAGGTGGGGAGCGTAGTAGATTGTCAGATATAACGGGGGAGGAGTACTAGGCAGGAGGGAAGACTTGAGCAAAGGGGTCAGTAGTGAGAGATGAGAATGAGATAAGGTAACAAGCAATTACCCCTTTTTCAACACTAAAGAGGAGACAGGAGGAGGCTAGGCCACCAGACTACCGCTTGGCACATAGTAGGTGCTTAAAAAATACCATAGTTATTATCCTGCTGCACAAAACTCAACTGAAGAGAAAATCAGAAAGGATTTGAACACAGAATTTTGGAATTATAGGACAGAATAACTGTTTATCAGATTCTGATCCTGAACTGGATCTCTGAGAAGCAGTGTGGCTCGGTGGAAAGGACTCGGGCTTGAGAGTCAGAGGTCATGGGTTCTAATCCTGGCTCTGCCACTTGTCAACTGTGTGACTTTGGGCAAGTCATTTAACTTCTCTGTGTCTGTTACCTCATCTGTAAAATGGGGATTAAGACTGTGAGGCCCATGTGGGACAACCTGATTACTTTGTATCTCCCCAGTGCTTAGAACAGTGCTTGCCACATAGTAAGAGCTTAACAAATGCTATCATCATCATCATCTGAGTCCATTGTCTCATGTTGGAACAGTCAGTAATAGGGAAAAGTATGTTGGGGTATAAACTTGTTGTGGACAGAGAACATACTTATCAACTCTGGTACATTGTACTCTCCCAAGTGCTTAATACAGTGCTTTGCACACAGTAAGTGTTGAATAAATATGATTGATTGACTGGGGCAGTTGATGGCTCTGGGGAGGTTTATTCTGCTCTGGTGTGGTTGTCGAGTCACTGGTACAGGTTTAACCTTGGAAGGGTCTTGCAGTTGGAGATGAGATCTGTGGAAGTGAGTAACTGGGCTGAATATGAATGGAGACTGTGTGAATGGGTTGGGGTAGCAATGATGTGGGGCCAAAGGCAGTAAGGTAAATTGTCTGGGTGGACTGAAAAGTTGGATGGAGGGCAAGTAGTGGGTGAGGTTTGTGTGTGATTGCATAGTCTTTTTCAAACATCCCCAAAGTATTTTGGGAGCCTTTGAAAGCATCTTTATCTTCACTTCTTCAATTCCATTTACTTAAGCTCACACAGACTCTTCTCCCTAACTCATCCATTTACTGCTAAATCCAAGGAAAATCTACAACTGAAACCCATACCTTCTTCCCGCCATCCCTTCCATCTCCGGCCTCCAAGCAGGCACCACCAGCCACTAAGATGGTTTCTTGTTTAACAGGTTCCCCAGTTCTGTTTCCTCCTTCTACCCAACCTCCATCTCTAGCTCCTCTTCTGGACACTGTTCTTACCTAATTTTTTTTGCTGAGCAGACTTAAATAGCCTTCCTGCTAATCTCAAAGAAAGGCAGGTGTCCAGGGAACACAGTTGGGCTAATTCCATGCAACATCCAAGAAAATGCTCATTGTGTCAAGTGAGTTTCTTAGACTGTGAACCCCATACAGGGACTATATATGATCTGACATGCCTACTCCAGCACTTAACACAGTATTTAGCACATAGTAAACATTAAAAAGCACAATTACTATTATTATTATTGAGTGGGCAGTGTTCCTTAAGCTTTCATTATCAAGAATGTGACTCAGAGGAAAGAGCATGGGCCTGGGAAGTCAGAGGATCTGGGTTCTAATCCAGGATATGCCTCTTGCATGCAGTGTGACCTTGAACAAGTCACTTAAATTCTCCATGCCTCAATTTTCCTCATCTGTAAAATGGGGATTAATTACCTTTTCTCCTTCCTACTTAGACAGTAAACCCCATGTGTAACAGGAACTGTGTCCAACTTGATTAACTTGAATTTCTCCACAGTGCTCAGAACAATACTTGACACATAGTAAACACTTAAATACCATAATAACAATAATGGTAATAAGAGTAACAAAGAGGAAGGTGAGGATCAGGGCAGAGGTAGGCTTTAAACAACTGTCTCCTCTCCTCTGCTTCAGGAAAATGCTGGCTACTTTGTGGCCTCTGGAAAACAACAATTTTCTTCTGGGATAGTCCAACTCTGCCAAGAAGTGAATAGATACTGAGGAGAGGAGAATCTGACCCTTGACTTCATATTTCCATGTTAATGTCAGAAGGCAACAGGGCAGGATAATAGTTGTGGAGGCCTAGTAATTTCAAGAAGCGGTTTACAAGGGCAGCTGGATACCTTGCCAGCTCAGGAGAATGCGAATATAGGGAAGGTATGGCAATAGGGAGTGGATATTCTGAAAACAACTCAGTGTAAATAGGAGGACTTAATGACAATTAAATAGGTCTAAATTTCAATCAATTGCATTTAATGAGCACTTACTATGTGTAGAACACTGTACTAAGCATTTGGAAGAGTACAATATAACAGTCACAAATTGATGTGAATGTAATCTCATGTGAGGAGTGGAGTTCAAACATGCAGAAGAGGGTGACTGGGAAGGAAGAAGAGGAAAGAAGGACAATGCCAAGTGAATGGATGTTTTGGGCTGGCTACCCCATATCCTCGCTTATCTAGGGAGAGATTTTGGGAAGCTTCTAGAGTGGCACACTGCTCACTCCTAAGGACCCATCCTGGCTATAGTACATAAGATGTCACTCCCCTAATGACATCATCTGGAGAACAGCCAATTCTAGGGGAGGAGTCGGGCAAAGGGGGCAAGAGTTGGAAGAAAAGTTTATAAAAAAGGCTTTGGAAAGAAAGTAAGGGTCAGAACTTATCCTTTTTCTGGAGGGGAAACAAGTTAGCAACTGGATGTTCACAAAGACACTATGATTAACAAATTGAATGTCTAAGGGGCTTTGGATGGTGAGACCATGATGGTTCTGTTAAGGGAGTAAAACAAGGTTCTGGGGATGGAGAGGTTACCAACTGAAAGATTTAGGTTATGAATGAATACAAAAACTGGAACCAAGTGCTTTTATTCCCCTCTCTAGTTTACAAGATTATATTACACATACACACACATATATTTCTGTTAAAATCTCTACACAAATAAGTTAGTGGATATCTGTTCATAAACAGAGGGTGAACCCATGAGTTTGGAGAGACTTGCTATCAGAGAGGGGGGAAATCCCTTCCAACTGCACCTGTGGCCCCATGATTTCAGGGCCAGTTGACTAAACACTGAATGTTCCTAGTGCTTTTTAGGGGGATCAAATCTCAAAGACATGGGTTGGTGGCCATAACCAACATTTTCCATTTTCCAGATGTCCAAGTTGGGTGCCCTGAGAGTGTCCCAGTTCTGACTGTAAGCAACTTTTTAACAAAAGTCTCTGGTGTTAAATCCAGGAATCATCCTCAGAAAGTGTCACAACAGACTACCCGATGGAATGATTAAGTGCAATGGTCCCCATCTGTGTGTGTTTCTCTGTCAAAGCGGGTGCACAATAAGGCCCCTGTTTATGAGTTTGACTGAATATTACTGTAGTGAAGTTCTTTAACCTTTTATTTTCACCTATATCCTGATCCTCACATGGGATTAGACACATGTGCCCAAAGAATTTGAGGAGGTGTTAATTAGGTTGGCCTGATTCAGTTTCTCTTCCTGGGAATTTTCACCTCCTCATTTCTGGAAATATTCCATGCCTTGAGTGCTCCTCAGATATCACTTTTTTAATGATACTTGTTAAGTGCTTACTATGTAGTAGGCACTATACTAAGCCTTGGAGTAGAAACAAGATAATCAGGGTGGACACAGTCTCTTTCCAAGTGGAACTCATAGTCTAAATTGGAGGGGGGAGGATTTAATCCCCATTTTATGGATGAGGTTATTGAAGCACAGAGGAGTTAAGTGATTTGCCCAATGTCATACAGCAGATAAGTGGCACAGTTGGGACTACACCCCAGGTCCTCTGGCTCCTGGGCCCAAGCTCTTTTCACTAGGCAACTTAACTATGAGCAGAATGTAGAGACCCATGTTTGTGTGGGATCCTTTGAGAGTTTAATTATTGCTATGATGATTGTAATCAACCATGTTTCTAAAGCAAAATGTGAGCCTTTCCTATTTTTGCTAACCTATGGAAAAGGCAAACATATATAAACAGATAAATGTTAAATGGGTAAAATAATGTGAGACTAAGTAAAAATGCTATAACATGGCTAAATAAATCAACCATATAAATGAACAGATGAGCATACAGGAGTACTGAGCTGGTTGAGGGGAAGGCAGGTGAGAATGTTGGAGAAATGATGAAAGCTCATAGCTCCTGTCACCCAGGTTCTTATTCTAGCAAGTAATGAGAATTTGTATCTTTGATCCAATTACTAGTACCTCCCCAGCTGCCAATCATCCCGGGCATGGGGGAGAATTGTTTGGGCCTTGGTTAGCTCCTACTCCAAATTCCTGAGGTTAGAATTTGGAAAACTGGGCCTGTCTGAGACCCTTAACCTTTGGTACAATTGTTGCCTCTGGTTCTTTAGTCAGAGGGAAAAACCCAGGTCAGGAGAAATAGGTTTTTAGGAAATGAAATAACTCCCAGTGATCAACGTTTTCATGGTTTAAGTGTAAATTAATTAGAAACATGTGGCTTCAATTTCTGTTAAAACTCATATTGGCCCACAGGGAGGGGGAATGATTTAGGAGCTGATGAACAAGGGGAACATGGAAGATTTAGTTTCTAGGAATATTTCATCCCGAGACTCAGTCCCTCTCTTTGTTTGATGGGAGAGCCTAATGCAATATTTCTATCCATTGTCTCTCCAGTGAGGTTTCTGGGTCCACAGAGCCCCTTGTGACTACTGAATTAGCAGGGGACTCTCCAGAAAGGAGAGTTCTCCAGGTAGAGGGGAAAAGGTCAGTCAAGAATGTTCATGAACCCAAATGGCTTAAAATGCCCATTCCTCAGGATGGCTGACCAGCATCAGCATGATGAATGCAACCGAATAATAATGGCAGAGAAGGGAGTTTAATGATTTTTTTGTGATGGGGAAGGGAAGTCAGATTCCAGAGATCAGAGCTCAAGTTTGGAAATGGGGAATCTGGAGTGCCACTTATGTCAGAGCCTCCAGGAGCCCAGTTGTGAGAGAAGGGGAGTTTAACCCTAGCCTTCCTATTGAAGAACAGCTCCATTCGCCGCTCCTTGGTGACTTAATCCAGGGTAACACTGTCAGCACCATTTCCTTTTAAGAGGAACTACAAAATTTAACCTACGCTTTGCCATCTGGACAGCTTATAAATATTTTTTAACTTCTTATACTGTGCCGTAAGTCCATCTGTGACCATAGAACAGAAATTCAGTGTTTCCCCATGCCCTTTCATGAGGGTGCCAAAAGCCATAAAAATATGAATCCATGGAGCTCTTTGAAACTTGAATGCATGCTAAGCTTAATTACACTCATGGATTTACGTGTAATGTCTCAATTCCAGACTACCTCATTAGTCTAGTCAATCTTGATGTTCTCCCTGGTGAGCGGAGGCTGAAGGTGACTTCAGACGTATTGATAGGACGGCTGCAGGTTGCACAACATGGACGAGAGACAGTGGGAAAAGCGACACCATATGAGGCTATAATCCTCGTTGTGGTCAACGTGTTGAGAGCTTTATATTTCCTGACCACAGGATCTTTCTATAAAATGAAGGGGAGGAGGGATTTCCCTGGGATTAGCCAGCTGGCTACTTCTGTATGCTTATTAAAATTTCGGGGAGCCATGATGGGAGCTTTTAAATCCATTTTCAATCAGATTACTGGATCCATTTGATAAATCATGCGCTTTCTTCTGATCTGTTTGGTTAGAAGGTAAGGAAAAATGGTTGATCTTCGGTAGGCATGTTATGAGACAATGGGAATCTGGATGGTGATAGCACACACAGCAGCAATCCTAATAGAATCTGAAAAAGCCTTCCATGAGGAAATTATCCATTTACCCATTCACCAAAATGCTGTTAGCATCTTTTCTTGGGGACAAGACATTTTTCCATGTCAATCTGTTCAGAATTTGGGCACCAGAAGTCCATTCATTATTATACTTGGAACGTGCTGCTTCTTTGAAGTCAAAATCCATACTGTTCTCAATAACTTTACTGGGTATCACTCACGACATAGAGACACCACATTAAAGTAAATACAATCCAGGCTCTGTGATTAGAGTATTTGTTCCAGAGCGGAGAAGGACAGATTGAAAACGATGTTGAACAAATTTTATTGATTCACAATTTTACAGAAAATGTGTGACAATTTTATCCTTAGGTACAGGAACTTTTTACATTTAGTTATAAGTAATAGTAATGTACTGAATTGCAATGTGCTCGGAACATACAATAGAAGCACAGGATATGCTCCTTCCCTAGAAGAAAGTTACACTCTAATTGGGGAGATATATGTGGAAATATCAAATAAGCATATACACAAAGTGTTGAAGTTGAGCATGATGAATGAATACCTATGTGTAAGAAGGAGCTGAAGTATTGATAAGAATTGGAGATACTGATAATTAGCTGGGTAGGGCTTGTTGGAAGTGGTGGGATATTAATAGGGAGGAGGAGGACTGAGATCTGGCAGAAATGGAGGGGAAGAAAGCTACAGGTTCTGTAATCAACATGAGAAAGGGGTCAGAAATGGCAAAATGAAGGCAAGTTAAAAAAAGAGCAAGCTTGGGAGTAGCAAGAGTATGAGCAGGGAGATAGGGGTCAGGAGAGGGTGAGACCTGGTGGAGGGTCTTAGGGCCAATGGGAAAGAGTCTCTGAGACAGAACTCCTGAGTTAGCTGAACTGAAGAGTTAATAGTCACTAAAAGGGCACTTTGATAAGTTATGCCAAAAATGCATCAATAATGTCCTTACCCTACTTTTCAGAGATGTGGAATTAGGCTGACCACGTTATTTTGATTAAAACCCAAAACACTGGGATACTATTCTAAGCTTGTGTAGCTTTCCTTTTCTTCTCAGCAATTCTAAAACACAGGAGTGGTGAATAATGTGAAGCAAAATTCCCCATGTAGAGGGGATAACTGTACTACAAATCCCAGAATGCTTTGGGACATACCCTAAGCATGTCCTAGCTTAGTCATCTGCTTTTAAGCATTTCAAGTAAAATAAGCTAGAGGTTGGTAGCAGGGTATGTCAATTAGGTTAAGTGAGAGAGTTCTAAATTTGTGGGCTATTTGTATATATTTCTAAAATTACCATGGTAGCCTACAGCTACCATGAGCTTCCCTGTAATTCATAGTAGGGGTTCCAAACACAAACTCATAGATACTTTGTGTCTATTAATCTTTTCAGCACCACAAGCACACACAAATACAGTCCTCTAGTAAGTAAAGAGGAAAAATTACCAAGGAAAATCTTTTATTGAGATAAATAAACCATGGATCAATCAATCAATAGTAATGAACACTTACTGTGGGCAGAATATTGAACACTTACTGTGGGCAGAACACTGTACTAATCCACTTGGGAGAGTGCAAATACAATATAGTGGGTAGACATGATCCCTGTCCTCAAGGACTTTAGATTCTAGTAGGGGAGACTGAGGTTAAAATAAATTAGATATGGGAAGCATCAGAGGATAAAGATAAGTATGTAAGTGCTTTGGGGTGACATTCCCAATGACCTGTAGTAATTTGTCAGGGGCAGAGAATTGGCAGTATGGTTTAGTGGAAAGAGCATGGGACCAGGGATGAGGAAACCCAGCTTCTAGTCTCAGTTTTGCCTCTGGCCTGCTGTGTGACTTTAGGCAAGACACTAAGCCTCTCTGGACCTCAGTTTCCTCATATATGAAATGGGGATAAGATACCCATTCTTTCTATGACTCTGCCATTTGTCAGCTGTGTGACTGTGGGCATGTCATTCAACTTGTCTGTGCCTCAGTTACCTCATCTGTAAAATGAGGATTAACTGTGAGCCTCACACGGGACAACCTGATAACCCTGTATCTACCCCAGCTCTTAGAACAGTGCTCTGCACATAGTGAGTGCTTAACAAATACATTATTATTACCTCTAGTTCTCTGTTGCATAGGGACTGTGGCTGATTAGCTTATACTGTATTTACCCTAAGATTTTCCAAATAGCAAGCACTTTATAATTGTAGTTATTATTATTATTATATAAATGTCCTTCCAAGGATCCCAATAGCTCTATGGATTTCGAGAGACCACTTTTTTGTGGACTTAACCGATGGACTGAAACCAGGCTATCAAGTTTCTAGCCACGGCAATACCACTGACTTCCTGAGTGACAGTGGCTGATAAAAATGGCACCAGGCACCACTACATCGCGCAGTGCTGTTCTACAGAATAAATCACCACGTGGTCTAAATATCATTAAATCAGATGATGACTTCACTCGAAACTATTTCTCCCTCTGTATCATTCCTGCTAAATGCCAGACCCTTCTGGTGACTCATATAGTTTGTTCCATGTCTCTACCCTAGGAGCATTTCCCAAAGGCAAGGGTAATGCCTAGTAAAAACAGTCCATCACCCAAGGTTTCCTGGGACATCTTGTGGAGTACACTGAAAAATTTCAAACTATGGACCCGTAGCCTCCACAGAACCTCAAAAAGACTGATGACTACTGTTGTGGCTGCAGTTGTGACTGTGGGCGGTAAACCGCAAGGAGCCTGAAATTCTACTTCTCTAGTCACAGTGTCCTGCTGATCTTAGTTTTTATCTTTATGTTGTCTTAGTGATTTGTTTAATCCCTCCTTATGATTCTGTCACCAGTACCCTCTCTCCCTTTTTCACTTTAGATTGTGAGCCCTCTCTTCTCCATTTCCCCCCTCCCTTCCCTGAGAGACAGGAACTGTGTTTAATTGCCACCTATTTATTCTTTCTCAGCACTTAGTAGAGTAAATGGAATTACTACTACTACTTGTCATTATTGAACATCCACTGGGTGCAGTGTACTCTACTGAGAACTTGGGAAGTTCAAACCAAGCAAGTGACACATTCCCTGCTCACAAGTTTCTCATGGGATGTGGGAGACAGACAAAGAAGTATTTACGAACAAACTAACCGAAAGGAATAATTGAATGTACAGCTGAATCAACTTAAATACATCAAGTGCTGAGGATCAGTAAAAGTAATATGTATTGTAGTGTATGATAGATTCTGTTGTGCTCTTCCAACCATTTGGTTCAGTGCTTCACGTTCAGCAGCATGCAGCAGGGCCTAATGGAAAGAGCACGGACCAGGAAGTCAGAGGACCTGGGTTCTAACTCTGGCTTCGCCACTTGTGTACTGTGTGGCCTTGGCCGAGTCACTTAACTTTTCTGGGCCTCAATTACATCATCTGTAAAATGCAGATTAAGACTGTGAGCCCTCTGTGGGACAGGGATTGGGTCAACCCAATTATCTTGTATCTACCTCAGCATTTGGTACTGTGTTTGGCATATAATAAAAACTTATTGAATACTATCAAAAAATGAAAAGCAAACAAAATTCAGCCAGGCAGACTGTGATTCCAACAGTGACTGAGGACACTGCACTGTCAGTAAGAGCATAAAGTGGGTGAAATATGGCACAGTTGACACAGGAGTGATGAAATGTACACAGCCAGCTCCTCGCTTTCCAATATACTAAGAGTATAAGAAGTTAATTGCTGTCTGTAATACTTGTCAGGCCTTCCTGTCGGTAAGTTCTTTTCTAATTTTTAGTTGGTATTATACATTTCTCCTCTCAGGATTGCACCTGGAAAGGTTCCAGTACTCTACCAGTCTCGACTTTGAGGAGAGGCAAGCAGAGGCATCCTCATTCCATTCCTAGTTTGGACAGTGGCTAAAGGGTAGAAGGCCATTTGCTACAAATCAAAACTCACCTGTGCTGGGCAGCAGTGACATGGGAGAGAGTCAAGGGTGGGGACTCAAGTTTACCATGCCGGAGAGGGTAATGGTAAACCACTTCCGTATTTTTACTAAGAAAACTCTATGGATATACTACCAGAACATTAGTAGATGGAGGTGGGGAATTCTGGGAGAGATGTGCCCATGGAGTCACCAAGGATTGGAGATGACTTGACAGCGTAAGACAAACAAAAAAATTGTACATTTAACAGTGTACATTTAGAAGAGGGGCTGCAGGGGAATGCTGAATCCATTTTCTTTTAGACATCTCTACATACCCTACAACATTGGCAGGTACTAAGAGCCATGAAAGAATTTTCAAGCACAAAAAGCTTTGTTGTCCGTTATCCAGTGAGTACAATAAAAATTAGTGGACCCTATTTACTCATTATTAATCGGTTGTTAGTGGTGAATCCTAATTTCCCAGTGTGTTATAAACCCTATTAGGATTTGTTTGTGTGTGTGTGTCTGTCTCTTTTTTTTTAAGAATCAGTCCAGTAATTGCTTTTTATCTGGTGCTGAAATAAAAAAGCCTATTATTAAAAGAAGCCACTTTACCATTTGTGTTTATGCAGCATTTTAGTACCAATAGCTACCAGAATCCAAATAGTCCAGTCTCTTAAACCTGTCAGTAAGGGTAAACTGGGAAGCAATTAGATGTACAGATATCACTTATAATTTTAAAGCATAAATCAGAAATTCAGGTTGTCTTTTAGTGTTCGGTTGCACTAGTATTATGGGGTTGTTTATTCTGGGATTGTTGTGTGCAGCAGCAACAATATTTTGCCACCACTTTAAAGATTGCATTTTTAAAAATAATGGTGGCAAGATACGTACCCATTCAAACAGTGAATCAGTAGTATTTAAATACACCTAGTGTGTGCAGAGAACAATTTTCAGTGCTTGGGAGAGTATAATTAAATTAGCATGTATGATTTTTGCCCCCAAGGAGCTTACGATCTAGTGGGGGAGATTGACATTAAAATAAATTACTGGTAGGAAGGAATAAGACTCTGCATATATAGGTATATAGGTGGGCCGGGGATGGAATGGGGGCGAGTACCCAAGTACTTAAGTCTTGCAGTAGTGCTGAAGTGGCAGTTGGAAATGGTAAAGTTTATAGGGTAGGAGAATGAAAGATCAATCAGGAAAGAGTTCCTGGAGGTATTGTGATTTCAGAAGGGTCTTGATGATTGGGAGACAAGTGGTCTGTCAGACATGCAGGGGAAGGGAATTCCAAGCAAGAGTGTGTGAGCGAGAGGTCAGGAGTCAGAGGGACAAGGAGAAGGCACAGTGAGTAGGTTGACTTGAAAGGAACAAAGTCCCCAGTGCGTCTGCATTACCAACAAAGAATATTTTGTTGGGAGTCAGAGGAGAAGTACACAAAAGTGAGCAATTGTGGCTATTGAGATGTCTGTAATAATAATAATAATAATAATAGTAACAGTGGTATTTGTTAAGTGCTTACTATATACTAAGCACTGAAAAAGATGCAGGATAATCAGATCCCACATGAGACTCACAAAATAGGAGGGAGAACAGATGTTGAATCCCCATTTTGTGGATGAGGGAATGGGGCATAGAGAGGGTAAGTGACTTGCCCGAGATCACATAGCAGGTTAGTAGTGGTGGGGTGATTAGAACTCAAGGTCTCTGATTCCCAGCCTTGTGCATATTCCACTGAATCACACCCATGTATTTTGACGAGAGCTTGGACCAGGTTTAGGGGAACCCCAAGTGGAGAAGAATGTGTAAATAAAGGAAACTCTGTGTAGTAAGAATTGGCAGGATTTAGCAGTGGCTTGAATGTAAGAGTTGAAAGAGAGGGAGAAGCCCCACATGGGATCTGATGATTTTGTATCTACCCCAGTGCTTATTACAGTGATTGACACATAGCACTTAATAAAAACACAATTGAGTAGAAAGATGGTAACTTTTTACTTTAACTCCACAAATTCTCTTCCTCTGCAAAATAGAGCTGATAGAGTTTATTCTTCTAGGGTTGATGATAGCATTAATAAATGATATTTAAAGCCCTTCAAACTCCTAGAAGAGAAGAGCTGCAACTTTGTTAGCTATTAAGCCCCAACAAAAGCCACACCATGTTCTGAGGATTAATTGAGCTCTTTAATGTTTAGTGTTTTTGTTAGACTCTGAGCCCATTGTTGGGCAGGGATTGTCTCTAGCTGTTGCTGAATTGTACATTCCAAGCACTTAGTACAGTGCTCTGCACATAGTAAGTGCTCAATAAATACTATTGAATGAATGGGAAGAAAATATAAGGAATGGTAATAAAGATTATCTTTATCTTTGATTTCCCTTCTCAGATGAGTTTCCCTAAGATGGCAAGCAGTGTGGCCTAGTAGGAAAAGCATGAGCCTAGGAGATAGAGGACTTGGATTCTAACCTTGACTCTTGCTTGCTTGCCACTTGCTTGCTGTTAGACCTTGGATAAGTCCTAACTTATCTGTGCCTCAGTCTCCTCAACTATAAAATGAGGATTCAATACCTGTTATTCCTCCTACTTAGACTGTGAGCCCCAAGTGGGACAAGAACTATGTCCAACCTGATTAACCTATAGTCCAGAACTTAGAACAGTGTTTGACACAAATCAAGTGCTTAAAAAGACCCATAATTATAAATTATTATTGTTATAGCTGGGAGCCCCATTAACCCAATATTATAGTGGCAAGAGCACAGGCTTGGGCGTCAGAGGACTTGGGTTCTAATCCCAGCTCTGCCAGTTGTCTGCTGTGTGCCCTTGGACAAGCCACTTAACTTCTCTGTGCCTCAGTTACCTCTTCTATAAAATGGGGATTAAGACTGTGAGCCTCACGTGGGATAACCGATTACCTTGTGTCTATCCCAGAGTTTAGAACAGTCCTTGGCACATAGTAAGTGCTTAACAAATACCATAATAATAATAATTATTATTATTATCAATAACAGTTTTGCAGAACCATCTAAATGTCTCCAAATACATTAACTGATAACCTCTACATTCTTCATGGGGAGATTTTCCAACTGAAATATTTTGGATTGAGTTTGAAATACTCCTTCTTTATTCCTGCTTGGAAGATTTATGGAAAAGAATAAAAAAAATACTGTCAAAAGATTCTCTGATCTGTTCCACCTACTTCTTGGACTTTATGATCAGGAAGGAAGGTTATGGCCATTTTTCATTTCCTACTAGAATGTCAGCGCTTGGAACAATAATGAGGTCTGGAATTGCTCTTCATAAAAGTGTGTTGAAATTATCAGCAGAAAGGGAGGAAAATGCAGCAGGTGAGATCAGAGATATAAAAATAATTTTCTTATTACAAAGTAGTTTTTCTTCTTTAAATTGTATGCAGGGATAATCCACCTGATATCCATGCTGTGTATTTATCTGGTAATATTTTTTTTTTTTTGCAAATAACGTCCTACTGTACTATTATTGTGATAAATTCTCCTCCATTTGGAGCTTTCCCCATTTTTTTTTTTTTTAGGAAACACTAAACAAAGCAGTTTCAGCAATTCAGGTGACTGTCCACAGTCCACAGATTGCAGGTTCTGACAGCAGATCAGCGTTTCTGTGAAATGTGACAGTCAAAAGGTTAATGAAAATCATGAACTTTAAGAGTCTCAGCTGACTAACTTTGTAAGCGAAATGGGTATCCCAGGACAAGTCGGCCCCAGCGCTGGGGAGGAATGACTTTACTGCAGCCCTCAGAATGTAAATTGAATAATAATTTTGTAGACTTTAAAGCTAGAGTAAATGCCCGAGGTCAATAGTTAATGCACAAAAAAGATACTGTACTTAAAATTCAGCCATAGAAACTTGAAGACTGTCATATTTCCAAGGCTTTCTCTATGGTGAAAAACATATTCCAAAAAGCACATGCACAATACATTATACATGCAGACGTCCTAGGCGTTTCGGGGGTGGCGAATAATTATGAACTGCTGTTCAGAGAAAGGCAAAGACTGAATTGAATTTTAATGTTGAAACTATTTCAAAGACAAACTGAGACAGAGTTTTAAAAAGGGGAAATTGCAGAACTGGATTGGAGGAACGCAGCTGTCTCCAAAATAGCAGATTCATTTAAAGCAGAGATCCCTTCAGCTGGTTTGTCTGGTGGAATGTAAACCAGAGACCTGGAAGACCTGAATCTTAAGTTCCATTGTTGTCTCAGTACTAAACTGGACAAGAGTTTTCTATTCTTCATGTCTAAGTTTATCCATCTTTTAAACAAAAGGAATGACTGAAACTATCCATATACTCACAGGGACTCAGTATTTATCGAAGGATTTTGAGATCTGTGAGAGGAAGATATGTGCCAGCTAAATCAGTCATCAATCAGTGGTATTTACTGAGCACTTACTGTATACAGAGCATTTATTAAGTGCTTGGATGAATACAATACAACAAAATTGTTAAACATGTTCCCTGCCCACAAGGAACTTACAGTCTAGAGGAGTAAAGTCCTGCTTCAACTTCAAGTAATTTTTACTGCAATGAAATCTGTGGATCACAAGTATACTCCAAATATCTCTAAAGAATGTATGCTTTCTTTCTGAGAGAAAACCAAGATTATTTCTTAGCACTGATGGATCACTACCAGTGAAATGAGTTGCCATGAGATTTATTGATTTATAGTTTGTGTTTGGAGAGAACTTACGGAGGAAAACAGGCAAACAGAAATGCACCTGGGATTTTTCGGAAGAAAGATTCTTCATCAATTTAGAAAGATGCTCTGTAAATTCATGATATTATACCATGTAATATGACACAAGAGGAAAAAGGAATATATTCAAGGGAGCTTTCAAAGAAAAGTTCAAAGCCAAAGGAAGAAAAATCAGAGAATCCCTTAGGACACATTAACTTGGGTCAAATTTTGGGCAGATCAAGACCTTCTTGCTTCTCTGACACTGGACCACAAACCCCGTTGCCCAGAAGACACCATGAAGCCTTCATTTCCCCTGGTGTCAGATCCCCTCCTGCTCTTTCCACTCTGGCAGGACAAGGACCAACCAGGTCCTTCTGAACTTTTAGAACATGGAGGCCAGGGTTCTTGTGGCAGTAGTTGTTGGGACTGTTGGATGCTGAACAGCCCTCCCTGAGAGGAGCATGAAGCTGTAAAATCTATGATATTTATTCTCATCTTTGTCTTTTGATGACTTTTTTGTTGTTATTGTTTCAGCATTCTGAGTGTTTATTGCAAGTCCATTATCCCTCTTATCCTTAGATTGTGAACCTCTTGAGGGCTGGGGACTTTGCCTTAATTTCATCCAGGTGCTTTTTTAAAAATGGTATTTGTTAAGCACTTCTATATGCCACACACTGTACTAAGTGGTGGGATAGATAAAACATAACCAGGTTGGACAAAATCCCTGTCCCATATTGGGCTCACAGATGAGGTAACTGAGGTACAGAGAAGGTTAATAATAATAATAATAATGTTGGTATTTGTTAAGCGCTTACTATGTGCAGAGCACTGTTCTAAGTGCTGGGGTAGACACAGGGGAATCAGGTTGTCCCACGTGGGGCTCACAGTCTTCATCCCCATTTTACAGATGAGGTAACTGAGGCACCGAGAAGTGAAGTGACTTGCCCACAGTCACACAGCTGACAAGTGGCAGAGCTGGGATTCGAACTCATGACCTCTGACTCCAAAGCCCGGGCTCTTTCCATTGAGCCACACAGGTTAGTGACTTGCTGAAGGTCACACAGAAGTAAATGGCAGAACCTGTTTTAGAATCAGGTCCTCTGACTCCTAGGTTTGTACTCTTTCCACTAGACCACTCTGCTTCCCAGTGCTGTGCACATAAAGAAGTGTTTAATAAATACTAGGGGGCATTTGTGTGCCTTTGGGTGAAAGGAGGATTCAAAATTGCATGGAAAATTCAGCTCCTGCTGCTATTTTAGAATATGGCGGGCTCACTTCAAGTCTTTCTGAGAGAAACTATTGCACTTTAAAAATTAATCAGAAAGCTAAGGTAGGCCAGCCCTGAGCCAGAGGTAAATTCCTTCATTGGCTCTCCTGGGAACTTCTAGAGTGGTTCCCGAATGACTTCATAGCGTGAGGTGAAAAATTCTGTTGACTGGACAGAATCTGATAATTGTCAAAGGAATGAGTGCCTGCAGGAGCCATTTTAATAATTTCCTAGACTAGTGCAAAAGAATGTCTTCAGTCCGCAATGATTCTGTGGAGAGGATGATGATACCAGATGGTCAGTATGCCACTTGGATGTGTGTAGATATGACCTAACTGGACCCCTGGCCAATGCCTCTAACCAAACCCCAAATACATTTTTGTTCCAGAGATTTCCCTCAAATGTTTCTTCAAGGGACTTGGAAGGAAATTCAGCCCACAGAGTTCTGCTTCATTTACAATTGTCATCAAAATGATGTTTGGTATGGAGATCTTTGGATCCCCAAAGTCTCATGTTTTCTTTCATTTTCCTTCAAATCAGGAAACTGAACTTTGCTGAAAACTCGAACCTGAAAAACGTTGAACTGGATTCAAAACACAGAACCTATAAGGTCTGGGTGGAGCTATTTGAGTTTGTTACTTCCATTCCTATTTTCAAGAGGGCAGAGGAGCTTTCCATGAAGGAAAAACCAAGCACATATGTGTGGAAAGACCAAAAAAAGACCTCATGATTTGTGTTGGCTGTGATTATGCTCTTACCCTGAGTAGCAAAGTGGCAAAGGGGACTTAAAAATGGCCCTCAGATAAGGGTCTAGAATGAATGCAAATCATGCCACTGAATCTACTAATTTCTTGATCTTTGAAATTTTAAGGGCATAACTTTCCCAACTGTAAAATGGCTGGAGTCATTCAATGGTCTGTTGGTAAGAACAGCTAGGAAAAGAACAATATATTAGGCAACCAGTACCATGTGACTGTACAGGTTTATAGATTGGTCATAGGGATAATTCCAATTTAAGACTGCAGCAGATAATGTCCTGGAGAACAAAGGGAAACTGTGTGCCATTTTGCTTCTAGTAACCTGATGGTGTTGATCTCATAATGATGCATTTGTCAAACTCTGCTATAGTCTGAGTCTGAACTGAATGGATATAATAATGATGGTATTTGTTAAGTGCTTACTATGTGCAAAGCACTGTTCTAAGCACTGGGAGGATACACAGTGATCAGGATGTCCCATGTGAGGCTAACAGTCTTAATCCCCATTTTACAGATGAGGGAACTGAGGCACAGAGAAGTTAAGTGACTTGCCCAAAGTCACACAGGTGGCAAGTGGCGGATATCCAACCCAATAATGAACTCTACTTTCAATCCATCAATCAATTAATTTACTTACTAAGCACTTGGGAAAGTATAATACAGTTGAGTTGGAAAACATGACTCCTGACTACAAGGAACTAAGAGAAATAATAATAATAGCAGTAATAATTATGGTATTTGTTAAGCACTTACTATGTGTCAGGCACTGTACTTAGCACTGGGGTGTATACAAGCAAATTGGGTTGGACACAGTCCCTGTCCAGGTGGAGTAACAGTCTCTATCCTCATTTTATAGATGATGTAACTGAGGCACAGAAAAGTAAAAAGTGACTTTCCCAAGGTCACATAGCAGACAAGTGTTGGAGCTGGGATTAGAACCCTCGACTTTCTGATTCCCAGGTCTGTGGTTTACCCACTATGCCATGCCATTTCAAAGATTAACTTTGATGCAGGAAAGAAGGGAATCACACTGCTTTCACACTTGTCTCAAAACAGCCCCAGTCAGTAGTACTAACCCATTTGACAAATGAAGAAAGTTTGATCTCCCATGTCTGAGCTACAGAAACGAGCCCACTTTACCTCCTCTTTCTCACATCCCATGATGCCTTTTCATTCATTCATTTCATCGTATTTATTGAGCACTTACTGTGTGCAGAGCATTATACTAAGCACTTGGAAAGTACAATTCAGCAACAATTAGGGACAATACCTTTTTCTCAGCCCCGTCCAGGGGTGATCTTTTATCTCATCCTATTTGTTACTCAGTATCTTTTCCCATGATGCTCCTTGCAATTGGAACATTTTATCACTTCCCTTCCAAAGTACTCTTTCTCTTTTCTTTTGGAGACCAACTGAAAGTTTAATACCTCTGCAAAAATAATTGTTAAACACTTGCAAGCATGTAAGAGACATGATTTTGTCCTGGCATTGAAGAATGTATGAGGATATGGGATTGCTTTTTATTTATTTCTCATCAGTCTATCAGATAAATCTGAGGTGATAGCAAATAGTTTTCTTTCAGTCTTCTTTGAGTATTTGCAGACATGTGTTAAGCACAACTATTAAGTTCTTCTCAGGAAATTTGTTGTTTTGTTAGATGTGATCCATTCTCTTCTTCTTTCACCATTATTTTGTTTACCCAGAAAACCATCAGTGGCCTCTAAGAACAAGAAAAAGTAGTTTAGCATATTATGATTTAATTCTTGTGTTGTAAGGGTATTTTTCTTAGATTAAAAAGTTGGAAGACTGTCTGTGATAACAGCTACTAAAGGCATTGGTATTTTCAAAGGAATATTCTCACTAATGATTACGTTGCTGACTTTAAGAAGAATGTTTATAATAATAATGTTGGTATTTGTTAAGCGCTTACTATGTGCAGAGCACTGTTCTAAGCACTGGAGTAGATACAGGGTAATCTGATTGTCCCACATGAGGCTCACAGTCTTAATCCCCATTTTACAGATGAGGTAACTGAGGCACAGAGAAATTAAGTGACTTGCCCACGGTCACACAGCTGATAAGCAGCAGAGCCAGGATTCGAACCCATGATCTCTGAGTCCCAAGCCTGGGGTCTTTCCACTGAGCCACGCTGCTTCCCATTTATGTCAGCTGCTTTAAAGTTTATGCTCTTAGAAAGTCAGTAATGACTCTTTCTGAGGATGCTTTTTTAAAAATGCTGATGGTCTATTCATTTATGGGTGATTTTACTATTATAGTATGGTGGGGAATATATCTTTCTTGTGGAATTCTTCTTTCCAGACTTTGTAATTTGGTGGTAAGGATTTACTTGGGACACTGGACTTCTTCATTTTATTTTTCTTTTAAAATTTACATAATAGTGGGAATAGAAGTGCAAAACAACATGTCTGAAATTCTTATGGTGCAAGGAAATTGTGTTCAAACTAAAAATACATCACAGGATTTCATTGATTGTATTTGCCAATTTTCAATCATTTCCTAGCTAAAACATTAACTTAGAAATATGTCTTCCAACATAAAAGTAAACATAATACCTTCATGATCACTGTTGAAACTTAGCTTCTTCAACCCTAGGACTGCTTTTGAGATGTTCATTTTTTCATATGTCTTTATTTTTTATCATCCTTGAACTATAAATATAGACCCTATATATGTATGATTAAAGCTAGGGTTTAGCCTAGCTACACAATTTGAAGAATGCATAAAGAAAGACTCATAGATATTAAGGGAATTTTCTATTCCCACTTCATACATAAACATCTCATATTCTGAAAGCACAGTGTTTGGTGAGAAAATGAAGTGATCACAAATGTCATTAGTGAAGAAACGTCAATATTTAAATAACCATTACATCAATAATTTCTCTCACAGGACTGTTTGGCACATCAAGTTGCAAAGACCCAACCGAGCCTGATAAAATGAACATTCTGAAATATTTTCAACATCTGGCACACCTTATGCATTCACGAGGATTTTAACTCCACCAGAAAAAGCTGTTCAGGAAGTGAGTTGATGCAAATAAGGTTTGCTGTTTATTTATTTGGGTTTATGTTTTTGGCTCTCCATTACTGATTTTACAGTTGGGGTTGAGCAGAGATGAATGGGAAGTGCATGAGAAACAAGGAAGTTCTCCATACTTATGCAAAGACTAGCTTTTGTAAACTCATTGTGGGCAGGCACTTTATCAGCTCTCTTTTATTGTATTCTTTCAAGTGCTTAGTACAGTACTCTGCACACAGCAAGTGCTCAAAAAATGTGATTGAATGATTTGGGCTAGGCAGTTTCAGCAGAAAACAATTTACATTATACAAACTCAGGGTTTTTTATATTTTTCATTAGAATCCCAGATAATAATTTATTACTCAGTTTCACTGAGTGCTTTCTATGTGTTGAACACAATACTAGATGCTAGTTGGGCAGTTTTATCTTTTATATCCCATATGGTCATTGATTAGCACAGTCTCAAAACTTTAGAAAATCACTGAAAGTTCCCTGATAACCCACTTACTCTTCCCATAAAGTTAGAGTTGGTGTCTTCCAAATGGATTTCCCAGCTACAAAAGTGCTGAAGTGGTAACTGGGGGGGATTTGACCTGGGTGGAAGGGCAATTAATCACGCACAACCTCTAGACTATCAGCTCGTTATGGGCAGGGAATGTGTCTGCTAAATTCTGTTATATTGTACTCTTCCAAACACTCAGTACAGTGTGAGGTTCACAGGCTAAGTAGTAAGGAGAACAGGTATTTAGACCCCTTTTCTTACAGATGAGGAAACTGAAGCACAGAAGTCCAAGGTCACAACAGAAAAGTGGAAGATGCGTGATTAGAACCCACACCCTCTGACTCCCAGGCCTGTGTTGTTTCTGAGTGCAATACTTGACTTCCCACTTTTGGGCAGTAGAGATGGTATCTAACGCTGAGCATGAAACTGAGCTGACTATTACACCACAAGAAGAGTAAGTTTCAATTCATTAGGTGCCTATGTCTACCATGTATAGAATATAAACTAAACACTTGGGAAAATGATTTTCATTCTCTCCAGAAAGTCCTTGGTTTATACATGCCTACCTTCACTTCTGATGCTTTAAATGTCTGGTCATATTGGAGAGAAAAGAATTCTACTTTCTTCTCTGTTAACCACTGGAGATTTTTAAGGACTGGAGAGATGTATGTTGAGTGATTATAAAAATGATTCCGGCAGCAGAGTGAGCCATAGACTGGACCAGGGAGATATTAGAAGACAGGGAGACCCATGAGAAAGCTGATGCAGCCTTTAATATGGATTAAAGTGCTTGGGCCAGCATGGACAAGGGGCAGATTTGGGAATTGCTCTGGAAAAAAAAAACCATAGGATTTGGGATAGACTGAATGTAAGAATTGAAATCAAGAGGGGAAAAAAGATAAGACCAAGGTTGGGAGAAGTGTAGTATCAACGGTGATGGAAAAGCTAGGTAGGAGACTGGGTCTGGGAAGGAAGGTGAAGAATTCACTTTCAATTTTCAGACAATTAGAGCTTAAGGAGTGTCAGTGGGCTATCTATGTGGAAATGGCCCAAAGGCAAGAGGAAAGGAGGGATTTCAGAGGAGGTGAGAGGTCAGGAAAAGATTTGGGGGAGGTCATCTTCACAGAGGGGCTAGCTGAAACCATGGGAATGGATGAATTCCCCAAGGGAGTGAGTGAAAAGTGAAAAGAAAAGGTACCTCAGGAGAGAGCCTTGAGGGATGCTCATAGTGTGGGGAGGAGAGGAAGTACCAGACCAGAGAAAGAGTGGCCAGAGAGGTAAGAAGAGAACTGAAATTATGCAGGTAAAACCAAGGTTAGATAGTGTTTCTAGGAGAAGGCAGTGGTCCACTGAGTTAAAGGAAGCCAAGAGGTCAAGAGGGATTAAAATAATAGCTTTAGGGTATGTGTAGGAAATATCTCCTGGTTCCCAGGTGCCTGCAGATGGAGCAAAGCAGAGAGCTAAGGTGACTGCCCATATAATAAAGCCCAAATAAGATTTTTTTCTTTGAATGATCCATTCATTTCACTGGATAATTCCCTAAATTCTTGCCTTTCTTTGACTATGGTGAATTAGCCCCTTAGCTTTAGTGCATTAAAGAATGTTTACAAGCCATGCTATTGATCTGTTCTTTGTCAGCATATTATCCAGATAGTTGGAGGGAAAAATATAATTATCTGACATTTCAGGTGAAAGTTGTCAGTTGTCTTTGGACTGAAATATCTGCATAAGTCTGAGCAAAGTGTACCTTTAGACCTGATCACTAGGAAATTGTCTAAATGCCTTACAGCATATACTACAACAATCACCAGTGCTAGCTCTGTCTCAACAGTTCAACTGCAGCTGGAAAAGCCAGAAAGAAAATATCAGCTTGGGTTTTCAATAAGAACTGCCTCCTCTGGAAACTCTTCAGAGTTGGAGGCCTATCTAGCTGGTTCTAAGGTTATTCCTTCCTTTCCCTCCCAAATCTGCTGGCTCTTCCCATCTTCAGAACCCCACTAAAATATCAGGAAGATTTCCCCAAAGACTCCACCACTGTCAAGTCCTGTCAATCCAATAGCCACCATTAATAAATACTTCTGTATTTTATTACTATCCTCAGCACGTGTTTACTTTTAGCCCATTGTTGGGCAGGGATTGTCTCTATATGTTGCCGAATTGTACATTCCAGGCACTTAGTACAGTGCTCTGCACACAAATAACTGCTCAATAAATATGACTGAATGAATGAATTTAGATTGTTTTATATGTTCAGTTACTTTTTCTACCATTTCAATATAGTTGAAACACTACCTGTGTTATTCTATTACATTATTTGCAAATATTCTATGACTGTCTCACACATTCAATTGTGAGCTCCTGCAGAAGTCTTGTTCCTGTTGTATTAGCCCAAATGGTTCTTACAGAATTTCACATTCAGTAGACATTCAGTGAATACTAGTGATTGATTGATTAATTGACCTGGTGCCATCCTCATTTCCTTGTTAAGTATCAGCACAGAATTTCACGTGATAGTCACTCCACCCTCAGCCCCCAAGCACTTACAAACATATATATTTTTTTTTATATTAAAGTTTGTTTCCTCCTCTAGACTGCAAGCTGCCTGTGGGCAGGGAACATGTCTACTAACTCTGTTGTATTCTACTCTTCCAAGTGCTTAGTACAATTCTCTGCCCACAGCAACTTCCCAATAAATACCCCTGATTGGCTGATTTTCCCTATAGTTCCACATATCGATATCATTTTTGTCCTGAGGAAAATCCCTAATCTCCAGAACATTGTAAAGGACCATAGAACTGTCTCACTCCAGAGAGTTTTTAAACAAAGAGTTATTTATAAAATTGGCAACTTGCCGTGCTTTTTTTTAAATTATTGTTTCATTCAGAAATTTCTTCAAAATGATGCAGCTGGCATATTCAGAGATTTCCAATCTTTGTTCTCTTTATGAGATTTCCTGTATTGGTTTACTCTTTCAGCTGTTCTACAGCAAACATCACACCAGAGGAAGAATGAAGCATTTAAATTACTTCTCATCTTAATGCTGCTCCCACCCACTTCCCAGAGAAATCCCCTGGATAACATTCTGCGAAGCCATGAAAAAAGAGAAAAAAAAGGTTCCTTTAATGTGAGAGTTGGAGAAGGAAATATCTTAAATAGTACTTGGCTGGGTAATTGAATATTCTTCATTCATTCATTCAATCATATTTATTGAACTCTTATTATGTACAGAACACTCTACTAAGTTCTAGGGAGAGTACAATACAACGATAAGCAGACACATTCTCTGCCCACAGTGAGTTTACAGTCTAGATGGGGAGAGACAGACATCAATACAAATAAATAAATAATAGATATATATGTAAATACTGTGGAAGGGAGGAAGAACAAAGAGGGGAAGCAGTGTGGCTGAGTGGAGCATGTGCCTAAGAACCAGAGAACTTGGGTTCTAGTCCTGACTCTGCCACTTGTCTTTGTGAACTTGGACAAGTCACTCAACTTTTCTGTGCTTCATTTACATCTATAAAATGCAGATTAAGACTGTGAGCCCCATGTGGGACAAGGACCGGGCCCAACTCAATTATCTTGTATCTACCTCAGAGCTTAGTACAGTTCCTGGCACATAGCAAACATAAAACAAATACTATTAAAAAAGTTATATATGCAAAATATTTTCTTATGGTTAATCAGGCACCTCTCAGCCCACTTGCTAAATTGGTTGGTCTTTTTCCTCATCCCTAAATGAGATGAATGTGTGATTTAGGATGGTTAGAGTAACTTTAGGTTGTCCAGGCAAAGGAAGTAATAATCATGGTAATTCAGGCAAAAAGGAAAAAAAAAATCTGCCATTAGAGGAAAGAGCATTTTTGGGGTCTAAATAACTTACATCGCTTGATTCCGAGGTCAGGTTCACCAGGAAAATTCTTCAACTCTTCATCGCACTTGGGCAGATAGACATAATCAAGAGTCTGGTGTATTGGGACTAGGCTTCACTGCCTGCAGTGATTTCATTGTCACAGTCTCATAGGCTGCCGTTGGGAGATTGTGAGGCTCATCTATGGCACCGGTGGGCC
This sequence comes from Ornithorhynchus anatinus, assembly GCF_004115215.2. Lineage (NCBI taxonomy): Eukaryota > Metazoa > Chordata > Mammalia > Monotremata > Ornithorhynchidae > Ornithorhynchus > Ornithorhynchus anatinus. The sequence goes on from NC_041749.1 coordinate 15,411,775, forward strand.
TATCCAGATGGTAATTGAACATCTGTCTGGATAGCAGATCCTCAGACCCAAGGACTGGGCCTACCAATATATTAATGATGGCATTTTGTTAAAAACAACAATAATGGCATTTATTAAGTGCTTACTATGTGCCAAGCGCTGTTCGAAGCGCTGGGGTAGATACAAGATAATCAGTTTGCCCCACATGGGACTCACAGTCTTAATCCCCATTTTACAGATGAGGTAAATTACAGATAAGTTAAGTGGCTTGCCCCAGGTCACACAGCAGACAAGTGGCGGAGCCTGGATTAGAACTCATGCCTTTTGACTCCCAAGCCCGTGCTCTTTCCACTTAAACCACTCTGCTTCCCTGTGGTGTTGTTAAACACTTAGTGTATGCCAAGCACTCTACAGAGCACTGTGCAGTTGAGACAAGATATTCAGGTTGGATACAGATCCTGTCCCATATGGTGGGACTCACATGGGACTGTGATCAGGTATTGAAAACCCATTTTACAGATGAGGAAACTGAAGTACAGATAAATGACCTGCCCAAGGTCACATAGCAGACAAATGCTGGAACTGGGAAGAGGACAAAGTTCTTTGACTCCCAGGCCTATGCTTTTCCTGTTAGGTCATGCTGCTTAATTAAATACTTGACTAGTGTCTTCATCTGTCTGGCTAGCGGACACTCAGAGCCCAAGATATTTGATTCTTTCTCAAGCTTAATGTCTCATCTTAGTTTAACCCTTCTCTCCTGCCATGAACTGGCCCAGAGATTCCTCTGCCAATGAAGATTCCTAGGATTGACCCTATTTCTCACCATAGCCAGGATCCACAGAAGGGCTGTCTTTCAAGCTTAAAAAATCAATCGATCATTGATATTCATTGAGTACTTACTGTGTGCAGAGCAGTGTACTAAGTACTTGCCCTTAGTGCCTTTAAAGAGGTACAAAATAAGAATCAGCCTCAAATAAATAATACAAATATATAATATAATAAGCAATAAATAATAAAAATAATAAATAATAAAAATAGAGTAGGGATTTTGTCTATTCAGCCCTTAAAGGTATTCCTTTAATGTTATCAATTTTATAACAGAATTGTTGTTGAAAAGGAGAGACAGAGAGATGGAGAGAGATTATCAAACTGGAGTTGCACTATCCTCTCCTCTTTCTCCTCAGAAACTGATCACTTATAGTTAGTGAGACCAGTAACAGCCAGTCCTATTTTGTGATTCTATTTGGCAGGAAATTGCTCATGCTTTAGGATTACCCAGCATTACTGGGTTCTAAACCTTTCTCCTACAAAATGCTTACTAGCACAATTCCTCTCCCAAACCGTTAACATTGAGGAATTGAATCCTGATCAGAGAATTCTCTGTTATTGCATTCATGTCGAACTACTTTGTCTCCCTTCTTTCAAAGAGATAGCAATCAGGATGTGGAGGCTCACAATTGCACACCTGCAAGGTTTTTAAACTAGAAACAGTGAGATCTGCATAAAATCTTTCAGCCCTCTGGTATTTTGGGCTATTAAATTTACTTTGTAATAGTGATTTCTCATGCTGCATTCTTCAAAGCTTAATAATTCTCTTCCTCTAGCCATGAGGAGGATTGACCTAAGTTTAAAATGGGTGAAGGGGCAGGGGAAGCTGTTTCAATTTTTATTTCTACTCTCATGCAATGGGTGAAGAGAAGACATACTAAGGAGAGGGCTCCTTTTTCTCCACTTCTCTTTTACCTCCCCCAGTGTCAGAACTGTCCCAAATTAAGTTTCCAAGAGGAGTCACCTCAGACAAGTGAAAAAGACAAAGAATTAGTTACACTTGGAGGAGCAATAATTCTGTCCAATTTGGTAGCCCTTGGGGTGATTTTCTTGCCATGTCCAAAACATTCCAGTGCATTGCACTTCTATAGCAGGGCAGATCACACCAGGAAGGGAGTTAAATGGCACTTCCAGCTTTCTTTGGTGCAGATAATTAAAGGTTAAAAATAATCTTACTGATGATTGCACTGCATTGAATAAATCAAATATCAGGAATGTGAGATAAATGCCTCATTAAAAAAAGTATCATCCAAAACATATTCATCTTGTGTCCTCAGAATGAAAATAGACCCACTCATCCTTCCCATGAAGATTCATATCCTGTAAACATGAAATAAAGTATTTCATTACCTGCAATTCTGGTGTCTTCCTTTGCATCAGGATAAATTAGGATAGAAAGTTAGTTCTTTTAGGTGAGCTTAGTGCCCAACTGTTCCAACTTGCAAGCAAACACAGCAGTGACCTCTGCAATCTTTAATCTCACTCATTATAGATTAAAAGATGGAGTTTGAGGAGATCAAAAGCATTGGGAGGTATTAGATCAACAAAAGATGAAACACTTCAGGAGGCTTGAACTAGTTGTAAAATGGATACATCTTCACAAGAGTGACAAGATAATTGCCATGAAATAGGCAATTCATGGGGAGCCTGAGGTTGAGGGTTCTTCAGGAGACAAGGGGAATTCCTTAGGAAACTGGCTTGGGAATGGGAGAAGATTCAAAATGGAAGATTGAGTCCCTTCTATCTGCGGGAGAAATTAATATTTTCTCAGTCTTCTTCTGAAAGACCAAATCCTCCAATTCCACAAACTAACACCACATTTGACGTTGACTGCTCAACCACGGTAGCAGTGCTAATGAGCTAGGACAAATTCTTGAGAAGCAATGGGTCAACCTCACATGGGAAAAGGAAACCACTTGATGCCATTAGAGATCCAGTAAGTTTCCTTGGAATGTATCCCTGGTGCAAACAGTAACTTCTCATTAAGGATCTAGAACTGTTCTTCATTCAGGGATCAGTCTAGTGAAGGGCATAGCAGAAGAGACCGAAGTGCAACCTACAATCATTCAGTTTCAATTAATTAATCGTATTTATTAAGAGCTTACTAAGTGCAGAGCACTGTACGAAGTCAGCTGATCAATTGTATTTATTGAGTGCTTACTGTTTGCAGAGCGCTGTACTAAATGCTTTGGGAGAGTACAATATTCATTCATTCAATTCATTCGATCGTAGTTACTGAGCATTTACTGTGTGCAGAGCACCATACTAAACTTTGGAAAGTATAATTTGGCAACAGAGATAATCCCTACCCAACAATGGGCTCACAGTATAGAAGGGGGGATAGACAACAAAACAAAACAAACAATATAACAGACATAACCCCTACCCACAGTGAGTTTACAATCTAGAGGGGGAGACAGACTTTAATATAAATAAATAAATTATGGATATGTACATAAATGCCATGGAGCTGGGAGGGGAATGAATAAAGGGATCAAGTCAGGGTGACGCAGAACAGGGTGGGAGAAGAAGAAAGGAGGGCTTAGGGAAGTCCTCTTGGAGGAGATGTACCTTCAAAAAGACTTTGAAGGTGGGGAGAGTAATTGTCTATTCGATATGAGAAGAGTTCCAGGCCAGAGGCAGGATATGGTTGAGAGATCGGCAGTGAGTTAGATGAGATTGAGATAGAGTGAGAAGATTAGTATTAGAAGAGCAAAGTGTGCAGGCTGGGTTGTAGTAGGAGCGTAGTGAGGTGATATAGGAGGGGCCAAGGTGATGAGTGCTTTAAAGCCAATAGTGAGGAGTTTCTGTTTTATACCAAGAAGGTAGTAGAATGTGATACAAAGGAAAAAGCAGACATTTTCCCTGCCCATAATGAGTTTACAGTCTAGAGGGGGAAGACAGACATTAGCGAGAATAAGTAACTTACAATTATATAATTTAAAGATATTTACCGTGTGCGCATCCCTTGGTACCCCGATATGTTTGTCACCTAGAAAAAAATAATTATAATGTACGCACCCCTTCACTGGCAGCCCCAGAGCAGATATTGTGAGAATGAGTAAGAGCACATATCTAGTGTGCTTTGCACATGAGAAGGAGTGTGTGGCATTAGTTTTATCCTTTCAGTTTTTTTCAATTAAAACTCACTTTAGTAATCCATTCTCCCTCCAAGAGACTCCCTGTAAAACATTTGACTCCAGATTTACACATTTCTCATCGGAATCCCAAAGCAAGCCAGCCCCTTTGTTTCATCCTTTTCGGTTTGAATTATTAGCTTTAATTTTGTATAGGTCGAATGTTACAGATGGGGTTGCAGGAAGACTGTAAGATTCATGGGTTTTAGATATTGTTCTGCTGTAAAGTAATGCAGGGAGCAGGCATAGGCACTAGGGAAAGTGATGGAATATGCAATACATCATAGTACAAATTTCCACCAGCCCCAATGGCAAAACAGGCAGCTATTGAAACATCAGGCTGGGGATTCTGGATACTTTCTAAGATGCCTTCTCCAAAGAATGGTGGAATGATATCTGCAGTATGCAGACACCAATTCACATTCAGTGAATCACCGTTGAACCCTGGCAGGCCTCAACTCAAGACAATTAATGATTATCTTTCAAATTCTACTCCTAGGCCTGGACAATCTTTGATGATTTCAATGTTGGGTGCTTTAGTCTAAGTGGATAGTTTTACATTGAGAGGGGTCAGAAAAACGTAAGAAGTGCCATTTACAGGGTTAGATCAAGAGTTCTTTCATCCCAGTATTTCATTCCTGAAACTAGCAAGGATAGCTCAGTGGGATGTTTCGTATGGTACTCTGACCACAGTAAGTGCTCAATAAATACAAATCAATCAATAAGCGATTGATTGACTATTTGGTTCCCACTGTCTCTCTGGAAATGTTTTATGTGGGCTGTTCATCTGTGAATTTATCCAAGTCCTTCTTGAACCTGCTGATAATTTTGCCCTGCACAACATAAAACATTGTTGTAATAGATTCCATCTATGTTTACTACCTGCTGTGGAAAGAAGTGTCAGTCAGTCATATTTAGTGAGTACTTAATGTGTGCAGAGCACTGTGCTAAGTGCTTGGTAGAGTACAGTATGACAATAAACAGGTACAGTTCCTGCCCACACTGACCTTACATACCGTTTCCTTTCATTTCTTTTGAACCTATCACCTTCAAACTTAAGTGTGGAACCCTCACCTTGGTGCTGTGGGACTTGGGAAAAACAATTCTATGTTTATCCTGTTTGTCCTATTCATGATATTTTAGATTTCAATCATGTCTTGACTGTTGCTGCTTCTGAAGATGTTGTTCAAAGGTGAGGTTGACTTACTTAAAGAAAAGTCTGCTGATGTTGAAAAAAAATTAAAGACCCCTTAAGCACTTTGATACCCCAGCACCACAGCACTTAAATAAACTAATATCCCTATCATCTATCTATCTTTCTCCCCTATCTGTAATTTATTTTAATGTCTGCCTCTCCCTGTCAAATGTTAGCTCCTTTTGGGCAGGGATTGTGTTGGCACTATATCGTACTTTCTCAAATGTTTAGTATAGTGCTCTTGACACAGTGAGTGCTAAATAAATACCTGTGATCAACTGATTGATTGACCTGGCTTTGAAGTAATTATGGAATAATAATAATGTTGGTATTTGTTAAGCGCTTACTATGTGCAGAGCACTGTTCTAAGCTCTGGGGTAGACACAGGGGAATCAGGTTGTCCCACGTGGGGCTCACAGTCTTAATCCCCATTTTTACAGATGAGGGAACTGAGGCACCGAGAAGTGAAGTGACTTGCCCAAAGTCACACAGCTGACGAGTGGCAGAGCCGGGGTTCGAACCCATGACCTCTGACTCCAAAGCCCGGGCTCTTTTCCACTGAGCCACGCTGCTCCCAGAATCCTAAACCATGAATGTGATTGCAATCTAAAGGACTTAGTTTGGACGATGAACCTGCCATCTTTAGAAGGTGCAAATTCAATCTGAAAAATCAAGAGCTTAAAGTACATTTGGTGAAACACTAATGGATCATAATGGAGCGAATGCTGCTTCTGTGAAACCCCAACTTTGACCCCCCCACTCACAACAGAGAATCAAACAATCCATACTTTAATTTTCATGGAGACCTTTGGGGAAGCTTTCCTGTCATATAGGCAGATGGCTCGGAACTTATTGACACAATGCATACCTCCCTCTGAATGCAGTCAGTAAATTAAATCAACAGATTGGGTCTACTTTTCTTCTGGGTCCCTGGAAGCACCCTTAGAGTCATGGACACGAAGTTAATTGCGGTTGTGGCATAAGAGAAGAGAGACTCCGAGGGAGATCGGTTGTGTTTGTATTTTCAAGACTATCCACATGGTTTCACAGCACATGTATCCACACAACCTGGCTTCTATTGAAAGTAAGTTGTATTTTATGTTTCTCTGGTGACAGAAATGTATTGTAGGATGAATACTCCCTATAAACCATTTCCCAGCCCCCTCACCCCACCGCTGTTTTGTCACGCTACAGCTAATGAGGCAAAAGGCAACCTAAACATGACAATTCGGCAACTTTTATTTCCTCAGTTCAGCTGAATTTTTATTCTCATACGCTTTTATAATTGCCCTTTTCTAGCTATCAAGTGTGCACAGGTAGAGGAAACACTGTTTTGGTTTTGAACCTGATGCTGGAGGTCCTTGAAAGTTTATGTAATAGGAATCAAAAGCTTTGCAAAATGTTAAAATAGCAGAATATTTCTAGTACAGTGCACGAACATAAAAGTGAAACCACAAACCCAAAACATTTTGCAATTACTGACAAAACTGTGCCTTGGCGGAAAATACTTGAGACTAGATAGAGGAGAGGGTTGTGATAAACTGCATGCATCTTGATACGAAAATAACCGATTACTTGTGTCCGCTCTCCTGCTTTAATGATTTCATTTGTTTTTATGGATTAGGTGTACCAAACAAAGGAAGCCTAAGTACTCTGTATAAATGAAGTGATGGATGCTACCGACTATTTTCCGAAGCAAACTCCTTTTTTCATATCTTAGTTTAGAAGCTTAAATGTGGACTGAGGGACTGTGTCCTGTTTCTCCCTGCTGGGTTCATTTAGGATAAATCCCAGGCTGTCCTGCATTTTAGTTTGAGACTCACACAGTGGGGGTGATTGGACTTTCTCTGCCCTAGGCACAACATATGCTATTTCCCATCACTTTAATAGGCATTAGTTCTGCAGACAGCACTGGTCAAATGTACATTATTCACAATCACTTTAATGCAAATATGCGAGGCTGCAAGAAAAAATATGCCACAAAGAGAGAATCGTCCATTTCTACTCTTTTTTGATTTCCTCTCTTTACAGTAGCCATTAATATATACACATATTTTAAAAATCCAAATATAATAGTAGGGGCTGTAAAAGAAAGAACATAAAGGTACTCTTTTGTTTTGTCTTTCAAAAAAGTTGTTTTTTGGTAGGGGATAAATGTCAGTAATCGGGACCTTATAACAGTGGTTGTGTATGTGTGATTGTGTGTGTTTATATTTATCCTGTACAGCGATTTTAAATAAAATTGTATCCTTGGCTGGACCCCTGACGTTGGCACATCTGAGAGAAAAGAGTGAGTATGAAACACAAGCTAAACCTACATTTAATCCAGCAAATGAAAATAATAATAATAAACAATTTATTTGTGTTGTAAATATTAGCTTCAGCTGTATTTTCAACCCCTGTTTATGTAACTTTGATTTCTCAACAACATGATGATGTCTTATTTGTAGCAGAGCTTTTCTGGGAAAGATTCACAAATGTTTGGTTGTGCCTAGATGTGTTTTTAAAAACTAGATCTGGCATGGTCTTTTACAGCACTATTCGTGGGTCAACAAGGAATTTTCTAGCTTTCGGATCTCAAGCTGCAAAATCACCTGCAAAGTCTGAAAGTGAATAATGGGTTTTTAGTATTTTATATGTGAATATTTTCATACTGGATCTGCTGTGAGCTCCCCCCCCCAAAAAAAAAGGAAAATGTTTTTGGCTTTTTACTATGTGCCTCCTGTGAATTAATTAATATACAGCTCTTTGTGACATGAGGCAACTTAGCATATAAAGGATCGGTTAATGCTTTACATTAAGCATATGAAAGTTCTGGTAAGTATTTGTTGAAAAAGATACTAAAATATAACCATCTGTATGCAATATTTTGAAGTAACTATAGCTGTACCAAAATCCTGACAAGCTGTCTGCATGAATGATAATATTTCTAAAAATATATATGCATATGCAAAGGGTGATGTGCCATTTGGAAAACATTGTATTCTTCGTATAATACAATTGAAATGTTAAAGCAAATCCTAGGCAATCTAAGGTACAAGTGTAGCAAATGTTTGCCATATGAATAAAACAATGTGCCTTTCTGTTGCTTTCATTGTGCTAATTTAATGATAAATGTCAATGTTACTACATATCATCGGATGCATTTCCCTTTCACTTCCCAAATAGGCTACCCACTCCTTTGTACCATGCTCCCTGTTGTTTATTTTGCTGTTATACATATTGTGAAGTAAAGCACTGTAAAAATATGAATCCAAGCTAAGAATGGTTGCCCTCCCATTATTTTTAGCAGGTTATTTTAGTGCAGTCTTAAACTCAGATAATTACATTGAGGATATTACTTTTTTTCTTGTCCAAAAATTATTTTACAACTGAAATAGCCAATTACCCACTCAATGGTGAGAGGTCTCTTCTTCTATTGGTGCCAGGTGAATTATGTGGACAACTCCCATTAACACTAATGGAAGGTAGGTGTGTAAATCTCCTTCCACAGAAAGGATAATAGTCTCTTATTATTCTCCTATAAAAGTGAACTAAGCAAAACCTGTCTTTAGAAGTGACCTAAGAAGTGAATTACTTAAGGGAGATTTACTTCATATCTAAATTAAATACACTCAAGGATTTTTAGTTGTCTGAGCTTTGTGATAAATAACAATATGTTCCAAATTATCAGAATTATTCAGTTCACCTGGACACTATCTACATCATTGGGTCATGTCCCTATGACACATTTGGATTTTTCATTCCTTGTCTTTTCAGCTGGAATGTATCTATCTCATTGAATAAATTTTCACTGTCTCTAGAAAAATAAATATCCAGATTACTTTGTTGGGACCAAATCCATGCAGCCTAAAAAGGTCTAGGTTGTTTCAAATCTGAAAAATCCAACTGTTTTGAAGAAAATCGTGAAAAAGAAATGGGACTTTGAATTAAGAGCAAGCCAGGATAGATTTCTCAAGGATTTTCGTGACGTGAAGAGCAGAGCCTGCCTTTGCAGAGGAGACTCCAGGATAAGGAAACCCGAAGTAATGGTTGTCATGGTATTTACTGAGCTCCTACTGGTGTTGTGCACTGCATTAAGTATTTGGGGAAATACAACAGAAGCATGAGATGCAGTCTCTTCTCACAAGACGAGTCCACTCTAATGTAGGAGACACACATGAAAGTATTTATAGAGTATTCTGAATTAATAATTTGATTTACTGTTGAATATAGATATACACATAAGTGCTGAGAATGGACATACCTAAAATCAAGTGGTAGATAATAATAATAATAATAATGTTGGTATTTGTTAAGCGCTTACTATGTGCAGAGCACTGTTCTAAGCGCTGGGGTAGACACAGGGGAATCAGCTTGTCCCACGTGGGGTTCACAGTCTTAATCCCCATTTTACAGATGAGGGAACTGAGGCACAGAGAAGTGAAGTGACTTGCCCACAGTCACACAGCTGACAAGTGGCAGAGCTGGGATTCGAACTCATGACCCCTGATTCCAAAGCCCATGCTCTTTCCACTGAGCCATATGAGATGGTTACTTGGTTGTTATACCTCAGGGCTTTCAGAATTAATTGGGGGAGGTTTTTAGAGGCAGTGGGGTTTTAAGAAGGCTTTGAACATTGGGAGAGCTGAGGTCTGTCAGATTTTGGGGTGGGGGAAGTTCCAACCTGAAGGAACAGCATGATCAAGGAAGGAGAATAGAGAGTGACATACTATTAGAAGGTTAGTGTGGGGAGTGGGGAGGTATTTACAGAAGCAGTGTGACCTAGAGGAAAGAGCACAGGCCTGGGAGTCAGAAGAACCTGGGTTCTAATCCTGGCTCCACCACTTGCCTCTTGTGTGACTCTGGACAAGTCACTTAACTTCTCTGGGTCTTAGTTACCTCATCTGTAACATGGTGACTATGTCAGACCTATGCGGGACAGGGACAGTGTTTCAACCAATAATCTTGTATCTACCTCAGCGCTTGGTCTACAATGGCTGGCAAATAGTAAGTGCTTAAAAATACCCTAAAAAAGTAAAAACAGTCGAGGATATAGGCTGAAGTTGGGGGAAAGGTGGTGCAAAACTTTAAATTTGATCATGAGGAGAGTTTTTGCTTGATGCAGATGAAAATAGGAAGTCAATGGAGGTTTTCGAGGCATGCAGAGATGTGTGCCAAGCTCTGCATTAAAAACATGATCTGTGTAGTAGTGTGCTGTATAGATTGGAGTAGGGAGAGGCTGGAGACAGGGAGACAAGTGAGGAATCCGATGTAATAGTCTAGTAACAATATGACTTTGAGTCCAGGGATTGTCTCTATCTGTTGCCTAATTGTACATTCCAAGTACTCAGTACAGTACTCTGCACAAAGTAAGAGCTTAATAAATAAATACGATTGAATGAATATGACAAGAGCATCGACCAAGACGTAGCATTTGAGGAGAGCGGAAGGGATGGATCTGAGAAACCTTGTTTAAGTAGAACTGGCAGGATTTAGTAGTCAATAGGTGACACTAATGGAATTGATTAAAGAGTTAGATATACACCTGTTGGGACTCCAGGTCTCACAGGTATAGAGAAGAATGGAAAAGCACAATGACAATATAGACCTTTAGTGTACTTTGGAGTCAAATACCATGCTGCTGTCCTATATGCTAGTTCACTGTATATGCACTAACAATCAGTACTAATTGAAGTACCAGATGATGCTCGGGATTCACTCTGAAAATTCTAAAGCAGAGGCTCTGCTTTGCTGGACAGGGACATTTGTGTACACAATTAAGGGAGGTGATATGAGTGCTGATCCAGTGGAGTTATTAATATTCAATAATTCCCTGGTCTAATCCTGGGCTAAGGAAATACTGAAGGATCATTCCTCTCAACACTAAGTCATCGTAGACCAAACAAAGTCATTGGCAAAGTGTAGTCCGGGCAAGTGTTTCAATTTGGCTCTGGGAAGCAACTTTGGGGAGAATCAATTTGAAACTTGGGCCCAAAACCAAACAGCATGCCAGTCAGGGCTCTTCTCATTCAGAAACTATGAACCATACTGGGTCATCGCTTGGGTTATTGCCAACATTTCCTTTTCTCCCCTAAATCATAAAGGCAGAAAACCATGCTAAAGCTGTTGCTGCATTAGAGCTGACAGATCTCTGAGTCATGAGGAGTCTTAAATCCTGCTCCTCTAGCTACAGCACCTGATGATTTTGGTATCTGTCCATGTCTTATGCCATCTTATTGTTTCATTTAATTTCTCCTTATGCATCTGTCACCTGTCTCCTCCCTATCTTCATAGTCTTAGATCATGACCCCGATGAGGGACAGGAACTATGTTTAATTCCCACCTGTGTATTTCCCCCCAGTGTAGTAAAGTGCTCTGCACTCAGTAAGGGTTTAATAAATATCATTACTCTTAGAATGGAAATTGTTAGAACACAAGAGCTATGCATTTCAATATAGCAGGGGTGGTATCTAACATATTGAGCATCCACCCTAAATGTTCATGATTAGTACCTAATGATTGCATCATAAATTAGCATCATTTAAAGTAGAGTAGCTTTTTCTAATTCAGTTCCTTCTGGAAGCCTATCAGATTCCTACTTTGTATCTTTTGAACTTCTATTTGACTACTGAGAAAAACGGTGAGTTGATTTTTTCCATTTACTTTTAAGGAATAATATTAAGAAGATATTCTACTCATCATAGAACATCAAGTTTACCTATCACTATTTTCAGCTCATTGAAGATATCAAATATTTTCCAAATATTTTGTGCTTTGCCAATTCCACAGTATTTGACCTCTAGTATTCCTAAACCAGCTTGACTTTCACAATAAAGTGAATGGGTAACATTCATTGGTTTGAACCTAGGTCAGCTAAATGTTTGGCAGAGACATTCAATTGACAATATGCATTTGGAGTTACCTTTTTCCTCTTAGAAATAGGAAGTCATATTTTTGCCAAGAAGAAATCAAGTGACCTCCCTACTTCAGTTTTGTTTTGAACTTGACATCCTGAAATATCAGAAGGTATGTGAATTCAAATTAATGTCATCTCCCATTTGTCAGTATGAAGGAGAAGAGACTCTTCCTTCTCAGTGACTGAAATTTCCAAGGAGCAAAGCTATCTGAAGTCCAGGTTAATTGAATGTCTCAATCAATTTTTCCCTGATTGGTCCCTGGCTCTTTGGCTTTGCTATGTGTTTTGGTGAGATGAGAATTCTATTTCTTTTCCTGTATGTTCTGATATTTTCCACTGAAACAGAATTCTGCAGGATTACTTATTTTAGGAAAGGGAAGAAGAATACACCTGTAAGCTTTTTCCTTCTTTCCCTGAGGTTTAAGAGGACCTCTGCAGGAAAGTGATTTAACTAATGATTTTTTTTTTCAAATACAGAGGAAGTCTCACCAAAACTAGATCATGATAACTTCTAATATGGGGAACAAGGGTTTTGTTTTAGAAGGAATTAATTTCCTTCTTCAGTAAGGTAAAACTTCTAATTTTTGAACCTAGAAAAAATAAATAAGGAGGAAAAAATTATATCCAGGATATCTTCCCCCTCCTTTTCCTCTTCCACTCCTCCCTGCAACCCCATCACTGAATTTAGTTCAGCATGGGTCCTTTCATAATTTCTAGCCCAGATAAATCACTCAACTGATCATATTTATTGAGCTTAGTAGAGTGCTCCGCACACAGTAAGTGCTCAGTAAATGCGATTGAAATATGACTGAATGAATTGAGCTCTTACTGTGTGCAGAGCACTGTACTAAGCACTTGGTTAAGTATATTATAATGACATAACAGAATTGATAGGCACATTCCCTGCCCATGTCGAGATTACAGTCTAGAGGGGGAGACAGACATGAATTTAAATAAATAAATTACGTATACATACATAAGTGCTTGGAGGGCTGGGGAAAGGGAAGGGAGAGTGAATAAAGGGAGTAAATCAGGTGATGCAAAAGGGAATATAAGAAGGGGAATCAGAGTTTCGTTGGGGAATTTCTCTTGGAGGAAATGTGCCTTCAATAAGGCTTTGAAGGTGGGGAGAGTAATTGTCTGTAACATATGAAGAGGGAGGCATTCCAGATGAGAGACCGGACATGGGCAAGAGGTTGGTAGCAAGATAGATGAGATTAACTTCTAATACCATCAGAAATGGGTGAAACTGGGGAGAAAGGATTAGGAAAACCTACTCTTACCAGTTTCCTGCCTCAGTAATTCCTAGTCCCATGTTCAGGAAAGAAAGGCAACCACCTCCATTAATTATTCAACAGGACATGACCTTGGGGCTAAGTGTACTTGGTCTGAGTTTGTTCCTGGCCATCTCAAACAAGTCCCTCACTCGTATTGGCCCAGAATTTTTAGTGACAATCCAACCTTTTAGTTCTTTATGAAGCAAGGTTCAGGCAAATGAGAGCCAAAAGGCTATGTAGGATCAAAGTGCCATCCAAATGTGCAGTGGGCAGAAGGGCCCTACCTTTAGGCTCCTCTGAAGTAAATATTTTGAAATTTTTTCACCTTACTGACAGAAAACTAATGGTACTAGTTGAGGAGAGCAAAGTGGAACACACTTTCTTAAAGAGCAAGAACTCAAAGGAAACAAAAAGAACTGCATTATGACATTAGCAGCCCTCAAAATTGAGTGAGAGAGGGAAGGAGAGAAAGGGAGAGAGGAAGGGAGGAGGGATGGTTGCACTGGACTCCTTGCTGACCTCCCTTCCTATAGCTTTTCCCAGCTGCGGTCCATATTTCTCATTGCTTGGCCTAAATTTCTCCATTTCTCACAAACAGATTGGCTTACCTATTTCTCTCCACATGAAGCACAAACTCTTCACACTGGTTTTAATGTCATTCTCCTCCTCTAGTCTGTAAGCTTTTTATGGGCAGGGATTATGTTTGCCTATGCTATTGTGTTTTGTACCCTCTCAGAGATCAATAAATTTAATTGACTGAAGACACTCAACTCTCTCCCTTTTACTTATCCTGTCCCTTCTATTACACCTCAGTTCACAAGCTTCATTCAATTCCAGCTAAATTACTCACTGCTCCTCGTTCTCATCCATGGCTGCACCCTCCCTCCTAGCTGCAACCCCTTGCCCCTTCAAATCCAGAAGACCACAGCCATCCCCATTTTCAAAGCACTTTTGAAATTACATTTCCTCCAAGAGGCTTTCCCTGATTAATTTCTTATCTCCCTACTCTATTCCTCCACCAACTGCCACTTCAGCAATTCCACATTACCTAACACTGGGATAGTCATTTTCCTCTCCCAGGCACTTATGTTTATATCTTTACTTTCTATTATTTCCCCCATCTGTGATTTATTTCAGTGTATTTATTCCCTGCTAGACTATAAGTTCTTTGAGGGCACGGATCATATTTATTACAATTTTATTGTACTCTCTCAAGTGATTAGTACAGACTCTATAAATACTACTGAAATGAGGGAGAGGGAGAGAAAGAGAAGAAAGAAAATCAACCAAAGAGGAATAAAGGAAAGACAGGGTTCTTCCACTTACTTGAAAGTCAAGTCACATTTGCAACCCATATTAAGTGTCAGCTGGCACTAGAGGTGTGAGGAAATGCCGGCCAAGAAGACATGGCTAAACAAAACATGTTTTTATATTTTTTTTTCTAGGCCATTACACAATTAACTGAACCAGTTTACTGAACCAAGCCAAGCAACAAAACAATGCAATTAGGAAAAGTAAGCCTAGGGCATCTAGCAACAACTCACTTTTTATGTAGATACCTCGGTGTTAGCGTCTGTGGTGGAATCCTGACTAAGCACTCTACCCGCACTGCATAGTCAGTAGGAATGTTAGCGCAAAGACTAACACTTGGGAAAGACAGAAAACTCATTTCGTAAGTCTATAGGACTGAAAATTCTGATTGTGATGTTACCAGGGGTTTTCAGCCCTAATTCCCACCTGAAGGGTCCCTGGAGTCACTTTAGGTGCTTCTGGACAGGGGTTAGCCTCCACTAGGCCTTAAAGACTTGGATCTCTTCCATTCTTTAAATGCAGTTTTGGGAACCTTCTCTGCTTAGTGCACCCAAATCCGTGATTACCCCTTTCTCTTAGGGGAGATGTCTGGGCTTTAGTCAAAGGGTTGTGGCAGTGATAAGTCTCCAGAGACCTGGAATGTCCTGAGCAAAAAAGGCCTCCAAACTTGCATTTACAGAATAGGAGAGATGGAGGGATTTAAGACCCCGAGGAAGGTAACCAGAGTCTGGCTGCTCCTGAAGTGATTCCAATGGCTCTTCCAGTCAGGATTTAGGGCTGTGAACTCCCAGTCCTGCCATACTGACATTCTTTCAAAATACACAGCTCACACCCCTATTTCAGGTTCTCAGGCTTCTGCATATTCAACATTTTCAGGGAGGGAAAGCAGAAAAATAAAATTACCATGATATATGCCAAAATGTCTGCTTCTAGAACATTCACAGTCTAGCCAGGAGAAAACAGTGGCTATTCTAAAGCAATCCCCG
This sequence comes from Ornithorhynchus anatinus, assembly GCF_004115215.2. Classification (NCBI taxonomy): domain Eukaryota; kingdom Metazoa; phylum Chordata; class Mammalia; order Monotremata; family Ornithorhynchidae; genus Ornithorhynchus; species Ornithorhynchus anatinus. The sequence continues at coordinate 15,427,386 of NC_041749.1, forward strand.
CAGGCCTGGGTTACCAGGAGAATCAGGAGGATTGTTTCATTGGCTGTTTGCCTGTATCATTCCAGTCCTCTCTGTCTCCCCAACAGAGAAAGAACTCAAATAGAGTGGCCATTTTGATTATTGATTTGCCTTTAAACGTAGAAGGAGTAAATTACCACTGGCAATTTTTACACTTCACAAGTTGTAAATCAATCCATCATTAACATGACTCATCTTAGGTTTGCCTTGTAAAACAGGCCTTCTTCCTGACTGTCATCTCCCTTCTCCCCACTCATTGCTAATCTTCAATAGTAAAGCTTGCTCTATTCCAAGCTTTACTCTGACCACTGGGGTAAATACTAGCTATTCAGGTCAGATGCAGTCCCTTTCCTCAGAGGGCTCACAGTTTAAATAGGAAGGAAGAAAGTACTGAATCCCCATTTTGCTGATTAGGAAACAGAGGCACAGAGAAGTTAAGTGACATAACCAAGATCTCACAAAAGACAAGTGGTAGAGCCTGGACTAGAACCCAGGTCCTCTGACTCCCAGGCCCATACCGTTTCCACTTTGTCATGCTGTTTCTTATCAAATTTTTTGTCAATCAATGATATTCATTGAACACTTATTATGTGCAGAACAATTCATTTGCTGAAAAGAGAAGTCACTCAACAGGAAGTCACATTCTGCAAAGAACATTCTTCTTGTACTTTTAATCCTCCCCACAACCTGCATCCTTTCCCAAGAGGGTGATGGGTAAAGGACAAAAGGAGATTATGTAGGTGGCATTTTTTACTTAGGCTTCTCTTTCTTTTCTTCCTCTGGAAACAGTTCATTAAGTCACTGTACAACTTCTGGCTCTGCAGTTGCCTTACTAGGGGCTGTGAAGCCATTTATCTTGTCTGGGCCTACTTTCCATTGGTAAGACAGAGGTGATAATACTTCCATCAAGCACCTTGAATCAGTCATTAAGGTGTTCCCATACTTTGCTAAGGGTGGTTCAGAAGCACATATACAAGAGGCCATGTACATAACCATGAAACTCCTTTAAGAATCAGCAAAACACTAGGGATTACCATCTGTCTGAAGAAAACCTAGATTGTGTACCAGCCCACACCTGGCAAACCTAATCCCCCAACCAAGGCTCTCCATCAATGACCCAATTGAATACTCTCATTGGATTACTTTACTCTGGTAGCACATTAATGACGCAAAGAAAGACAAGGAGGAAGAAGCCTAAATGAAGAAAGTTAGTGTGTCTTTTGAGAGATTCAATGAGGCAGTATGGCACCATCTTGGTACTGACATTCAGACAAAACTGAAGGTGTAATTCTACTGTCCAACCTTCTTTGACTGGGAAACCTGAACTTAGTATAGATGCCACAGTTGACTTGAGGAACAATTACATAATTTTTTAGGTTAAGTGGATCATAAACAGGATCATAAGCAGTGAGAGCTTGGAACTTAGTCAAACACCAGTGTCAAAGCAACTCTTGAAACATCACATCATCACTGGGCAGAACATGCGAGGAGTGTGGATGACAGGATATTCAAACAACTGCTCTATGGTCAGCTGAAACGTGCTAATCATAGAAAAGGTGGATGGAGTACCTTAAAGACATTATGAAGCAAAACACTGATGTGAGATGGTACTGGACAGTTGGAAAACTACTAAAGGAGACAGACTACCTTGTCATGCAACAATCAGAAATAAGATAAATGGCTTAGATCAGAGGCTTCAGGAAGCTTCAGTCATCAGTTATCTAGAACAAGTATCTCTGCTTGTAAATATTTTTCATCTCTCTTCCCCCATTATAGTGAGAAGCAAGATGGCTTTGTGGTAAAAGCATGGTCTGGGAGTCAGAGGACCTGGGTTATAATCCCGACTCTGCCACTTGCTGGCTGGGTGACCTTGGGCAAATCACTTAACTTCTCTGAGTCTCAGTTTCCTTATTTGCAAAATGGGGATTCAATACCTGTTGTTCCTCCTACTTAAACCGTTAGGTCCATGTGGAACTTGATAATCTTGTATCTACCCCAGCACTTAGAACAGTGCTTGACACATAGTCAAACGCTTAACAAATACCACAGTTATAATTATTAAGCTCTTTTTGGGCAGTTAACATGTCATTTCTTGGATAAGTACAAACTACCCAGGAAATGGTAGTGTAGAGTTAAGTGTAGAAAATGTACCTGCCTGATAACAATTTTCTACATCACTTTGAGGCTAGGTTTACACAGGCAAAAAGAATAGAGACTTAAGGAATTAAGGAATTACAGGGTGAATTGATTAATGTAAACAACCAGACTAGATCATTTAGGCCCAAACAATCTCTTTTTCCTCAAAGTAGGCTTTTTGATCTGAATTATCCAGCCACTCTAATCTCTTCTTTACTTTTCTTATGTAAATTCTGCCAAAGCATCGTGACCAGATTTCCATAAAAATTTATGCTTTCTGTTTAGAAATTGTAGTGGTTTTTCTTAACTCAATACCAGGGATTACTTGCATTGAGAAGCAGTGTGGCCTAGTGGATAGAACATGGCCCCGGGAGTCAGGACCTGGGTTCTGATCCCTGATTTGCCACTTGTCTTCTGTGTGACCTTGGGCAAGTCACTCAACTTCTCTATGCCTTAATTACTTCATCTGTAAAATGGGACTTTTCATTGCATATGGAGTTCAATGAAGGCTGTGACTCCCAGGTGGGGCATGGAGTGTGTCCAATTTGACTAGATTGTATCTACCAAAGCACTTAGTACAGTGCCTGGTACATAGTAAGTGCTTAACAAATACCAATTAAATACTCTGAGAGAGCCTTTTCTCCTGCTGCACTGGAGAACTGTCACCTGGGCAAAAATTCAGATAAACCCAGCTCAACGTTGTTTCCTGGATTCCTATGAATTCTCAGACTGTGTTGACTGAAATGATTTACTCTAAAGTGAGCCTGAGAATCTGATATCAGGTTTATACCTGCAAATTATCTGGGCAGCTGAGAATGAACTATACCCCATGGGCTCCAGTGTGCACTGTCCCCCTTGATCTTACATAGCCTGATAACAAGACAAATTGCTGAATGTTCTAGATAAGACCTGTAGTGTAGACATGTTCTGTGAATTATTATGGTAATTCAACTGTGTTGTGAAAATTGGACATTCAGAATCAGGGCAATGATGACATTAAACTGGAGTTGGTTTACTTTCTTGCCTCGTGCTATCATATGAGCACAAAGTGGAGTGGAATATTATTTTCTGAATAATAGAGGCAGCCAAGTAGGTCAGGCCTCTCAAGTGGGTGTTTTAATGTGAATGGTCTGATTTGGCTACTTTGATTGTTCACATTATCCGTGTATTTGCCAAATCTCCAGTTCACTTGGTGCTCATTAAACACTATATAAGTGGATAGCTCTTACTTCGTACAAATTGGTCAGGTCAAGTGAAGTCAAATCAGCAATTATCTAGTGAATTTTGAATGTGCAGGAAATTGGACCTTATTATTCAGTCTACAAAATTGATTCGGAGCATGAGTTAGGCACCCAGTCCAAATTCTTCAACGATGGCTGATTTTCCACTTCATTTGACCTTCTTGATTCTTCTGTTGACCCAACTGGGTAAAGGGAACAACAATTCTACTGAAACCTGAGAATGAGGCCAGGTTCCCAAAGCCAAAACTGATGATGAGTTGCTAAAGGATTTAGGTGAATTTGTGACTAGCTAGACAGAGAGTTTGGAGAATTTTGGCAGTAATTCATCATTGGCCTGGAATGATCCCTTTAGCTGTCCCAGAAGGCATTGAAATTCTTTGGATAGGTTTACCTTCCTCTGCTTGTTTCTAATTGAATAGAACCAGATCCTGGAAACTGATTTTGTGAAATAATCCTCATAGTTGCAGTCAGGAAAATAGTATATGACATAAGGCAGCACATAAAAGCCAGAATGAATATTGTTATCCATTCTTGAAACTCATAAGGTATAAACTTGATCTGCGCTCTCATCCTTTTGAAGTAAGAGCCACTGAGTTAAACAGGTTTATTATTCACTTAAGGAACTAAAACCTAATGTAGTAATCTCACTTGTGCTTGATAGTGATGTAATATTTTCCCAGGGATTTGACCAATGTAGTGTTATTTTCTGTAGCTCAGATATAGTAGAAACACATTTTTGACATTTCTGATGATTATAAAGTGGATAGCGTGAATGAATGATTGAGATGAATTTGATCAATGAATCCAGCCTTTAGGCACAGGACAGAATGTTTCCCAGGAATATGCTGACATATCCAGTCATTTTATAGGAAATAAAACTTTCAAGTTACCAAAAGTTTCCCTATCCCCTTCTGGGGCAGAGTTTCTAAAAATTATTTTTTCATCTTATCATGATTGTTTTTGTTTCTATATCGTATAGGTGGAATTGGTTACTGTCATCCATTATACTATTATTATGGTCCGATTTTTCATAGGCTCCCAGGTTTGGAACGAATCTCAAGAGATCACCTGGTTCAGCTTTGCTGCCAGACATGTAATTGCTTAAAAACCATCCAGGACAGATGCTTGTCTATTCTGGTTCACAAGGTCTCCAACCTCTCACTTTCTGTTGATTCCTTCCCTTTGCCTTCAGACAAGTTCAAGTCTCTCCTATATTAAAAAAAGCTCTCACTGTATCACACTACACCCTCCAACTATTATTATGGCATTTGTTAAGTGCTTAATATATAATAATAACGATGATGATGGTATTTGTTGAGCGCTTACTATGTGCAAAGCACCGTTCTAAGCGCTGGGGATGATACAAGGTAATCGGGTTGTCCCACGTGGGGCTCACAGTCTTAATTCCCATTTTACAGATGAGGTCACCGAGGCACAGAGAAGTTAACGACTTGTCCAGAGTCACACAAGCTGACAAGTGGCTGAGCCTGGATTTGAACCCATGACCTCTGACTCTTTCCATTAAGCCATGCTGCTTTGTCAAACACTCTTCTAAGGACTGGGGCAGATATAAGTTCATCAGGTTCGAAACAGTCCCTGTTCCACATGGGGCTCACAGTCTAAATAGGAGGGAGATATTGAATTCCTGGATTGCAGATAAGGAAACTGAGGCACAGAGGAGTTGAGTGACTTACCCTGGGTCTCACAAAGCAGGCAACTGGCAGAGGCAGGATTTGAACCCAAGATTCTCTGACTTCTGGGCTCATGTTCTTTCTTCTAGGTGACACTCTTCTGCCCCATTATTGCCCCGATTCCCCGCTCCCATTCCTGTCCAAACTCCAGGTCTACTGCCTTTACTTTTTTCCCACCTATTCTTTCCTTGATCTACTATAATTTGTTCTTTTTTCCCCTTCACATCATGGAAGAAGGAGTTGGCCCAGTATTAAGACCACAGGTCCACAGGTCAGAGGACCCGGATTCTAATCCTGGATCTGCTATTTGCTTGGTGTGTGACTTGGGATAAGTCACTTAACTTCTCTGTACCTTAGCTTCTTCAACTGTAAAGTGGGGATTCTCCACCTGTTCTCTCCATCTCTTAGATGGTGACTCTCTTGTGGGACCTGGACTCTGTTTGATCTAATTATCATGTATCTATTCCAGTGTTTAGTATAGTATAGTTTAGTATAGTGCTTGGCACATCGTAAGCACTTTATTATTATTATTATTATTCTGCATAGCATATGCATAGCCAAGTCCAATGGTCTCTACTTCCTAATCCTCCTTGAACTCTCATCTCCATCCACACTACTGATTAGCTTACTCCTGAGAATGCTAATGTCTCTTGGTTTCTCAGCCACATTCTTTAGCTCTTCTTAGTCTCATTTGCTTGTTCTTCTTTCCACCTCTCATCTCCCAAGTATGAGTGTCCCACAAGGCTCTATTCTGGGTGTTTTATTTCAGGGATTCTTCTTTATTCTCACCACTGCATCACTTTTAAATGTATGATGCTCAAATATGCCTTGCCAGGTCCAACCTTCCTCCTGCTTTACAATCTCACATTTCCTGTTGCCTCCAAGCCATTTCCACATCAATCTGCTGCTGACATCTGAAACAAACAAGTCTAAAATTGAACTGAATGAATGCCTCAGTTTCCCTTTTAAGCCTACTCCTCCTGTGAACTTCTCTATCTCTACCACCCACCCAGTTTCAGATACAACCTTGGAGTAATTTTTTACTTTCACTATTTTCTAACCCTCACATTGAGTCTTTCTCTAAAGTTCAGCTTATTCTTGGGAAGTAACGTGGCCTAGTGGATAGAGTACAGGCCTGGAAGTCAGAAGGACCTGGTTTCTAATCCCAGCTCTGCCATTTGTCTGTTTGTGACCTTGGGCAAGTCACTTAACTTCTCTATGCCTCAGTGATTTCACCTGTAACATGGGGATGAAAAGTATGAAATGATCCCCATATAGGACATGGACTGTGCCTAACCTTATTAACTTGTATCTAGCTCAGAGCTTAGTACAGTGCCTGGCAAATAGTAAGCATTTAACAAATACCAATAAAAAATATTTCCCACCCTATTTCTTGGATATGATCCTTCCCTTACACCCAAATAGGCACCATCCTCGTTCAAGATCTCATCATCTCCCAGTAAGTTTCCTGATTCAGCCTCTTCACTGGTCTTGTTTTTTCCCACCTCATCTCTCCCCTCCTGGATGTTCTGCTCACTCCTCTCCTCTCCCCAAAATCCTCCAATGCCCACTCTGTTCTCTCCACATCAAGGGAAATCTCCTGACCTATGGATTTAGACTTTCCACTAACTTTTCCCATCTTTTTCTCTGTCCTCCTCCTCCACTACTCTCCAGTTTGAGCTCTACTCTACTGCCAAGCAAACTTTCTTACAACTCCCACTTCTGACCCTTTGCTAGTGCTCTCCCTATACCCGGAATTCTCTTCCCCTTCAAATCCAACAGAGCACAGCTCTCTCCATCTTCAAAACCCTTCTGAAGTATCATTTCCTCCAGAAGACATTCCTTGATTACTCTTCTTCTCCTCTGGTCATATCCTACCAACGACCAGCTCAGCACTTTTGCTTTCTACCTCCCAGAGCATTTTTGTACATATCAACTTATGTAATTTTCTATTTAAGCAGACATTTATTCATTCATTCATTTTCTACTCTGCTTTCCCTTTCAACTCTAAGTAATTTAATATCTGTCTCCCCCATTATATTGTAAGCTGTTCAAAAGTAGGGATTGTGTCTTTTACCTATTTTTCATTTTTTTTCAAAAGTGTAGTACAGGGCTCCACCTATAATAGGTGCTCAAGAAATATTACTGGCTGACTGACTGATGGATTCAGGAAAGAAGCCCTGGCTCTCTCTTTCTTTTATGGTCCCTAACACTATTTGTACTTAGCAAATCTCCCTTTATGGTCAAATATTCAGATAGAGACAGCATCTTAATCTGTGGGTAACTGGTCTGGGAAAATGGACTTTGCTATGAAGAGAGGAAGTAAGTTAGGGTTTCATTGTTTTTCTTCTTTTATTTTAGCACTCACATACCATTCTTCCCTATTCAAGGTTTTGGAAGAAGAATACCGCATTAGTATGTTATAGTGCTAAATTCATCCGGTGGGTCATAATCAAATAGAAGCCATGAAAGGTAAAGGATTGGTTTCAAGGAAGAAAGCACAGGAGATACTCAGCATGCTTGGCAGGGTTTATAACGCAAAACTCTTATCAGTCCACTGGATCAATTTAATCACAATCACAAATGGAAATTGACTTGGATGCAGTGTACTAAATACTTGGCATGGCTTGGTACAACATAACACAGAACAAAGACAGATTGAAAATTGCTTTAAGGGTCCTTGGACCCAACCCCGCATTTCTTTTGTGATGAAACTTTGGGATAATCCTATGTGTCTTCCATTCTTGTGGAACTGGAACGAGTTTACTAGTTCTAGCAATGAATAGACGTGGAAACCAATTCAGCACAGCCTGTACATGTTTGTGCATCTGCTCAGGTTGACTTAATATGGGCTCCTGGGCAGAGCTTTGAGGGTTCTCATCACAGTCCTGTTTATCTGAGATTCTAAAGGACCATCCTGGCTCTGACTTGGAGTTACTGTGTATTGTTGGGTAAACAAGTGTTTTATGAACCCATAAAGTGTTAAATCTAATAGCACAATACTGTGTCATTTTTCTTCTGCCAAGACCATTTCTATACCCACTGGCCTGAGCTAAATGGTACATACTCTCTTTCGTGGATTCCCTTGGCCCTGCAGTCGAGCTTTACGCCCTGCAGTCGAGCTTTACTCATTGTGGGTCTGAGTTTCCTGCTAATTAAATCAATCAATCAGACTTATTAAGTGCTTACTGAGTGCAGAGCACTGTATTGAGCACAATTAAACATGAAGAGAAAGGATATCCTGTGAAAAACTATATCATGGTGAAGATAAATATGTCAGATTTAAGTCAACCTTGGATAAGCTCCCATAAGGGTCACCAGCTTAATAATAATAATAATAATAATAATAACAATAAATTGTGGTATTTGTTAAGCACTTACTGTACTAAATGCTGGGGTAGATACAAAATACTCAAGTCCCACATGGGGTTTACAGTCTCAACAGGAGAGAGAACTGGCTTTCAATTCCATCTTGCAGATGAGGGAACAGAGGCCCAGAGAAGTTAAGTGACTTGCCTAAGGTTACCCAGCAGGTAAGTGGCCAAGTTGGAATTAGGACCCATGTACTCTGACTCCCAGGCCCATGATCTTTCCACTAGGCCACCCTGCTTCTCCTGGTATCCTTCCAGAGATACTAAAGTTGGACTTCCTGGAGAATTCAGAACCTGCAAGTGGAGTCATTTTGAAGGAAGCAGATTTCCCAACTTTCACGGGGATAAACAAGGAGAGAAATTATCCAAAGCCAGTCCTGCCCAGATGCAGCCACCTATTTGGTTCAGAAAAGAGTTTTGGGGCATTGTTTTTATCTGAATCATCTGTAAGATTGCTACTGTGTGTACAGCCTTGATCTTATAGCCCAGTAGAGCCATCCAGTTCAAACAACTTTGTGAAATAGTTCTCAACAAAGAATACATGCCTGGGATATTTTCCTTCTTTTAAGTCAAGTGGAAATCATTTATTATATGATGAATTTGGATCCCCTAAATAGTCAATTTGGAAAATTCAAATGACAAAAGAACTCTTACCTCTTTTCCATTAATCACTTTTTTGGGGTCCTTACATTATTCAATTATCTCAATGCTCATCATCATTTTTGCTTTTGTCAACACAGCCTTAATGATTAAAATGTTCAGCAGATTCAAAGATATTTTACTTAATCCTCCTGTGGCCAATCGTTCATTCACTGTCATTCATTGTACTAAATGCTAGGGAGTAATACAATAAGGGATAAATATTAACCACCCAGTTCTTCTTAAAAAGTTTTCTGCTAGCTATAATTCTCATACACAAGTATATATATATATATACTAAATTAGTATAAAGAGATATATGTGTATAGTAAAGATGTATTGGCACCCTTGGCTTATGTATGCACATAAATGCATTCGAGAGAGATTATCTAATTATGCTGTTGCTTTGGAAAGGGAAAATGATTTGGGCTTGGGACATCATTTTGGTCTTCATTATGATCAACCAACATTTCTTCATAGTTTCAGTTGCCTGTCAATAATGTTCTCAAACTATATGAGGCTTCATCTTCAATTTGAAGAGTTTAAGTGGCATTATGGGTCAGTTTCTGATAAATAGCATATGATTTTAACTAAACTATATTAATAAGGACAGGAGTATCTGTCTTACACCTCTCCACATTCTCTTCCTTCTTTTGTCTGGAATTCAAGACCAACCTTTGAAAATCCTGAAATGTGAGGTAACGTTATCATATGTAGTTAGAGATAGAGCATGTGAGAAGTAGGGGAGAAGGGAAATCACTCCACTGTACATTTCTCTCTGCCCTTCACTTATTAATTCCGCACAACATGTTCCCTTTTAAATTAATGAGACGATTCTTTGTGGAATGTGTTGGGGGAGGGTGGGAGAATCGAGCTGTTTATAACCAATGGAAAATGCATAAATTTGCAAGACATTCCTTTCACCAGAGCAACTTTCCACCTATTTCTGATACTTGTTGGGGGTGGGGTGGAGGTGGGGGCAGGGATTTCATTTTGGATGAGACACTCACTGGGCCTGCTTTATATGCCCAGGGGAGACCTTGCGTAGACACTAGATTGGTTCTAGTGTTTTAGAGTTTTGCAAGTGGAGTGAAAATCTTTATTTGTGACTCTGCCAGGGCAGAAATGGGGGTGACCCCAGTGGCATGAAATCTTTGGCAGCAAGAACTCCCACCTGGGTGGGGAAATCCCCAGTCTGCTGGTCCTCTCCATCCAGCACAGCCCTTCTGACACAAGGTATAGCAGTTGCCAGGAGAGGAAATGGTTGTGGGTGTGTGGGGGAAATGGGGAGTCTGATGCAATTTTCAATCAGTGAGAAGCCCAGGCTGCTGAAGAAGGAAGGGAAGGTTGGAGTAGTCTTTCAGAGTGGCTCAGAATGCCTGATGATAGCAAGGCAGCTGTTCACACAGGTAGCAGAAATTTCTAAGGAGCCATTGACCACTTCTGGGGCCATTAATAATAACAGTAATAGTAATATTGGTGTTTGCTAAGTGCTTACTATGTGCCAAGCACTGTTCTAAGCGCTGGGGTAGATACAAGGTAATCAGGTTGTCCCACTGGGGTTCACAGTCTTAATCCCCATTTTACAGATGAGGTAACTGAGGCACAGAGAAAGTGCAGTGACTTGCCCAAGGTCACACAGCTGACAAGTGGCAGAAGCGGGATTAGAACCCATGACCTCTGACTCCCAAGCCCATACTCTTTCCACTAAGCCACTCAGGAGACATATCTGTGGATCCTAATGGACTTTTCTTTTATGGATTCAAGAAATGCACAAAAGAGCCCTGAATTTCAGCTTCAAACTTCACATGAAGGTAGTCCCCTAAGGGAATGGAACTGAACTATCTGAATTAGGGAAGAAAAAAAACCCTTGAAAATGCAAACAGGAGAGAGTTTCCTGAAATAGAATAAACATTGTAATCAATTCTAAAGTGGTATCTTCAGTAGATTTCAGTGGTATTCAGTGTATATTTAAACTTCTTTAATTTGTGGTCTTCTTTAAGTGGGGTTGTAACAGAGATGCAATAGCAACCTTGAGGCAAGATCCCGTGCAGACTCCTTTGTTCTGGTTTTTGGGTGTGCTTCTAGGTTCAAAACTGTAGAGCTGCTAAAATATGCACTACCTCAGGATGATTTCTCCCTTTGCTGTTTGGTTTGTTTTTTTTAAAGTGAAGAGCAGGACCAAACATTTACTTGTGCAATTTTAAGGTAGCTAAGTTTCAACCCCCAAAAATCATGATATTCAGAAAAGAAGTGGAAATAATACCAGATTGCCTAAATCTCATGAAGCATATGCAATATTATGGCTTAATTATTTAACCTAAGCCTGTTACTGTACATATAAAACTCCCTTCAATATTGTCCTTGTAATGATTGCAATTCCTGTTTTGTGTACTCAAATTCATATGTTTAACATTGGTATAAAGTAACTATATCTCTCCCCTCTCCTCTTCCACCCTCTCTTTCTTTTTTTGCCCCTTCTGCTTTTTCCTGCTCCGTCTTCTGCTCTTTTCTTCCTGTACTTCTCCCTCTCTGTATTCCTCTTCATTTTCCCTCTTCTCCACTTCCCCACTCATTTAATCAATCATCCAACCACTCAATTATGTATCAAGTACCCACTTCATGCAGAATATTCTTCTAGGCACTTAGGAAGCTTCACTAAAAAGAATTAGAATCAAGTGCCTGACCTCAAGGAGTGTGCAATCTAAGGGGGATTCAGTCAGTCAAAAGTGGAAAGATAAACATATGAACATTCAATATTTTAAACTTCAAAATTGATTCAAAAAGTTCATTTTTTCTCTTGTACATTCCCTTTCTCATCAGAAGTACATAAGGCCAAATTTGCTTTCTTGGCATAGTCAGGCTGTTGTAAGGTCCCACAATGATATTCTCTCTCCCAGTGCTGGAAATTTCATAAAGACCCCTCTTTTGAGACCTTCTTCAGTCAATGATCAGATCCCTCACTAAGCTCCAGACACTGTACTAAGCACTGGGTTAGATACAAGCTCAGCAGGTTGGACACGGTCCATATCTCATATGGGGCTCACAGTCTTAATCTTCATTTTACAGATGAGGTAACTGGAGCACAGAGAAGTGAAGTGACTTGCCCAAGATCACACAGCAGACAAATGGGGGAGCCAGGACTGAACCCAGGGTCTCCTGACTCCCAGGCCCACGTTCCATCTACTAGGACATTCTGCTTTCCCGTGGCTTCTGTGCGATCCCTCTATGTCCTGCCCTCTATTTAACAATAATAATAATGATAATAATGTTGGTATTTGTTAAGCGCTTACTATGTGCAGAGCACTGTTCTAAGAGCTGGGGTAGATACAGGGTAGTCAGGTTGTCCCACGTGAGGCTCACAGTCTTCATCGCCATTTTACAGATGAGGTAACTGAGGCACAGAAAAGTTGTGACTTGCCCACAGTCACACAGCTGACAAATGGCAGAGCCAGGATTCGAACCCATGACCTCTGACTCCCAAGCTCGTGCTCTTTCCACTGAGCCACGCTGCTTCTCCTCCACTTGGAGGGGCCCTCACCCATAAAGAGCCAAACCCAGTATAGGACCATCACAGCTGTCACCAGAATGGGGAGACTCCCTTCTCTCACTCCCCCATCAGTGATTTATTTTAACATCTATCTCCTCCTTTAGTCTGTGAATTCCTTGTGGGCAGGGATCATGTCTATGACCTCTATTGTAATGTTCTCTCCCAAGAACCTAGTACAGTGGTCTGAGTTCAATAAGAACTCAATAAATACCATCGATTGGTATACTTCTGTATATGTATGCACATATCCCAATTAATTTAGTAGAAGCCCCAAAATATTCATAGTCTGAGAATTTTAACAGAAGCCTATGTTTTCTCTATTAACCCGAAAAATGTAATCGGGTAGGATGTCTTTAATCAACAGACAAGTGAGTCAGGTCACACAAAGATCCAGTAATAGCATTGTAACTTTAAGAATTCTTTTACTTTTGACTGCCTATTATAAGCGTGAAAGAAAATCAAAAGCAGTAAAAAGTTATATTATTTCTGTCAGTAGCCCTTTTCATAAAATGTCGTGAAAACAATCTCTCTAAGAAGGAAGCAACATACTGAGCAGCCAGCCTCAAACCCAGGAAGTTCATTTTTTTTTTCCCTTGGCTTACCGCCCAATGCCATCAGAACTAATTAAAACCAGAGCCACGCTGGTATGAGGCTCAGTGTTTGGATTTTACAATAACAGAGTAGCAAACCAGGGGGATGTCTAATGAGAATAGTTTCTGAGTTTGTTTTGTAGCATTGGGCAACTATGTCAATTACAGCAACCACAGCTCAGGGCCAGCACCCATGCTGAGATGTGAAGGAATGTTATTGCTGTACAGATTGAGCTGCTACTTTGATACATGTGATATGCATGTCACTTGTACGCGGCTGCATTTCCTCGGCTCTTTCCTTAATCCGAGAAGGCTGATGCCACCTTGCTAAGTCTTGGGCCAGGAGAGATCAAATGTTACAGGGCCAGGTTTGCATCTGGATCATTAGCTATGCTCCAGTGGAAAAATGAAGCATGTCTTATGGTAAGGAAGTTATTGGAAATGAAAGATCTGACTTGGTGCGTGTGGGTAGGAGAGTAGGTAGGGGCTGGAACGTCAATCCATTTGCTGTGAGAGAGGGACAGTGAAAAAGAGGGAGAGAGAAAAGGAGTGGAGACAGACCTGGCTAAAAATAAATGAGAAACTGTTAGGCATTAGGGTTGTGGTAGTTTTTATCTTGAAGTTAATCATTTTAGGAAATATCACTGAGGTCCTATGAATTTATTTGAATAGCATTAAGGTCAAGATGACCAATTTGCTGTACAGGCAGCTGGTAGACTAGGAACACTGTCCCAAATTACTGCTATTTAAATTACTGTTATTTAAATTCACCTTCAGGTCAAAGAGCTCAGTGGAAAGAGCATGGGACCGGGATTTAGAAGAATCAGGTTCTAATCCCAGATCTTTTACTTGGCTCGTTGACCTGAAGGTGAATTTAAGTAACAGTAAGGCAAGTCCTTCTCTGGGTCTCAGTTTTCTTGTATGTGAAATGGGGATAAAATGCTTTCCCTCCCGCTTAGATTGTGAGCTCCACATGGGACAAAGACTGTATCATCTACTTATCTTGTAGCTATCCCAGTGATTAACATATAACCAACTTTTGTTAATATATTTATAAATACTATAAATGTATAATAAATATAGTGATGGTGACCATGGCTTATGTCAGTTAGAATGGAAATTATGCTAAGGTACCCTATCTAGGGGGAAAAAAATCACATTGAGAAGCACTGTGGCCTAGTTGATAGAGCACAGCCCTGGAAGTCAGAAGGACCTAGGTTTTAATTCTGGCTCTGATGCTTGCTTGCTGTGTGATCTTGGGCAAGTCACTTACCTTCTCTGTGCCTCGGGTCCCTCAGCTCCACAATGGGGATTCAATATCTGTTCTCCCTACTACTTACCTACCCCAGTATATAGTACAGTACTTGACTCACTGTAAGCACTTAACAAATACCATTATATATACATATGTAGTCTGCTGTGTGACCTTGGGCAAGTCATTAACATACACTACCAGAACAATTGCAGATGGAGGTGGGGCGTTCTGGGTGAGAAGTGTCCATGGCCTCACTATGGGTCGGAGACAACTGGATGGCATAAAACAAGACAATGCCTCAGTTACCTCGTCTGTAAAGTGGGGATTAAGCCTGAGGAGGGACAGGGACTGTGTCCAACCTAATTAGTTTGTATCTTGTCAAGCACACAGTAAGTACTTAACAAATACCATAAAAGAAACGAACAAAAAATAATAGAATAAACATATGGATGCATCTCAGGGCTCATTTCAAAGGAGAGGTGGTTTTCTTATGAGACACCTTATTTTCTTATGAAATGAGAAGGGCCCTTAGAGCAGCAGTTTGGTTTCTCTGAGATGAGCGTGGTGTAGGATACCTTTTTTTAGCACCTTTTCTGTTGGAATGAGCTGTCTGGTCCCAGAAGGATGTCATGCAGGGTGGCCCAACCCATCAATCAATCAATCAATCAATCAATCAACCAATCAATTGTATTTATTGAGCGCTTACTATGTACAGAGAACTGTTGTAAGTGCTTGGGAGAGTATAATATAAGAGAGTTGATAGATAGTTCCCTGGAAGATCTCAGGGAACCCACACTCCTGGGCCCCCTGTTTGCTCAGGGCTTTACTTTAAATTGTAGCCAGAAATCCCAATAATGCAGAGTTTTGAGGAAGAGTCCAAGAGTTGGTAGACATGTTTTGAGCAGGGAATGTGGCTACCAACTCTGTTATATTGTACTCTTCCAAGTTCTTAGAGAAGCAGCGTGGCTCAGTGGAAAAAGCACGGGCTGGGGAGTCAGAGGTCATGGGTTAAAATCCTGGCTCTGCCACTTGTCAGCTGTGTGACTTTGGGCAAGTCACAACTTCTCTTTGCTTCAGCTACTCATCTGTAAAATGGGGATTAAGACTATGAGTTCCACGTGGGACAACCTGATCACCTCATATCCTCCCCACCGCTTAGAGCAGTGCTTTGCACATAGTAAGTGCTTAACAAATGCCATCATTATTATTATTCTTAGTACAGTGACTGCTCCCAGTAAGCGCTCAATAAATACAATTGATTGTCTTAAGAGTGTGGATTTATTTTAATGTCTGTCTCCCCCCGTAGAGTATAAGCTCTTTGTGGGCAGGGATCGGACCTACCACCTCTATTATACTCTACTTTCCCAAATGCTTAGAACAGTTTTCTGCCCATAATAAGTGTAATTGATTGATTGGGGAGGAAGGAGGTTTGGGAAGAAACAGCAAGTCACGAGAAGGAGGAAAAGAAGAGGGAGAGAAAGAGAAAAGTCCTCTTAGATTGTGAGTTGCATGTGGGTCAGGAACTCACCAGATCTGATTATCTACCCTGAATCTTAGCACAGTGTTTGGCACATTGTAATCTTAGTAATTGTAGTATTATTCTTTGGGATTATTCCAAAGGGTCACAGGTTTGTTGGACTGAAAATGACTCCTTGGGGGCTGGCGTTCTGCCCTGCTATTGTTGAAGGTTTTGATTTAGCTGGGCAGTTTCCTTTGCCGACTCCCAGCTAAGACCTTGTGCTCCATGTCTATGTGGTCACTGATGACAGCACATCCTGTTAAACCTGATTTGCAGTTCTAAATCCAATCCAAATAAGTGTCAGCAATTTCATTATTGCTAGGAACGTTTTCTTGTCTTGTCTTATGCTGTTGAGTTGTCGCCGACCCATAACGACTCCATGGACACATCTCTCCCAGGGCGCCGCTTCTCCACCTGCAATTGTTCTGGTAGTGTATCCATAGAGTTTTCTTGGTAAAAATACGGAAATATCATTGCCTTCTTCCGCTCAGTAAACTTGAGTCTCTGCCCTCGACTCTCTCCCATGCTGCTGCTGCTGCCCAGCACAGTTGAGTTTTGACTTGGAGCCGATTGCCTTCCACTCACTAGCCACTGCCCAAGCTAAGAATAGAATGAGTATGCCTCTTCTTGACTCTCCCTCCCTTAGCCTAGTACTGGAAACTCTCCAGTTGTGATTCTGAGAGGTGTTAGAAACATTAATAATTGCATATTTCCAATTCTGACTATGCTGGCTTCTGCCCCTTCCAACACTGTGAGCACTCAAAGATTATTTTATGATCACTTATCAAGATTTCAATCTTCTGTCTATATGATAACTATGCAGAAGAATCAACTTCTGATCCCAGCATAAAGCTTCGTCCCGTTATTTTCATATCAGTCAATCAAAAGGATTTATTGAGTACTTACTAGCCTCAGATCCAAGCGACTGGAAGTGTGCAATAGAATTAGTAGGCATGATTCCTGCCCTCAAGAGTTTACAATTTTGTGGGGTAGGTAAGCATTAAAATAAATTATAGGTAGGAGGAAGTAATAGAGTATAAATAAAAAGCAGCTTGGCCTAATGGATAAAGCATGGGCCTGGAGTTAGAAGGACCTGGATTCTACTCCCAGCTCTGCCACTTGTTGGTTGTGTGACCTTGGGCAAATCACTTAACTTCTCTGTGCTTCAGTTACCTCATCTGTTAAATGGGTATTAATACTGTGAGCCCCATGTGGGACATGGACTGTGTCCAACCTGATTAGTTTGTATTTACCCCAGTGGTTAGTACAGTTCTTGGCACATAGTAAGTGCTGAACAAATACCGTAAAAATGATATGGTGTGGTTTGTGTGTGGGGAGGTGATATCCAGATGCTTAGGTGACCCAGAAAAGCTGAAGTGACAGCTGGGGGAAGTATAGGGTGGAGTGATGTTAATTAATCAGAGAGGACCTCCTGGAGGAGGAGAAAGGAGGGAGTAGCAGGCCATCTGGCCCAGGGCCTGTCCCAAGAAGCATCCTGTGCTAGTTGAAGAGGCCATGGTGGCATGGAGTCTAATTCACTCTCAGTGCTGGATGCTGCCATCTTGGCAAAATGGAGTTGGATAAAATAAATGACTATTTGAGCCATAAGACTGTTCTTGCCTCTCCCACATTTAGGTTTCTGAGACAAAATTCCATGATTTTACAGAAATCCTCATCCCAATATGTTGCAGAGAAAAGCACACTTGGGCCATCTTCTTTGGTCATCTGCTCCTAATAAGGCCTGCCCTGGTTAAATCACCTTCATCACCTCCATTCTGCTCATCATCTGGGTCAGAAGCAGCAAGACCTAATGGAAAGAGACCAGGACTGGAGGTAAAACTTAGGTTCTAATCCCAGCCCTTTCGCTAGCTTGCTGTGGGAACTTGGACAAGTCACTTAAGTTTTCTGTGCCTCAGTTTACTTATCTGAGGATTAAATACCTGTTTTCCCTCCCTTTTAGGCTTGATCCCCATATGAAGTGGGGATTGTGTCTGACTTAATTGTATTGCATCTACCCCAGCACTTAGCACAGTACTTGTCATAAAGTAAATGCTAAATACAATTATTATTGTATTAATAATTAGTAATACTTATTAGTAATTGTTACTAATAATTATAGTAATAACAATAATAATTAAATGACATTTGTTATGCATTTACTATTTGCCAGGCACTATGCTAAATGCTGGAATTCCTACAAGTTAATCAGGTTGGACAGAATCCAAGTTTCACATGGGGCTCACAGTCTTAATCCCCATTTTACAGACAAGGTAACTGAGGCACAGAGAAATGAAATAATTGTCCCAAAATCACAGCAGATAAGTCGGGAAGCAGGATTAGGACCCAGAGCCTTTTTACTCCAGGTCCATCTCTATCCACTAGGCCATGCTGCTTTTCACTAAGCTATGCTGTTTCTTATTATTATTATCATTATCATCATGGGAAAACCACCCTTACTAACAACATCAGTTTGGTATTTGACTTTTCAGGGATCTGGAAGCTGAGTTTTGTCACCTCTGTTTGTTTGGCTTATTCAGGCTGGAAAGGCCCTAGGAAGAGAGCCTTTCTAGGTTATCCTGGGACTCTTTCAGGGGTAAAATACAAAGAAGGAGAAAGGCTGGAGACCAGTCAGTGCAGGGTGGGCTACTCTCTCTGTGTTTTGCAGAACTTCGATGCTCTAGAGGTTACACATCCTCCAAACTAGCACACTTTCCCCCTTAAAAGCCCTACTGAGAGCTCACCTCCTCCTGGAGGCCTTCCCAGACTGAGCCCCGCTTTTCCTCTGCTCCTCCTCCCCTCCCCATCACCCCAACTCCCTTCCTCTGCTCTACCCCCCTCTCCGCCCAACAGTACTTGTGCATATATGTATATATTTATTATTCCATTTATTTTATTAATGATGTATATATCTATAATTCTATTTATCTATATTAATGCTATTTATCCCTGTCTACTTGTTTTGCTTTGTTGTCTCTCTTCATCCTTCTAGAATGTGAGCCCGTTGTTGGATAGGGATTGTCCATTTGTTGCCGAATTGTACTTTACAAGTGCTTAGTACAGTGCTCTGCACTCAGTAAGCACTCAATAAATATGATTGAAAGAATGAATAAATGGCAGAGAGGAAGAAGACATGAAAGAAGTTTAAGGAGTTCTTTCGGTACCAGATCAGAAACAGACCCATGGCTGAACAAGTTGTTCAATAAAAAGGGTAATTGCTGCCCTCCTCAGAGTTATGGATTGACCTAACATCCCAAACCTTCCTCTAGTGACCTTCTATTAACTTTTCAACCACAGATGTAGTCAAACTCTTCTGGAAGCAATTGATAGTATTACAAATAAGTGTAGCAGATGATAAGAAGCATATTTTAACCTCAAATCTCTCATTTTAAATTGGGCAGTTCAGCTCCTGGTTTTCAAAATTCAGTCATTCTAGGTGACTTGCCAAGTATCAGTTAGCCTTAGCCATTCTTCCTGATCATATTGATTGAGTACTTACTGTGTGCAGAACACTGAACTACTACAATACAACAGGGTTGGTAGACATGTTCCCTGCTCATAATGAGCTTACAGTGTAGAGGACTGTAAGGTTTAAGTCCCAAACTTAGACCATATCCTTTTGGGCTATTTCCTTTTTATCCTTTTGTTGTTCTTCCAGAAGTGGCTGTAATTGCCAAACTATCACTTGAAAAATGAATATGATTTCACAGGGTCACCAAAACTTGCCTAGAAGCCAGATGGGTGACTAGATGAAAACTCTATCCCTGTCCTGCACATCACACCACTGAATTACTGCCTCATGCAAGACAGAATCAATTTCAGACTGAAGGACGTTTAGTTTAAAAGCAGCAGTCCCTAACTGCTAGCTCCACCCCCACTTCCCAAGTTCTAGGGCAATCCCTCATTCTTTCTCTGCCTTCTGTCTCCACACCTGAGCCATACTCACTGAGATATTTGTATCTCTGCCCCTTCTCCTTCTGTGGTGAACAGGAACTTTTATTTATACAGCTATGGATGTAGTATCAACTGTTGTAGTTTCTGATCAGTCTGCCCAGGTTATTAATGATTATGATAATAATAATGATGACATTTGTTAAGCACTTACTATGTGCCAAGCACTGCTCTAAGCCCTGGGGGGGATACAAGGTAATCAGGTTATCCCACATGGGGCTCACAATCTTAATCCCCATTTTCCAGATGAGGTAACTGAGGCAAAAAGAAGGTAAGCAATTTGCCCAAAGTCACACGGCTGATAAGTGGCAGAGCTGGGATTAGAACCCATGACCTCTAGACTCCTAAGCCCAGGCTCTTGCCACTGAACCATGCTAACAAGTCTGGCTCATTAGGGTTAAAACCTCTTTGATTCTTGAGATTTTTGTGAGCATGCTCAGAAGGAGGAGGGAGTCACAAGGGATAAGAAAACCAATGAGCACTGGTTAGAGGCAGAGTGAAATTCATTCTACTCAGTTGAGGACAAGCCAACTTTCCTTCTCAGCTCTGGCACTCCTACTCCAGGTGACTTCTTCCTTGTTTTTCTTTATGTGGTTGGAATTCAGTGATTATTTTTTCTGTGGTTTTTAGTTTCAACAAAATGTCCTTTAATTTTACCAGTTACAAGTTAAAGGGTGGTGGGGTGCTTGTTGAGATATCTTAATAGCTTTATTTTCTTTTGTTATTTTTCTGTATTCAGTTTGTTAGGCCAAAGTTGTGGTATCTAATTTGAGTGTGGTTTGAGTTTTGTAAATTGCAATTAGGTATACTTTGTACTTTGTAATTTCAATTGGCTAAGAAAACATTTGCCTATAGGAAATACATACAGAAGATTTCCCTATAAACATGGATTCCAGAGAAAACCAAACAAAAGAGAAGAGAAATGAAAGCAAGCATTTCTCTTAGGCCTCTTTGTCTGATTTCCTTTTGGTAAAGCATATGTGAGTTAAGGCATATCTTGGAGTCTGACAGCTTTTCAGGATCCAAGATCATAAGATTTTTTGTTGTTGGAGGATGGGATTAAATAATTTCCTAGAAAGCTATTTTCTAAAAAGCCCCAATTTGATATGCAACTTGGTTAGCATTATGTCCCAGCCTAGAAAAATCAGTCAGTGGTATTTATTGAGCACTTATTGTGGGCAGAGCACTGTATTAGCACTTGGGAGAGTACAGTACAACAGAGTTGATAGAAACTTTCCCTGTCCACAGTGAGTTTACAGGAGCAAATGTTAGGTAGGAGAGGTTTTCTTAAATGACATTTGGACCATTTCCAGGTGAGAGCCTATTGACCTGTTTTCATGATTAGATATCCCTGAAATGGGCAAAAATGATCAATTGTACAAGGCACTCCTTTTTCACTCTTCTCACTGCCCCTTGATCTTGTCACTCTTGCCACTGGCATCTCGCCCACATCCTATCCCTGGCCTGGAACTCCCTCCCTCCTCAAACCTGACAATTACTCTCCCAGTTCAAAGCTTTATTGAAGGCTCATCTCCTCCAAGTGGTCTTTCCTGACTCAGCCCTCCTTCCCTCTTTTCCTTCTCCCTGACTTGCTCTCTTCATTCATCCCCTCCCCCGCAAGCCCCACACCACTTATGTACATATCTCTAATTTATTTGTAGTAATGTCTGTCTCCCCATCTAGACTCTAAACTCCTTGTGGATAGGGAATGTGTCTGTTTACTGCTATACTGTACTCTCCTAATCACCTTGGAGGGAGTGAGCAATTTTGTGCAAAGGTGCAAGAAAATCAACACATGAGGAACTATATTATACTATAATATATATAATGTGAATATATCTATGATTCTATTTATCTCGATGGTATTGATACCTAGTTGTTTTGTTTTGCTCTCTGTCTCCCCTTTTTAGGCTGTGAGCCCATTGTTGGGCAGGGATTGTCTTTATCTGTTGCTGAATTGTACATTCCAAGCACTTAGTGCTCTGCACACAGTAAGTGCTCAATAAATACAATTGAATGAACAGAAAAAGGAAATAATAATTTAAAATATGGTGCTTGTTAAGCACTTACTATGTGCCAAGCACTGTTCTAAGCGCTGTGGAAGATCAAGTTGGACACAATCCCTATCCCACATGGGGCTCACACTTTTAATCCCCATTTTACAGATGAGGTAACAACTTCTCTGGGCCTCAATGATTTGCCCAAGGCCACCCAGCAGACATGTGGCAAAGTGACATTAGAACACACGTCCTTCAGACTCCCAGGCCCGTGCTCTATCCACTAAGCCAAACTGGAGATTTCAGTTACCCACCGTATACCTTAATCCTTCTTCTTAAGGGCAATGCATTAAAGAGCATCCAATTCTTTATCTAGCTGCTCGATATCTCATGGACTCCATGAGTCAGAATCAGGGGCAGTTAATGTGGAATGGAGGAAACCCGAACTCTGATTTCTCAGCTTCTCTGGGTTTACGTGAACCCTGTGGGATCCAATTCCAGACTTGACTGGGAGGTTTGCCAGAGTAAGCACCAAGTAGTTGTGCTGCTGCACTGCTCCAGTACATAAAACAGAACCACCTTGTTTTATCTGTGTTAAAAATCCCCCCTTGCTCTGTGCTAAGAGACCTTTGCTCTCTTTAATAAAGGCTTAATAACCCATTTTTCTTTTTATAAGGTGCATATATGATAGCTGAGGGAACTATCTGATTATCACATAAAGACCTCTACCAATATCTTTCCTCACCATGTAAAACGGCTCTTGTTCTAACCAAGGAAAGGCTTACTACAAGCCAGCCATGAGTTGGAAGGGTGTACCATAAGAATTTCAATGGAACTTTGGAAAAGTAAAAATAATTGGCAGTAAAACACATAAGATGTTATGAAACTCAAGTCCAAAATTCTCTCAGAAGAATAATCTTATAAAATTTACCAAGTGAATGGAACTATACAGTTCCCCTCTTTTTTTTCCATTTTGCATTTCCTTCTATGCTTTCATGGTGCAAAAAAGAAAACTCCAAAATGCAGGGGGACTCCTTTTGTTTTCAGAATGAGAGATTGTCTATATCATACCAGGGCAAAACGAACTCGGAAAACAAATGCTGACATTCATTCTTAAAGGAAGGAGGTTTATTTTTCAGCCCAGTGAAAGGTGGAGTTAGTGACTTTTATCCAAAGTTGCAAAGAATAACTGAGAAGCATGAAATGGCTGAAAGGTTGTGGCCTTGCAGGATAGGCTTTTCCCCCTGTGAATTTGTATCCTTGGTCACATTTCCTGATTGGTCCTGAAGACTGCCAGTTATCAGCTCCAGCCTGGGGGTGCTGATTTTTTGTTATCTGTTGAGGATTTGCAATTTAGATTTGGTTGCCAAAGTTATCAGTGTTCACCAGAGAATACACTCCTGATGTAACTGGTTTAGCCACTGAGCAGAAGGGGCAGCTGGCTCAGGCCTCCCTGCACTCAAGACCCTAAGAGAAGCAGTGTGGCCTAGTGGAAAGAGCACGGACCTGAAAATCAGAGGACCTGAGCACTAATTCTGGCTTCACCACTTGTCTGCTGTATCACCTTGGGGAAGTCACTTAACTTCTTTGTGCCTCAGTTACCTCGTGTGTAAAATGGGGATTAAGACTGAACCCCATGTGGGAGATGGACTGAGTCCAACCCGATCAGCTTAACATAGTGCCTGGCACATAGTAAAAGCTTAACAAATACTATTTAAAAAAACAAGAGGGCCTCCTCACAGATGTCAGGATGACCATTTCTATACATCCTGAAAGCAACCCTATTCTTTTGCTCTTATTTCTGCTGTTGTGGCTTTTGATCAGGTGGATGTATTCAAGTCAGGATTCTGGGGGATCTTGGAGGCAGTACAAATGGTCTGGTCTCTAGTCATCATGTTAAAATTCAACAAGTGATAGGTCAGTGCTGAGGGCCAGGTTTGCCCTGTGCAGATTCCGGTTTAAACATACTTTTTAAAAGGAAATTTCTATTGAAAAAAATGTTTGCCTTGCAAGGACTTGGCTCTGGTCAGAGAATAAAAAGATTTAAAAGGATCATTACCTCATAATCCTCATCTCCAAGTGCCTATATTCAGAGTAGTGAACTACATCCTGGTCTTTCTCCCCTTGTTACAGATGAAGAAGACTACTCCTCTCCCAAGATCCATTCCCAAATGCCTATTCTCTAAAACCCAGAAGATATGAAGTCAGATATCCTGGAAGATTCAGCCTATATAACAGTGTTTGCCCATTTTATTTGGGATTTTACTATGCAATGATGCAATCATTTGGTATTTATAGTGTGTGAGGACTTCCAGGAATCTGAGTGTGTTGAAAACATTATCTGAGGGCAAGTATTATTATCTTCATTTTACACTACTGAGAAGCAAAGGCGTGCCTGAGGCCACACATTAAATGTGAGCTAGAGACAGGATTAGAATTCAGAGTTTCTACCTCTCAGAACAAGTAGGACAGTTATCTCATGACTAGACCTTATTATTTAATATTGATTGAGCATCCAATTTATGCTCATATAAGGAGTGACATGGTTCTCCAGAATCAGTTACCTCCAACTAGAGTCAGTCTGACATTGATGTGGGGTTCCGGGTGGATTTAAGACACCAGGATATCCCTGCTGTTGTGACATTACTAAACCAAGATGTTGCATGTGTTCAAGAGTGGGGTTGCTGCCATCTCAGAATTGAGAAGCAGCATGACCTAGTAGAAAGAGCATGGGGCTGTGAGTCAGAGGACCTGGGTTCTAATTCTGCTCCACCACTTGTCTTCCATCACTTAACTTCTCTGCATCTGTTACCTCATGTCTAAAATGGAGATTCAGATGGTGAGCTCCATGTGAGATGTGAATTGTGTCCAACCTGATTATTTTGTATCTACCCCAGTGCTTAGTACAGTGTCTGGCACCTACTGCTTAACAAATACAGGAAAAAAAAATTATTCCATGTTTGAGAGTACTTCTGGATCTGGGGATATGGTGAATAGAAGGGTGGGAGCCCTAATTCAAGCCAGAGTGTGACCCGTGATGGTATTGAAGAGTCAGCATGGGGCCAATAAGTGGTGGTATTCTGTGAGGAATCAATCAGGCAATGGTATTTGAGTGTTTACTGTGTGCAGAGCACTGTACTAAACGCTTAGGAGAGTGCATCAGAGTTGGTAGGCATGTTTCCTGCCCACCAGGAGCTTACAGTCTACAGGGAGAGTCAAACATTACATTCTGTAATTTATTTATATTAAAGTCTGCCTTCCCCTCTAGACTCTGAGCTCGTTATGGGCAAAGAATGTTTCCACCAACTCTGTTGTACTCTCCCAAGTGCTTAGTACAGTGCTCTGCACACAGTAACCACTTAATAAATACGATTGAATACTGGGGCAAGAACATATCATGTGAGACTCGACCTCTTACTGCTCATGTAAATCGTCTTTAGTAGAACAGTGAGAATCTGGGGAAAACCCCTCCTAGGGAAATGAGTGTCATTTCATTAAAAAATACCTCAAATCTGGTTCATCTCACAGTCTTAATGCCAGTTCTTAATTAAAGCCAACAGAGATTTCTAAAGTTAAGGAGAAAAACTGGAGCAACAACTTTAAAAATTATCCTGTGGGCTTTTTCTCTGTTTCTTAAGAAAAAAAAGTAACAATAACTAGCTTAGTACGTAAATAACTGTTCTTTCTGAGTAAAGAAGCCTCCCAGGGGAACAGGATGTCTTCCCTCTAATTAAAGAGATGGGGCAACTGGGTGAGAGCCAGGAGGAGATATGACCCATTGCGTATTGCATGGGACTATACAGAGGAAGGAATGAAGAGTTTGGACCACTTCACACCCTTTGTCCCCCCTAACGTCACCCCCCCCCCATGGTTGTTTCTGGGAATCTGTGTATGAGAGCTTACAGTTACCAAGTAGTACTGAATGGGGAGAATGATCGTAACAACCTTGAAAGGGCATTTAGGTAATTTCCCTGTCTTCTGGAACACTTTCTTTTGTGTGTTCAACAATTCTGGCAGGAAGTTTGTTCTTTATCTCTATAAATCTCTTGCTGTGTTGTAAGCCTTTTCCTCTCTGAGGCTCAGCTGGTCACCATTATCTGTCTAAACTTTCTGATATTAGTAGACAGTTGATGAAATTGATGCTTAGTCTTCTCTGGGCTGCCTACATGCTAAACTCCTGTCTATGCTATGCAACAGGATACTCTCTGCTAGCTCACCTTTCTCTGCCATACTTGCACAAATCTGGGAGCTCCCTGAATATAAGACAATAAGCCATGCCATACTGGGTCAGACCAATGTATTTGCCCCTTTGAGAGGCATTAAATGAAGCTGATAGGAACAGTGTGATTCTTGTTGTCTTGTTACCATTCACCCTCATCTTTATTCCCTTCTTGTATTGGTTTTTTATTTGCAATTCCCCATATTTGTTAATCAGTGGTATTTACTGAGCGCTTATTACCTGCAGAACTCTGTCCTAAGCACGTGGGAGAGTAATAATAATGTTGGTATTAAGCACTTACTATGTGCAGAGCACTGTTCTAAGCGCTGGGGTAGATACAGGCTAATTAAATTGTCCCACGTGGGGCTCACATTTTTTAATCCCCATTTTTTAGAGATGAGGTAACTGAGGCACAGAGAAGTTAAATGACTTGCCCAAAGCCACACAGCTGACAAGTGGCAGATCTGGGATTCAAACCCATGACCTCTGACTCCCAAGCCCAGGCTCTTTCCACTGAGCCATGCTGCTTCTCAACAATAATAGAGTACAATACAACAGAGTTAGCAGACAATTTCCCTTCCCACAGTGAGCTTATGGTCAAGAAGGGGAGACAGACAATAATATAAATAATTCATAATGTATAACTTAAAGATATGTGCATAAGTTCTGTGGAGTTGAGGGTGGGTTGAATATTGAAAGCCCAAAATCACTGAGCCAAGGGTCCCATTGAGGGCAGGAATTATCTCTTATCTCTATTATACTCTCCAGAATCCTTAGTACACTGTCTTGATCTTGTCACTCACCAATGAACCTTTTCCGAACCTCTCTCTGTCCTGGAACTCCCTCTCACTTCATAACTGAAAATCAGTCAACTCTCCCCACCTTCCAAGACCTACTAAAATCATATCTCTTCCAAGAAGTCTTCCCCGACTGACCTCTCAATCAGTTACTCACTTGTATTTATTGAGCACTTACTGTGTGCAGGACACTATACTAAGTACTTGGGAAAGTATTGGAGACATGTTTCCTGTCCACAGCAAGCTTATGGTCTAGAGGAATGTAGACCTCTATTATTATTATTATAATGATTATGGTATTTACTAAGCACTTGGTGCCAAGCGCTCTTCTAAGCACTGGGGTAAGATAGAAGGTAATTGGGTTGTCCCAGGTGGGGCTCATAGTCTTAATTCCCATTTTACAGATGAGGTAACTGAGGCACAGAGAAGTTAGGTGACTTGCCCAAGGTCACCCAGCAGACAAGTAGCAGAGTGAGGATTAGAACCCACACCCTCTGACTTCCAAGCCCATGCTCTTGCCACTAGGCCATGCTACTTCTCATTTTCCCTCATTCTATTTGCTCTCCATTCTGTATAACCTATACATTTGGGTCTGTACCTCTTAATACTTTGAAACCCACCCCAGGTCCCAAAGCACTTGTGTATGTGTCTTTATCCTCTGCTGCTTCCTTTATCTGTAACATCTTTTAATCTCTGTCTCCTCTGTTAGACGGTAAGCTCCTTTAGGGCAGGAATCATATCTACAAACTGTATTATGCTCTCCTAAGTGCTTAGTATGGTCCATTGTGCACAGTAAGTGCTCATTGGTATACCATTGCTTGATTGATTACAGGGCTTTGCACATTGTGGGTGCTCAAAAAACTGTGGCAAGAAATGCTATTGATTACTTAATTTCATTCAGTCTGTTTATGGCCCCAGCTCTAACCCATC
The DNA here is from genome assembly GCF_004115215.2 of Ornithorhynchus anatinus. Classification (NCBI taxonomy): domain Eukaryota; kingdom Metazoa; phylum Chordata; class Mammalia; order Monotremata; family Ornithorhynchidae; genus Ornithorhynchus; species Ornithorhynchus anatinus. Next base: position 15,455,287 of record NC_041749.1, read on the forward strand.
TGTTGTTAACTGATTAACAGGGTAATTAGATTGTCCCACGTGGGACTCACCCTGAGAAAGGGACTGGCCACCTTTCTCCAGTTTGCTGTTTTTTTAGGACTTCAGAATAAACTCACCATCAACCTTTTATATGATGGAGACTGCTTCCCCCACTCTCCAGAACATAATTAGCATGCCAATAAGACCAGATTCTGGAAAAAATTAAATATTGCCTGTTGTCAGGCTACTGATATTGCTTACTGTTGGTGGATGTTTCATCCGTGGGGAATCTTACCTCCAGAGTATAGTAATGCAAGCAAGGGCCACAGTCTCCCTTTCTCCACCCTCTACCACTCTCTTGCCTCTGCAGACCATCCCTCACAATTGTGGAACCCCATCAGGAAAGTATCTCTTTGAGAGGGGAAGAGATCTTCTGGACCACAGCGAAAGAATGAGATGAGCCTGATTAGTTATTTCCCTCCACCAATCCTGCCTACCCTGCCTAGTTTCTAAAGACCAACAGAGCACTGTGATCAACTCCAGTGCAATAACTAACCTTGAGACCTCGGGATGGGACCCAGTGCAGTTTGAAAGAGTCAGTGGCCAGCACTGTTGCATGCCTGAATGGCTGGAATTTCTCAGTCACATCTAGTTGAATTCTGCCACAAAACTGGTATACATGGGTAGGTTCAGGTCATTCTTGCTAAAACTTTGCCTCTCAATTCTTTCATCAGTCAATCAGTAGTATATATTAAACACTTGCTGTCTGCTAAGCATTCCTGTAAATGCTTGGGAGAATACAATAGAATTAACAGTCAAAATCCCTGATCTCAAGGAGTTTACAATCTATGTGGGGGAGACAGACACTTAAAAGAGATTTGGGTAAGAGGAGGAAATACAGTTTAAAGATATGTACATAGGTGCTAGGTGGGGGAGTACTTCAGTCCGTCAATCATATTTGAGGGCTTACTGTGTGCAGTGCACTGTACTAAATGCTTGGGAGAGTGCAGTATGTCCACCACGAGCTTACAGTCTAGAGGGAGAGAGACACATTAATATAAATAAATTACAGATATGAACATAAGTCCTGCAGAGCTGGGCTGGGGGTATGACTAAAGGAAACAAACTTAAGTTCTAGGGGTGGGTACTTTAGTGCATACGTGATGTGGAAGTGGTGAAGTGGGAGTAGAGAAAAGTCTTCCTGAAAGAGATGAGATTTCAAAAGGACTTTGAAGATGGGGAGAGCAGTGATCTGCTAAATGTGAAAAGGGAGGGAGTATGAGGCCTAAGGAAGTGTATGAGCAAAAGTTTGGTGAAAGAGAAGGCTCCAGTACAGTCTATTCTTTTTGGTGTTAAAGACCCACTGCTTTGACTAAGATATAGACCAGAACAATAATCCAGTGGGTGGATTAAGGATTCCATGCACTGTGACAGGATAAAATTACAAAAATCTGGTAGGAGGCAAAATCTCACTTTCTAAAATATGGGGCTTTTCAGCAAGATGAACCCAAACAATAGCAGGCTGAGAAATATCCTAAGTACGGGGAAGTTGATTTGGTCTCTCTGAATTCTTTGCAAAGGTTTAGGGTGGTTTTGAACTAGTGTACCCATCCTTAATTTACATATTGTCGTTGTTTTAGCAGTACAGAAGGGAAATGAATAAAAATAATTATCCTCAAAGACATTCAGTAAATGCGTGTCTGGTCTTGACTTGTTAACAACAATAAAAGTCAGCAGTTAGAAGCATTTAATACAGCTGAACAAACCATATAGTCTCAAACAGCTTCATCTGGTGCATTTCCACCCAATGGCAAAAAAAAAAAAGTCCTATAATTAGGGCATGATTCTGTTCAAGCTAGCCAATAAAAGCTTTTAAAAATGATTGCCCTCACAGACGGCACTGAAAAGAACAAAAGAATCCTGAATAGGTTATTTATTATTTGCTTATTAGAATTATTATACTGCCTGCCTTTTTATTGTCAAACCAAAGGGAGGCTCAGGAAGGGCACGCTGATTTTTATAGTCTCATTCAGACTTTGCTCACCCTCATCTCCCGACCACTCTAGTTCTGAAGGGCAAGCCTCAAATAGATGACACATTAATTTCAGAAAAGCACCCACGACTTCTCAGTAGCACATATCTTAGGCCTGGGCAAATGGTGCGAGACTGCTGTTAGAGTCATCAACAGTAGCACAAATGTTTCTTAAGCACCTATCTGGTCACAGTGCTCTGCTTTATTCAGTGTTGTTCTACAGACATAAAATTATCAGATTCAAGAGGTTTGGGTAAATTCAAGGATGAGAGCCCACCCCCACACCACATACACAATTTTTTTTTTAAATTTAAAGGTATTTAAACACTATGTGCCAGGCACTGTACTAAGATCTGGGGTAAATAAAGAGGTAATAAGGTTGGACTCAGACCATGTTCCAGATTGGGCTCATAGTCTTAATCCTCCTTTTTCAGATGAGAGAACTGAAGCACAGAGAAGTTGTGACTTGCCCAAGGTCACACAGCAGAGAAGTGGTGGAGCTGGAATTAGAACCCAGGTCCTGTGACTCCCAGGACCATACTCTATCCACCTGGCCATTGTACTTCCCATGACTAATACTCCTACGGCTACAGATATGGGAAGGAGTGAGAATGGAAGAAATGGTCTAGAACACGTGTGTGAGGTTGGATGCAGGGTGAATACTGCAACAGCAACCAGATTTATTGAATACTTACTGTGTTCAGGGCACTGTACTAAGCATTTGGGAGAGTATAATATAACAACGTTGGCTGACATGTTCCCTGCTCACAGAACTTCCTTAACACGGGCTTCCTCCTGTACAGGAACCCAGTCCTTCTATAATAGGTGGACGAGCTGTATGTGAAACAATCAGTCCTCATCCTTAACATCCAGGAAATTAATTCCCTTTCTTTGACTGTACTTAATGCTTTTCACTTCTGACTTTGGAAGTGGAAGAACAGCAAAAGATCAATTGGTGCCTGAGGATTTCACATTGTTTTATCTAGGGTTCTGGTTCTTCTCAGGATCTCTCTATTTTGCTGAGAGGTAATTTCACTGCTTATTAATTTTTTTTTACCAGTAGTTAGCCAAGGTTGGAAAAGAGGGAAAACTCAAATTAATATTCTTTATTGATAACATAAGAACCTGAGACTAAGCAATGCTGTGCTGAGATAGAGCAATTGTCCATCTCTCCAAATATTCTTCATCTGACAGTAGCCATAAAGGATGCTTAGATGAGCATGCTGCTTAGAGGATAGAACACAGGCCTGGAAGTCACTAGGTTATGGGTTCTAATAGCTCTTCCACTTGTCTGCTGTGTTACCTTGGGCATCATTTCACTTTTCTCTGCCTCAGTTACGTCATCTGTTAAATGAGGATTGAGACTGAGCCCTGCAGGGGATAGGGACTGTGTCCAACTCAATTTGCTGTATCTACCCACTGCTTAGTAGTGTCTGGCACATAGTAAGTGCTTAACAAATATCATTGTTATCATTATTATTAAGTGTTCTATTAACCCTCCTTGGGTAGCTCATATAGGTTGAGAGAGATTTTTTTAACATCCCTACCTCCTCCACTCCCCCCAAATAACTCATCATTACCTTCTCATAGAGAAGCAGCATGTCCTAGTAGAAAAACCATAGGCTGAGGAGTCAGGTGATCTGGGTTCTAATTCTGACTGCCATATTTCTTCTGAGTGACTTTGGGCAAGTCACTTAACTTCTCTGGGCCTCAGTTTCCTCATGTGAGATGAGAATTTAAAAACTAATTCTCCCTCCTACCTGTGAGCCCCGTGTGGAACAGGAACTGTGCAACCTGATAACTTTGTATCCCTGTGCTTAGTACGTTGCTTGGCACCGAGTAAGTACTTAACAAATAGAATTATTATTATCCATGAATTTACCAATTTTACCTTGACTCTCAGTTTTACGCTCTTTCCACTAGATCACTTCTCCTCTGTAGAAATAGAAAGGACTAAAGTGGTTTTGCAAGGCAACGCTTTCCAGATTTTCCAATTTTCAGTTTTGTCTGGATCACCTGACTGCTAAGTATAATGATGCCAATGTTTACAGTACAGTTCATACCTGTTCAGGTACGTTCTAGATTTTTCAATTCAGACTAACACAAATTTTAGTGGAACTCAGTCTGTAGTGACTTTCTACTTTCCCACAGTGACCTTTTAGGATTTTTTTGTTTGTTTGTTTCAGCAATTATATAAGTACTTACGGAAGGTTTCAAATTCATCTCATGGCTCATCCTCCTTGACTAGTGGAGGACTCAGGCTTATGGCTTCCTCCCAACAGGGTTCCAACTTTTTCATCCTGAGACTGCATTATGATCCCTTGGTTACTGGGATATTGAATGGTTAGTAAGACCTGAAGCATTCTCAACTTAATAGCATTGAAACAGTTGCTTATCATAATAGAATCCTTTACAAAACAGGTGTAAACAAATGATAGCAGGGTACTCAAGCAATTGCTTTGTGATGAGCTGAGACCAGGTGTGTACAAACTGGGAGGGCAGTAAAGATATCTTAAAGACCTGATGAAAGACAGCCCCCCCCAACAATGTGGTATAGCAGTCATTCATTCATTCAATAGTATTTATTGAGTGCTTACTATGTGCAGAGCACTGTACTAAGCGCTTGGAATGTACAAATCAGTAGCAGAGACAGTCCCTGCCCTTTGACGGGTTTACAGTCTAATTGGGGGAGACGGACAGACAAGAACAATAGCAATAAATAGAATCAAGGGGATGAACATCTCATTAAAACAATAACAAATAAATAGAATCAAGGCGATGAACATTTCATTAACAAAATAGAGTAATTTAACTCAGAAGTCAACTTCTGGAGACAATAGCAGCAGACTAGTCTAATAATGACGGTGGTATTGGTTGAGCACTTGCCATGTGCCAAGCATTGTACTAAACGTTGGGGTGGATACGATCAAATCGGAGTGGACACAGTCCCTCTCCCACGAGGGGCCCACAGTCTCAATTCCCATTTTACTGATGAGGTAAATGAGGCACAGAGAAGTGAAATGACTTGCCCAAAGTTACACATAGGATGTATTGGAGCCAGGATTAGAACCTGTGACCTTCTGATTCTCAGGCCCATGCTCGATCCACTATGCCAAGTTGCTTCTCTAAATTCTTTTTTAGTCTAAAGTCTGGTCATCTGAAGAGGGGTTACTCTTAAGCAGGGTTTTTAAAGGAAAGTCAGCATAACAAAATGTTGATTTTGGAATCATACATCGGGTGAACAAAGTTTTCACTTCAGCTTTACTCCTGACTCACTGTGTGACCCTCTCTGATCTTTGTTTCACCATTTATGAAGTGGAAAAGATAAACTTGTTCCTTTCCCACCCCACAAGGATGTTATGAAGGCTAAAAAGATAGTAGATGGAGCTCTATAGTAGAATAGGTCCAGAAATATCCAGATGCATTTTTTTTTCATTATTGCTACTATGAACAATCCTGAAGACATTTTGAATAACAATGAACATCACTTGCAACACTTCTAAATTTGCTCTGTTTGAACTTTACAACATTTCTGGTTTGACTCTATAACATTAGCCCCCTTTAAGTTGCTAGGTCTGGGGCTGAACTGGTGAAGAAGGGGAGGAAAATTTAATAAGGAAGGGGATTAAAGCACAGGAGACTGGGGACAAGGAGGAATGATCACTACTCTCCTACTGCCATCCAGCCAGCACACTTCGCTTCATTAATGCTAACCTTCTCAAAGTGCCTCGATCTCATCTATCTTGCCACCAACCCCTTGCCAAAGTCCTGTCTCTGGCCTGGAATGCCCTTCCTCCTTAAATCCGACAGCCAATTGCTCTCCCCCTTTTCAATGTCTTATTGCGGGCACATCTCCTCCAAGAGGCCTTCCTGACTAAGCCCCTGTTTCTTCTTCTCCCAAACTCTTCTCTGTCTCCCTGACTTGCTCCCTTTATTTATCCCCCACCCCAACCCCACAGCACTTATGTACCTATCTGTAATTTATATTAATGTCAGTCTTGCCGCCTCTGGACTGTAAACTTGTTGTGGGGAGGGAATGTATGTTTATTGTTGTATTGTACTCTCCCAAGCTTTTAGTACAGTGCTCTGCCCATAATAAGCACTCAGTAAATATGATTGAATGAATAGGTGGTCACCAAGTAGGGTCAACACATTCATTTGACTGAAATAAAGTAGGCTACTTTAACCCTGCAACTTCTCATATCAGTACAAGTACATTAATGTAGCTGTATTCTATATTTGAGTACACAATTCTGGGTAATTTTGATAAAAATAGGGTGTCTGCTGGTTCTTCCAACAAGAAAACTTTTTCAAAAATGTGTTTGTGACAAAGTTTTTAGGAACCAATCTCATTATGTCTGTAACAAGAGGTCCAACAACTCCTCCTCCTATTACTACTATTAATAAAAAGGAACACTTTAGGATCAGAGATCCTAGCAAATTCTCTAACTTCTACTTTTTTCCAGGCATTAATTCAATGCTTTTCACATGGCAGGCGTAATATACTGCTAGTCATATTGAGCATGTACTGCATGCAGAACACTGTACTAAGCACTTAGGAGAGAATAACAGAGTTGGTAGACGTTTCCTGCCCACAAGGTGCTCACAATCTAGAAGACTCTAGTAGAAATACTAGTGATTTTTAACTCTCACCTTGGGGTGAATTTATGGGAATGTGATCTGTGACTTTTCATCTTAATTCTCTGTTCAGATGAGTGGAGATGCTCATAAATGTGCTAAGGGGAGGGTTGCAGTGGTGCAAAGTTAGTGAGGGTCAAAAGAGGAATTGAAAGGGCAGGGGTTAGGTGTGACAATCTGAGAGACAATTGGAGAGGAGTTGATTCCAGGTTTGTAGTGGAGAAAAATGAAAAGACTTTTAAAACGTATGTTGACAGAGCACTCTCTCTTCTTTGTATTTGAAAGTGCCACATTTTTTAAGGCTGGGTTTCACTACTTTTTAAAGCGATTTATTTTGCTCCCCGTACTTGTCTCCTATAGCAGCTGCTTGTGTATCTCACAAGGTCATAGAGAAGCAGCATGACTTTGTGGATAGACCTGGGAGATGGAAAGACACAGGTTCTAATTCTGGCTCTGCCACTTGTCTGCTGTGTGACCTTGGGTAAGTCAGTTAACTACTCTGTGCCTACTTCATCTGTAAATTGGAGACCAACTGTAACCAACATGTGGGACATGGACTGTGTCCAACCTGATTAACTTCTATCTACTAAGCACTAGCTTAGTACAGTGCCTGGCACATAGTAAGCACTTAACAAATACCAATAAAAAATCCATTCTCCTCGCATGTTCTACCCAGCTAAGCTCTACTGTGATGAATCCATGATGATTGAAACAATTGGGGCATAAATAATGTATCTAATAAAGGAAGAAATGCTTTATTTTAGTCTCCTTGAATCTTTGCTGAAGGGGAAATTGGGAAATCCTAATTCTTTCATGTTTAGAACACGAAGGCCTAGAGGTGGGATAAAGAGTGCTTTCACATTCAAGGGGTGGAGGATATTCAGAATATCCTACTGAGTCTCTCTCCTTTTGCATACGTCAGAAGTGTCTTATTTGAACTACCTCAATAGAATTAGCTACGGACTGATGACCTTAATGACCCTCCTCTCTGGAACTCTAAGCAGGGGGTATCAGGGACAGATTCGACGAGGCCTATGAAGCCTCTTCTGCCAAGCACACGAGTTTAAGCTCCAGCTTCAGACATTTTCCTCTAATGGGGGTATTTATTCCTCAGAGACTGCAGCCGGCTTGGAGAGTATTTATGCAGCAGTAAAAAAACTTAAACGGAGGGCCTTTTGCCTCTAATAGTCTCAGGTATTTTGACATATCTCCACTTGCCATGTGTCATGTTGAATTACATCGTGTCCTGCATTTGACAGTGACAGCCCATAATGTGACCGGGGAAACACCATTCAAAATGCAAGATGGAATTTTGGTGGTGGTGCTGGCTGGAGTGGGGGGCAAGGGAAGAGACAGAGATGCGGTGGGGGGGAATGGGAACTTAAAAGGAGGTGTTTCTTTTATATTAGTTACTGGCTTTGGCTTTGAGAGAGAACCCGTCAGGACAAAAAATGAAGCTCACATGGCCAAGTATCCATCAGCAGTTTACCGTGCCCTCTCGTAAGAAAAATGCTATTTCTCCAGGGGTTGCCCATGCACCTCTGCATCAAACAGAAACCCCTTGAGTGCTCTAAGGCACTCAGTCACCTTGCCCCCTCATACCTGATCTTGCTAGTCTCCCACTACAACCCAGCCCACATACTTTGCTCCTCTAATGCTAACATACTCACTGTACCTTGATCTCGTCTATCTTGCCACCGCCTTTTCATCCTCGTCCTGTCATTGGCCTGGAATGCCCTCCCTCTTCATATTTCACAGACAATTATTCTCCCCACCTCCAAGAGGCCTTCACTGACTAAGCTCTCATTTCCTCTTCTCTCACTCCCTTTTGCCTAGCCTTTGCACTTGGATTTGCACCCTTTATTCAACCCTCCGACTCCACAGTACTTACGTATATATCCTTAATTTCTGTATATTAATGTCTGTCTCCCCCTCTAGACTGTAAACTCATTGTGGACAGGGTACGTGTCTACCTGACCCGTTATATTGTACTCGCTTAGAACAGTGCTCTGCACATAGTAAGTGCTTAACAAATACAAACATTATTATTATTTTTATTATTATTACTCTCCTAAGCACTTAAAGTGCTCTGCTCTAAGCATCAAATACAATTGATTTAGTTTGGGCCCAATCCAGGTTTACAGGGTACTAACTTTACAGGTGTAAGTTCTTGATGGATATCAGGATTCATCCCAGTATACCACTGCTTTAATCCACTTTGACTGGGATCCAACCTTTGGAAAAAATGAGAAAATTCATTTTCATTTATTGGGTGCTTACTGTGTGCAGAGAAACGTAGTAAACGCTTGGGAGACTACAATACAACAATGAACGGACACATTCCCTTCCCACAATGAGCCGACAGTCTAGAGATGAGCTTAAAATCTAAATGTACAATTAATGTCAACTTCATATGAAGCTTATGTGGTAGAGAGGCCAAGCCTTGTTGAACTGGATACTCTGCATCAGGCTTCCATTGTCACAGGGTCTGGTCCATCCTACTCTTGAATGCATGTGTGGACAGGAAGGGAGAGTTTGGATAAATGAAATCCACAAATAATCAAAAACTTCATTTCAGCCGTTTGAGTATCCTCCCCCACCTAAATTTTTACACCACATTTGGGGCTTATAAAATCATGCTGTGTGGGGTCAAGTAGAATTGTTGTTCATCATAATAGTAATTAATGGTATTAAGGAATTGTTATATGCCAAAGCACTGCATTAAGCAGTGGAGAAGATACAAAGCAATCAATCTCTGCCCACCATCAATCAATCATATTTATTAAATGCTTACTGTGCAGAGCACTATACTAAGCACTAGGTACAACACAGTTGGTAGTCATGTTCCCTGGTTACAAGGAGCTTACCGTCTACAGTGGGAGATGGACATTAAAATAAATTGTAGACATGTATGTAAGTGCTGTGAGGCTGAAGTTGGGATGAATAAAGAGTGCAAGGTTGATGAAAGGGAGTAGGGGAAATGAGTACTTAGTTGGGGGAGGCCTTTTGGGGGAGTTATGACTTGGAAATTGGAGAGTCTGGTTTGTCAGATACTTTTTTTATGGTATTTGTTAAGCTCTTACTATGTTTCAAGCTCTGTTCTAAGGGCTTGGCTAGATATAGGTTAATCAGGCCAGATACAGTTCCTGTCCCAGGTGGGATTCAATCAGATAGGAGGAATAAAAAGGTATTGAATCCCCATTTTGCAGTTGAGGAACTGAGGCACAAAGAAGTTGTGACTTGCTCAAGGTCACACAAGAGGCAAGGGGCAGAACTGGGATTAGAACCCAGATCCTCTGGCTTCCAGGCCCATACTTTAACCACTAGATCCTGATGCTGGATGTGGAAGGGGAGGGAGTTACAGACCAGGGGCAGAACACGTGAGAGTTCTGTGGTGAGACAGATGGAATAGTTTGTGAGTACCTTGGCATTAGAGGAGTGAAGTGAGCTTACTGAGTTTTAGTTGGGAAATTAACAAGGTAAGATCAGAGGGTGAAAGGTGTGTTGTGTTTGAAAGTATGTGGTAAGGAGTTTGATGTAGAGGTGGCTACGCTACCGCTGGAGGTTCTTGAGGAAATTGGCTGATCCTTTTTTTGTTTTTTATTAAGAAAAACTATCTGGTCAGCTGAGTGAAGTATGGATTGAGGAGAGGCAGGGAGGTCAGCAAAGAGGGTGGTACAGTAGTCAAGGAGGGGTAGGAGAGGTGTTCAGATCAATATAGTAGCACTTTGTGTAGGGTTGAAAGGGTGGATTTTAGGAGTGTTGTGGAGGTAAAACTGACAGGATTTGGTGACAGATTATGTGGGTTGAATGAGAGAGAAGTTGAGGATAATGGTAAAGTTATGGACCTGTGGGGCAGGAAGGATGGTGCTATCCACAGTTATGGGAAAGCCATGGGGGGGAGGGACAGGGTTTGAGCAGGAAGGTGAGAATTTGGGTTATGGATATGTTAAGTTTGAGATGTCAACAGGATGTCCAAGTAATGATAATAATAGTGTTATTTGTTAAGCACTGTTCTGAGCCTGGGGTAGATGGATACATAAAGCAATAAGAATAAATTATAACAATATTATTTGAACAGTTTAATTTGTAATTGTGTTGAATGATATAGGCCCTTCAGTTTCCTTGCTTAAAACTGACTTAGTCTTCCCAATAACTTTCTGTAATTTAGAAAGACAGGTTCCTGCAGGGGTTGGAATGTCTATCTCACAAAGTAGAAGACTGGGAATTTTAAAAGGGCCTTCAGAGCCCCTCTGCTTTCTATTTATAAGGAAGTCTTCAGATGCAACAGTCTAGGAGCATATCTAAAGTTTTTGAGATATTAATCTTGGTATTACTGAATGCTAATAACTACGCTTAATTGTATCTGTTGAGTACTGTGAGAAGCAGCGTGGCTCAGTGGAAAGAGCACGGACTTAGGAGTCAGAGTTCATGGTTCGAATCTCAGCTCCGCCACCTGTCAGCTATGTGATTCTGGGCAAGTCACTTCACTTCTCTGGGCCTCAGTTACCTCATTTGTAAATGGGGATTAAGATTGAGCCTCACATGGGATAACCTGATTACCCTGTATCTACCCTAGTGCTTAGAACAGTGCTCGGCACATAGTAAGTGCTTAACAAATACTAACAGTATTGTTAGTATTATTACAGTGTATAGAGTACTGCTCTTGTCTATCTGAAAAAAACAGACAGGTTGGTTGGGGCATTGGATATGTGGAATAATAATGATGCTATCTTAGATCTAGTAGGATAATGACTTTAAAATTGGCCAGTTAAAAATAAGATTCAATTTAGGGAGGAAAGGGTGTTTAGTAGCAATATGACAAAGATTCTGCAGTTCCCCCTGTATTCATATTAGTCTCCATTTTCCCCCATCTAAGGGAACTGCACAGGAAGGACACTACACTACATAAAGTTTTCTACCTAGGAGAAGTGACCAGAAAGGGGTCTTTAAATGATTGTAATTGTGCTAATTCTGTTGATCTATCACATTAGGAATTGGTTAAATGTTTTACTCTTTTTTTTTTTTAAGATTTCAAGGAGGTGACATAGCACATGTAGTTTTTATTTTCATACAATCCATTCCCCATGACTAAAATTAACTGTCAGTCCTTTCTTTTGATCTTCCCTCTCTCCTCCTCCCACCTGACATCAAGTTGTTTGTTTCTTGAACTGTGTTAGTGGTGTGCAAGGATCTGAAAAAGACTGAATTAAAGAGAATAGGAGCAGGAATCAGATTTGCACTGTTAGTTTGATAAACAGATGCTAAGCCGATGTGACACAGCTGCTACTGCTGAGCCTGGAAAAGCAGGTCAAGGTTATTTGGAAAAAGTGTAGTACTGTCTCATTGCTATGAGCAAAAAAAAAAAAAATCTGCCAGGAGTGTGTGTTCTTTCTCTCTCTCTTCTCCTCTCTCTCACTCATTCTCTCTCTTTCCTTCTCATTCTCTCTCTCTGTCTTTTTGCCATCATTATATAAAATTTTGTGGTGACAAAGGAGAAATGCTTTCACTGAGAACATAACATCTGTGAAATGTTATGTAAGTGCTCAGTAAATACGAATGAATGAAATCAGCTGCTTTCTTTCACATTTGACTCATTCAGATAATTCAAACACCTGTATCTTTTAGAAAAAGAGTAACCAGTGACGGAACCTGCAGACACTGGATATGTGGATGCACATGATGTTATGCTGGTCATGAAGTGCAGTGTAATGGTGTCACATGCAACATTTTGAGGAAACCCTCCTGAACCCTTGGGAACCCCCAACTCCCAACATTTGCTCCAGAGATTTTGCATTCCCCTTTTCAGGTCCCTCTGTACATGGACATCCCTTCTGAACCTTGGAATCTGACATAGAATGTTGTCTAGGAGGCAGAATATGGTGATAGAATTAAGTTCTGTGTTGGTACTGAAACTCTTTGTCTATGCGGCTTTGTAGGTGTAAACCGGGAAATAACCTTGACTTATGTTCTGTCTTATTGTCAGAACACATCCTAGTGCCAACTCTGCAAAATTATTCCTAGTTATCTGCATGTCTTTTGGTAAAGGTGGCTTATAAACACCTGTAAGCTAAATTTAGGCAGGGAATACCTCTACCAACTCTGTACTATCCCAACTGCTTAGTACAGTGCTCTGCCCACAGTAAGGACTCAATGAATACCATTGATAATCGTAGTCATTAGCATTCAGTAATATCAAGATTATCTCAAAGACATGAAATTATGCTCCTAGACTGTTATGTTGGAAGGCTTTCCTTGTAGATAGGAAGCGTAGGAGCTTCAAGGACCCTTTTGAAATCTTCTAGCGTGGTGGCATACACATCTGCCTTGATATTGTGGACAATATCCCCCTCCTTGAACCATCTTCAGGCCTTGGTTTGCTGATGCAGGACTCAACTTGGTTCTCCTTTCTCTGTCCTCTCCTCAGTTTTGTTCCCTTGCTCTTCTGCCTTTCCTCTTTTAACCATGGCTACCTTACAGGCTCTACTTTCGGTCTTCTAATCTACTTGTTCTTCACTCACTCTATTGGGGAACATGTTTTATCTCATTGACTTCAGCTCTCCCATCTATGCAGATCACTCCCAAGTCTAATGGAAGGAGCATGGGCCTGGAAGTCAGAGGACTTGGGTTCTAATCTTAGTTCCACAACTCTCCCATTGTGTGACTTTGGGCAAGTCACAACTTCTCTGTACCTTAGTTGCTTATCTGCAAAATGTGGATTAAATACCTTGTTTTCCCTCCTACTTAGTGGGCCCTATGTGAGTCAGGGACTGTCATATTTAGATCAGTGTTTGGCACAGTGTTACCACAACTAATTATTATTATTAGTTCTGACCTCTCATCCAACCTACAGTCCCACATCTCTTCTGGCTGCCACTTGAATGTCTTGTAAGCACTTCTAATTTAACCAGTTTGAAATGGAACTACTCATTTCTCCTCCTTGTTCCCCAAACCTACTACCTTGCTGAAATCCTCAAGTCCTCACTATTTTTCAGTGCTTACATAGTAATAATTATTGTGGTATTTGTTAAGCACTTTTTATGTGTCAGACACTGTACCAAGTGTAGGGGTAGATACAAGCTAATCAAGTTGGACACAGACTCTGTCCCTGTCTCTCCCCAGATCTAAACTGTAAGCTTGTTGTGGGCAGGGAATGTGTTTATTGTTATACTGTATTCTCCCAAGTGCTTGGTACAGTTCTCTATACACAAAAAGTGCTCAATAAATATGGTTGAATGAATGTGAAACTCAGTCTTAATCCCCATTTTACAGATGAGTTAACAGAGGCACAGAGAAGTGAAATGGCTCATCCATGATCACATAGACAAGTGGCAGAGCTGAGGTCCTTCTGACTCGTAGGGTCGTGCTCTTTCCATTCCATTGGCAAATTCTTCTGGTCCTTCCTACACAACATTTCTGCAACTTTCTTTCCTTTCTACCCCAACAGCTGCCATCTTGGTCCAAACAGATAATATTGCAGTTAGGCTATTGCATCAACCCCCTAGCTGGCATTTTCCTAGACAGTCTATACTACACACTGCTTTTCAGATAAACGTCTTGAAACATCAATTGCTCACATCTTTTCACCCCTCAAAAATCTCCATTTGCTTCCTGTTTTCCCCTGCATCAAGCAAAAACTCCTCACAACTGGCTTCAAGGTTCTTCAGCAAATCTTCCGATCTTACACATCTGTTTTCTTCACCCATTAGTCCCCAGCTAATGTTCTTTGTTCTGTCCAAGCTAACCTTTGAACTATACCCCACACTCAATACTGCATCTCCCAGCTCACTCTTTTTCCCCAGTCTGGAACTCCTCCCTTCCCAGTTTTAGCAGATCACCACTCTCCCTACACTTATTCTGTGCATAACAGAATAATAAGTGCTTGAGAGAGTAAAGTAGACTTAATAGGTACAGTTCTTGCCCTCATATCCCACCTCCTCCAACAACTTTCCTCAAAATATGATTTCCACAGTGATATCAAGCCATCAGCCATTTCTAGAATTTATGTATGATTAACTATACTCCACACTTACGGGTGCTTTGGTTGTGCATTCAATTATTTATCCTGATTATTTGTAAATATTTTGTTTGCCCCCTTTAGAATGTAACTTCCTAGTTGTCAGTGAACATGAATTTCTGTCTGTAGTACTTAGTAGAGTGCATTGCACCTAAGAGCCCTTAGTAAATATCATAACTACTCCTAAAACTAGGCTGAACCAAACTGGACCTATCTTAAAGGACTGGTTGATGGAGACAATATTTGGCAGCACTTCACCAATTCTGACTCATTTCTGATCATGGCTAAGCAATTCAGGTTTTTCTGAAAATTTTGCCAAACTCATCTACTCCCTGACAGAATGGTCTCCCTAATATCCCAGTATAGAATTGTTAATCATGAATCTATCTAAAAGTTGAACCTTTTAGCTTCTCTTTTTTTTTCCTAATAACTCATTAGGGACATCCCAGCTACGAATTTATCCAAACCATCCTTGAACCTACTGATACATTCTGCTCCCACCCTTTCCTGAGGAAACCGATTCCATATGTTTACCCCCTGCTAGGTGTGAAAATGCTTCATGTTTGTTTTAAACATTATTGTAAGGGTTCTACTGAAGGACAATTGTGAGCAGAATCCTGTACTAGTCACTTGAGGAGCACACTGAAGAAATATAAGATGCTGTTATTGCCATTACAATGTAACAGAGAAGGCAAGTAACTATATATTGATGGATATATTATTGTAATTAAAAGAATATTGGTGTAATTAAACTCGATAATCAACAATTTTGAACCATCCCAACTTATTCATTAAGGCTATAGTGACTTCCTCCCCTCATTCAAAACACACACACACACACACACACATTCCTCAAATCAGTTAATATTTTCAAGGCCACCACTGCATAAGGTGGAGAGAGCAGAAGCTTACCACTGTATCACAAATCTAGGCTTCTTCTCTTTCTAAACCAACCCTAGAAACCTGTTCCTCCTCCGTCTTCTTTCACAGATACCGATTTAAAGAGAGAAGCACATCTAGATTAATAATAATAATGTTGGTATTTATTAAGTGCTTACTATGTTCCAAGCATTGTTATAAGCACTGGGGTAAATACAGAGTAATCAGATTGTCCCAAATAGGGCTCACCCCCATTTTCCAGATGAGGTAACTGAGGCACAGAGAAGGTAAGTGATTAGAGATAGGGTTCCTGATTATTTCCGTTTTTCTACTCCATCAATATGGATGGTACACAATTTCAAACTTTCTTCATGTCTCAGAATATTAAGAGCAATGGTGGGTAAGTAGACATAGTTCAGTGAGGAACTGCAGCTTATTCAAAGATCTTTTGAACTTTTAGTGCTGCACATTTGCGTGATAAAACCAACACAAAAACAACTTTTGTGGAAGGATTCCTGAATCTTGCATCCAGTGTCAGCCAGCCATTCTACGGGACTGGCATTTCCCAGGCTATTTTAGTGCCTGTAGTCCAGTACCAACAGGAACAGAGGAGTGAAAGAATTCCGTAAGGGATTCTGCAGCAGGTTAATACAAAGTTTAGGTTGATAGTAAGTTTAGCAGTAGTCGTGGTGCAGGACACTTTTTTTCAAACACTCCCTAAGATGAAGCATCCATTAGAAAGTCCCAGATGATTCCACTGAAAATTTGATACGCGATTTCCCAAACAGTTATGTTCAGGGGCATGGCCAGCTCAGCTATATTGTGGCTACACTAATGTGGTAGTTCAGCCATTTAGAGTTAATTGTTAATCAAGGGCAGGCATAATCTGCAATGCTACTCTCTGAGGTAGGAAGGCAAAAAAAAATCCAGACTCTTATTACCTTTGTCATCAAAATATTCTGGAAAAGGTCTTGGATAATAGCCACAGGAATAGCCTGGACCATGCTATTATCAGGTCGAAATAGGCCTTCCATCTTCGGTTTCTATTTTGGTATGATTTCATCTATGAAATAAAATATATCAAGAGACTTCTGCAATACCCTATGAAGCACAAAACCTGGCTTCCAGCAGTACACTTATGATGACACTCATTTTGCTATTCTGAGAATCCACTTAGCAAACCAATTGTCAACAGGAGGAGGAGATGAAAACACAATAGTAGTTAATCAGGTTTTACAAGGTCACACATCTAATGCAGATTGTAAAAACACTCCATTAGGGTTTTCTTTCTCCCTGTTTACAAATGTGGTCTTGCTCCAAATCCAGGGCTTTTCACTTTGGATCTTTCTCTGATATCAGCCAGTTAATAAAGGTTGGAAGTCTCTATTTTCCTTCCTATGGCTCCCTTTGGTGCCTATTAACACTCTTTTTTATGGAGAACAGCAAGCAGTCACCTCTGCCACACGCGGGTACTTTCTAACAGGTTGTAAATTGCTCTGTCTTTCAAGGGATAACAAACCCAGAATATCCCAGAGGAGCCTACGAGAATTAATATAAAAAAATGGTGAATATTTTTCAGGGATTGCTGACTCATCTTAATGAATGTCCTAAGGAATATCCTGGTTGCTAAATCATTTTTAGAGTTTTACAGAATTTTCATCTTTGGAATTGGGAAAGATACAAGATTGAATATAGGATGGCTGTACAATGACTAGACTATTAGAAAGAATATTTGAAACTCTCCTGTTTGTTCTTAGGTTCCTTGACTGTTTTGCCTTCCTCTTTGTAACACTTTAACCAGATTTGCACACACTGCTGCTGCTGCTTGACTTAGGAAGCATGGAGCAGTTGTCTTGGGTGTAGTATTGACTTCTTGCCATTTTCAAATGATGTTGGTTGGGAAAAATGTACCACCTTTATTTATGGAAAATGTGAAATTTGGAATTGTTTCACTGATGCATAAACCAGCAGATGGGAGTTAGTGAAACTGCCTCATGAATCAGAAGCCAAAAACATTCTCTCTCCACCTGGGACTTTGCTTCAACGTGAGATGTTTTGTGGAGTAAATAAGACTATATTTTTCTGGATGTCTTGGGCCAGGGCTAGCTGGGTTTTTGACCACATTTCCAACAGACACCACATTTATTCCAGCCATTCTACTAAAAACATATGGAACTATTCCATTGTATTTCCCTCCAATCTCTTTTTGAGATATGCTTGGGTCCCACCCTTCTACTGAAAAAGTCGGGATAATCTGGGAGCTAACACACACTCAGTGTTAGGATCATTCATCATGGAACCACTAAAATGAACATGGGATATCTCGCGTGAGTCTGGCAGGCATTCTGCATGAACTGTCTCAATGTTTCAACATGTTTGTGCTACTGTGCCTTCTGGACTCCCCAATATTTGCTTCTCTGAGTAAAAAATGAAAGTTGCACTGTTGTGTGGTTACCTTTTTCTTGCCTAATCTTTAGCTTGTAACCTTTTCCTTTAAGAAAAAGTTTCAGCAAATGAAACGCTATTAGCTTTTTGAGTGGTTTGGCCAGTTTTTAAATTCATGTTCCATCTCCTAGGAGGCAGAGAAGATGTGGTCTGCAGGCATTTTAAACCAAGGAAGATTAGTTTAGAAACCTGGCATGTCACTACTAGGGTTGTGTCTAATCCAATGCCACAAAACACAACTTCAAACAGTGAATACTTCAGTTCTGTAGAAAAATATTGGATTAGGTTGTTGTCACTAGGAGCTCCCGGATACGTCTGTTACAAGACCCAGACAGATCTTGCTGACTTAAACTCCATATAGAGGCTGAGGTAAAACTCAAGGATTTGAAGATTCCCGTGTCCTGCTCTGAATTTGAGGCTGCAGGTGAATTGGGGTTCATTTTTTTTTGTTTGCTTATGAGATTTGTAAACACTATGTGTCGAACACTGTTCTAAGCACTGGGGCAGATATAAGTCAATCAGATGGGACACAGTCCCTGTTCCACATGGAGCTCCCAGTCTAGGAGGGAGAACAGGTTTTGAAACCCCATTTTACAGCTGAGGAAGCTTGAGGCACAGAGAAATGAAGTGACTTGTCCAAGGTCTCCCAGCAGGCAACTGGCAGAGCTGGGATTAGAGCCCAGGTCCTTTGACTCGGGTCCATGCTCTGTCTACTAAGTCACACTGCTGCCCCCTTTGGTTTAGTGCAGTGCATCAACTTGGTACCATGTAGTACTCTGGTGGTCTGACAGAGTTGGCCTGCCTCCCTACACCTCATCTGATATCCAGGGAGCCATCAATCCATCAATACTTACTGAACTCCTACACTAAGCACTCACTGTGAACCAGTGTGACCTTGTGGATAGGCTTGGGAGTCAGAAGGACCTGGGTTCCAATTCTGACTCTGCTGTTTGTCTGCTTTTCATCTTGCGCTAGTCACTTAACTTCTCTGTGCTTCAATTTCCTCATCTGTAAAATGGGGATTAAGACTGTGAATTCCATGTGGGGCATGAACCGTGTCTAACCCCAGCACTCAGTACAGTTTCTGGCACATTAATTGCTTATCAAATAACCCCCCTCCCAAAAATAAAACGGGTGACTGCAATAGTTGTTAGGCTCGATATAGGGCGTAGAAGAGAGGAAAGCTCAGGCCACATTGAGACAGATTTTTCCACACCTGTACTTTTGCGATGGGACCATATTCTGACACACACATAATTGCAGAGCTATTATGGATTAAAACTGGGAGAGGAGGGGGGAGAACAAGGTTCAAAGTGACATGGCTTTGGGCAGCCTGAAGGATGGTCCAGGGGGCAAATAAATTCTTTGTATTTCAGAAGGTAGGATCCAGCTGTCTCCACCCACTCATAAGACTCTAATATATGCACAGGGAAAGTGTCTTTGCGAAACTCTGCCACTCAGATGAAGCGACATACATCCTGACATCACTCCCTCCCCTTTCCTGCTGAATGTCCCTTTAAAAAGACCTCAAGGAGAAGGTAGAGGAGTAAGCCTTTGGAGGATCCTTCCACTCTGGTATCTTGATAGTAGGAGGAAAAGAGTAAAATAAACATTGTCAATTTAACTTCCTCCCCCATTTTCATGAAAGTTAAATCCTGGTGCTCCCAGATACACAAACAAGAGTGCATGATTCTTTCTGCTCCTTATTGCTGGGATCTGTTTGGTTCTTTTTCTGTGGAGAAATGAGAGAACACTTCTCTGCTAGATCATTAAACCGTCAATCTGATATCTTCCTTCCAATGGGAGTCAGTCTGCTGCCTCAGTGAAAGGTTTGTATTGTGTATTCTTGCTGAGCCTGAAAACTGGCATGAAGCATAAAGTGAAGTGACATTAAATGAACTGACAATCTGAGGTTTCCACTGTAAACCTCCAGGAAATAATGCTTGAGCTTCCCTTGGTTGCTTTTTTTTCTTCTTAAAAGGATAAAGTAAAATGGTGACATAGTTAAAGAGCAAATCTGTAAAGTGGAGGCATTCAGACTGCTTATTAAAAGTAGAGAAAGAGACTGACCAGTGGGAAATTATTTTCTTTTCAATTTAATCGGAACAAAGTAACGATGATAAGAAAGATTCGTGGGGACACTTTGAAAGGAATGACCACAAGAGTGTGGAGCAGGCGGTGTCTGAAAGGCCCCATGGCACTGTGCTTCAAAGAAATTGACAAATGTAACCCTGGCTACAATAAACAGCACAGCTTCTGCTGAAGGCAGAACAATAAGCATGGATGGAAAAAGTCAAAAGCAGCACATGGCATGAAAGGCTGCCCTGGATTTCTGGGTTGAGTGTAGTTCACTCCTCTATTTTGAGATGGCTGGAGAGGGAGAAGAGGAGGAGAAGAGAGTGGGGAAAGAAAGATGCTGTAAACTCAGAGAGGGAAGATAGAGGCAGTGTGTTCTAGTGGAAAGAGCCCAGGCCTGGGAATCAGGAGACCTGGGTTCTAGTCCAACCATCCCATTTGCTGACTGTGTGACTTTGGGCAAGATGCTCAACTTCTCTGTCACTCAGTTTCCTTACCTGTAAAATGAGAATAAAGTACATTTTCTCCTTCCCTCTTAGGTTGTGGGTCAGGGACTGTGTCTGAACTGAATATCTTGTCTACCCAAATACCTACTACAGAATTTGTCATAAAGTGTTTAAAAATCCCATAATAATTATCATTACTTACTGACCTAGGCAATCTAGATTTAGGTGTATGGTCCTACTTTACTCAATTTTTCTTTTTCTCTGTTCCTTTTTTCTACTCCTACATAGATGCAGGAGTTGTGGCCTCAGCCCACTGTCAGGCCAACCAAAGTGAGAGAATGGACACATACTCCTGAAATAGAATCTTAAAATAATTGAATTGCCAGAAAATCTCCTGTGAAGTTACCTTGATAATCCAGGAAAAAAAAAAAACCACTTACATTGCTTGAATGATCCATGTAATGGGGCCTCTGTCTACTTCATTTATGGTGTGGAAGTTGGTTTCAGATGAAAGGCTAAATTGGCAGTACAAGATATTACCATTATCCATACATTCTGAGGGACTTAACTATTTTTGTCAGAATAAGGAGAGAAGAAAAGCTTTGAGATTAAGTGAAAGCAGAACACTGGGGATAGATCCTTCTTAAAAGGCATAGAATATTTTAAATACTCAAAGGACACTCAGTAGTGATCACTAGGATATAATCATAGTTCAGGTAGGTTGATTGCATTGCTATAAATTACAAGGTTCTGTTGATTCATTATCTCTATTGGCTATTATGATTTTGAGAATGATTATGATTTGTTAATATTGACTTTGTTTATGTATTTCAAAAGCAGAATCCAAGAATGTCAGCCTATATTTTGGATGTGGTCACCTTTTAGAAGAGGCTAGTCTCTCAGATGGCAAATATATAATTACAAGTGCTGGATTTTCACCCTATATGCTTCCAGAATAAGTGTATTGTAATTTTACATCTTGGTAAGTACTAGTTCCTGTTTTCTCTCTTAACATGTTATATAGATCATCAAACAAGAACTTTAAGTTAAAACTCTCTCCTGCTTGTCTTTCTACTTGGAGTCAAATAGAAGTTGTAATAGTAATGCATTTGTTTATGCATCTGTTTGAGAGCCCACTGGGTACAATGTGCTGTACTTGGGTGTGTATGACATCATTACATTACGAAGCTTAGTGCTATGCAAATGACATCATCTCCTCTATATCCCACTATTTGAGACTAAATTCATGTTTATGGCCTCCCCCAATAAATTGTAACCTTCCCAAAGAGAGGCATCATGACTTTTTCTGTTTTCCTCTCATATGCCCCAAGTACAGTGCCTTGCCTACAGAAAGTGTTGAAGAAATATTAGGTAGTATTGCTTGAACATAAGTAATTAAGAAGAACTGATCCACTGGAAATTTTCTCCTACTACTTACTGATGAGTACTGTTCAAAGGTGAAACTTCTCAAAAGGATCAATGTGTCTTCCTCAGTAGGTCTTGGTGTCCCAGGCTAATAGAAAGTTGGGTACCACTATAATTGTATAGACCTTCAAGGAAGTGTGAAGCTTGATGTGACATTATTGCTAAATTTTGTCAATCTCCCCAATGCCATGCTTGCTTGCTAAGCATCATTTTCTTGCTGTGAAAAAGTACTACTTAAGTACCAGAAGCTGGTGACAATATTATTTTCTGTATGGTCAGATCTTTAGAGCTGTGTAGGGCTTCTCTGAAGCCCGGTGTGGGCAGGGATTGACTGTTGCTGAATTGTACTTTCCTAGCACTTAGTACAGTGTTCTGCCCACAGTAAGCACTCAATAAATACGATGGAATGAATGAATGGTGTAGGAGTCTCTTCTTTGGGCCTTGTGACCATCCATGTGGCAATGCCAATTCTCCAAAGTGATTTGGCACTGTCTGCATGCTTTCCTATATATGTTCCACAAGAGCAAAGTTATTAGTATATAGTGAGTCCCAGATGATGGTCTTAAAGATTTGGATGGTGTTCAAAATCTATTGCTTTGGAAGAAGTTTCCAGTAGATTAGAAGCATATTCTGAATCCTCAAGCATGTCTGGATCAGACTTATAGTGCTAGTCATATTTATTGAGTGCTTGCTATGTGCAGAGTGCTGTACTAAGTGCTTAGGAGAGTACATTCTTGTCTCTTTGCTGATGGGCAATGGGTCAGACAGGACACCTGCAATTCTGACTCAACGAACTGTACCATTATGGATTAGCCAACGGATCTTGGGGAACTTCTCAGACAGCCAAATTTGTTTAGCAGTTGCTAGAGCCCTTGTCTGTTGATAGACACTTTTGTACCATCTATAAAAGACATCATAGAGGTCTTGGTGTTTATATATCTATAATTTATTTTAATGTCTCTCTCTCCTTCTAGATTGTAAGCTCCTCGTGGGCAGGGGTGGTATTTAAAAACTCTGTTGTGCTCCCCTAAATGCAGTACTTGGCACACAGTAAGAGTTGAATAAATACCATCTTCTGAACTGTATCTGTCACACTGCTGTTTTGTGTTTTCTTTGAAGCCACATTGTGATTCGGGTAGCGCAAGCTGACGTTTTTCAATAGGCTGCTCAGAAAGATTATGGCTAGAATTTTACTGGCAATAGGAAGCATAAAGATACCCTGGTAGTTTGTTTCATCAGCTCTCTTCCCTTTTACTGTGGGGAAAAAATTGTTTTTTATGGTGAAATTTGCATTTTTGTGGAAATTTTATGTTTCATTTGATGAAGAAAGGCTTGGGCAGATGATTGAGGATTAGGGTCCCTCTTTGCTGATAGATCTCTGCAGGAACCCCATAACTTTCTGCACAAACTGCATAACATCCATTTTTCATCACCATGGTAGTAATTTATCTGTAGCTGGGACAAAGGCCATGGCTTAACACTTTGGCTGTTAAGCATTTAGTACAGTGCTCTGCACACAGTAATTGATCAATAAATGCCATTAACTAATTGACTTTTCTTCAAAAGATTTGATCTTCAATAGAGTTCAGTATCTCTGCAGGATTCACCTTGTCTCTTATGGGGAAAGCTCCATATGTACTCTTCAGTGTTGTCATGGTAGTGGGTTCACCATCAAAAAGATTCTCAAGTGATGAGTAAAAGTCCCTAACTCTCTAGTAGTCAGCATACTCTGAAGGATTTTAGCTGTAGCATCCCACCCCTGGTCACGTTTCTCGCTTTGATCTGAATGTTTCTAAGCAACTTTTAGTAGCTCTCTATTTGGCATAATCATGAGGGGCCGAAAGATGCTGTGGATGTGATTCTTGCTTTCCTGCAAGTAGGTTTTAACCTCTGAGCTTTTTTCCTCAAACTGATCTGAGTGGAGTCCCTTACCATACTCAGTCTTCATGCCTATCTTGTAGTGTTTTTGGAGAAATTCTTGTTTGCTTTTCAAATTGATACTTGTAGTTTAGGGCTTCTCTCTCAAGCAGGGCTGCAAGATATTGTTTCATGGCTCCTTACAGTTGTCTTTATTCTCCAAAAGAGATATTTGGCTTATTTGATGGTTAGTTGTGCCTTTTCAATTCATTGGCTGTATCGATGACAATATGAACAAGTGGTCACTAGACCCTGGCCTTTGCAGTATATTATTTATTAAGCACTTACTGTGTTCAGAGCTGGGAAAGAATACGCAGGTGGAGATTCAACTCGGTTTCTGTCTCTTGTGGGGCTCACAATCTGCAGTGAGCTGGTCATCTATCAAGCCCTGCTGTCAGACATTGTAATAATCGTTACTGTGCCATTGTTTAGATCATGTTGTCTTGCTTTTATTTGCTAGACTGAAGATAGAGTTTGTGATTAAACTCTGACATTTAGTATGTTCACTGAGCAGAAGTAGACCACTGTTGTTTACTTTTCCACTGTTATGAGGTCCAATGACCTTTTCCCTCCTTTCAGCATCACTGCCAACCTCTGCATTAATGTCTCCCAAGGTAACCAACTTAATAGATTCTAGAACTGCTACAATGCATCCATTAAGATCCTTAGAAGCATTTTATTTCCAGTTGTGATTTGTCAATTGCTATTTGCCATTTTGGGGGCAATAGGGTATCCAAAAGCCAAAAGTTAGTTTGGGGTCATATGACCAGAAGTTGCTCAGCAGAGAAATTGCTGTGGATTTGTGGTTAGGCTGACCTGCTGAATACATTTTCAGTGTTCAGATGGGTGCTCATTAAATACCAATGGCTATTGACTCATTCACTGGCTGACCTCCTCACTGTTCTCCGTTCATGCCTATCCTGCCGTTGACCCCTGGCTCACGTCCTGCTGCTGTCCTGGAATGCCCTCCCTCCTCACCTCTGCCAAACTAACTCTCTTCCCCTCTTCAAAGCCCTACTGAAAGAACTCACCTCCTCCAGGAGGCCTTCCCAGACTGAGCCCCGCTTTCCCTCTGCTCCCCTTCCCTTCCCCTCAGCACTGTGCTCATTTGTATATATTATATATTACCCTATTTATTTTATTAATGAGGTGTACATCTCCTTGATTCTATTTATCTTGATGATGCTGTCTTCTTTTTGTTTTGTTCTGTTTTGCTTTGCTGTCTCCCCCATTTAGACTGTGAGCCCGTCA
This sequence comes from Ornithorhynchus anatinus, assembly GCF_004115215.2. Lineage (NCBI taxonomy): Eukaryota > Metazoa > Chordata > Mammalia > Monotremata > Ornithorhynchidae > Ornithorhynchus > Ornithorhynchus anatinus. The sequence continues at coordinate 15,480,392 of NC_041749.1, forward strand.
TTGGACAGGGATTGTCTCTATCTGTTGCCGAATTATACATTCCAAGTGCTTAGTACAGTGCTCTTCATAGTAAGCGCTCAATAAGTACTATTGAATGAATAAATGAGGTAAATTAGAGTGATGAAAGGAACATCTAAAGAATCAACCAAATTCAAGACTACGTAGCTACCAGTAAAGGGAAAGAAGGATGCCTCGTCTTGGAGTGTACTTCTTAAGGAGCATTATCAGCTATTATCTTCATGCAATACCTAAGAAGTTGCACTGGATAGTCTGACCTTTTCTGTAAGACCTCGAGATGCCATTGTTTAATCCACGATGCCTTTATGTGTTTATCTTATGTAATAATAAATTTGGTACTTAAGTGCTTACTATATGCCAGGAACTGTTCTATGCACTGGAGTGGTTACAAGTTAATCAGTTTGAACACATGCCCCTGTCCCACATGGGGCTCACACTCTTATCCTCATTTTACAGAAGAGATGACTAAGGCCCAGAGAAGTGAAGTGGTTTGCCCAGGGTCACAAGGCAGACGTGTGGTGGAGCCAGGATAAGAACCCAGGTCCTTCTGACTTCCAGTCCAATGCTGTAGCCACTAAGTCATGCTCTTTGGTACTTAGCATAATGCTTGGAACACAGTAACTGTTCAGGAAATGTAATCCATGGAATAGTACACATTGAGAGGAGAAAAGACATCACAGGCCTGGGAGTCAGAGGACCTGGGTTCTAAACCCTGCTCTGCCAGTTTCTTCTGTGATTCTGGGCAGTTACTTAACTTCTCTGTTCCTCAGTTTCCTTGATTGTAGAATGGGGATTTGATGCCTTCCTCCATCCTACTTAAACTGCGAGCCCCTAGTGAGACAGGGACTGTGTCTGACCTGATTAACTTGTATCTACCCTAGCAATTAGAACATGCTTGACACATACTGTTTAACAGATATCAGAATTATAATCTTGGGTCACAGAAACAGTTCTTTCTGACCCCTGTTTCTATTTGAAAGTCAAAGGGAATGAAGCTTCTCCTCTAGACTGTAAGCTACTTGTGGTCAGGGAACATATCTATGAACACTGTTGTATTGTACTCTCCCATGTGCTTAGAACAGTGCTCTCCCAAGGGCTTAGTATAGTGCTCTGCACACAGAAAGCACTCAATATATATGATTGAGTAGAGGACCCCAAATACATCAGATTGCTTTCTTTTGCCAGAACTCTCCCAATTATCCTCAACACCAATTCCCAACCCACAGTTCTTTACTCCTTTTCCTATGATGTGAGCTCAGTTCGAGCTCTTTCATTCAAACAAATGGTATCCCTGCTTTCAATCAATCAATAGCATTTATTACTGCTTGCAGAGCACTATACTAAGCTCTTGGGAGAGCACAGTAGAAGGAAACACAATCCCCCCCCCACCACTTGAAGAAGCTCGAAATTCAGCTGGGGATAAAGACCTAAAATAGTTTTCAAATAAGAGGAAGAAATAGTTAAAGGGTAGAGTTTGTGAAGCATTAATTAATCAGTGATATCTATTGAATGCTTACTGTGTACAGAACACTGTGCTAAGCCCTTGGGAGACTACAATACAGTAGAGTTGGTAGACAGGTTCCTTGCCCACAAAGAGCTTACAGTGTAGAGGGAGAGACAGACATTTAGAATAAATGCAAAATGTGCAGTGAGAAGCAGATTTGCAGAAGTGTGATGAGAGGGTAAGGAAGTTATAAATTGGGGAGTGATGATATTTATTTGTTCAGCACTTACTGTTTGCAAAGCACTGTACTGTGTACTAGGAAAGAGTACAGAAGTGGGCAATTAAACATGGAAGCCTGTCCCTCGAAGGACTCGAAATCTGTTTTTTTCTTGGGTAACTGGAATGGAACCCTCTAGTTTGGAGGCCTCAGAAATTGACTGGAGCAGTATAATTTTTATTATGGTAATGAAATCATAAAAAGTCAATTTGTGGGTTTTGGTAGAATGAGCTTTATCCACAAACTACCGGGGATTGCCATGGTAGCTCTGCCACCAGATTGTTGGTCTTAACTTGGCTTCCAAAAATAGTCCCTCCACAACATAACCATTTGTTGGATGGCCACCAAACTCTGGCATGCCAAAGAGCTGACCTCTAAAACTTTCCATGGTTTATTTAAGCCCCTTGTTTCAAAAGAATTGTTTTGTCTTTGTTTACTGCACTCACCTAGGGCTGTCGCTATTTGCTGAGAGGCCTTGTCCCATTGGCTGTTGCTGGGACTGCCCTCCCCACTCTTGTGAAGACACACATTTGACCCCATTTTGGCAAGGAATGCCTGATGGATGATTGATGGTTATTGGGGGCTGAAGATGGACCATACAGCCAATGCTTTGGGAACGTCATTGCAAATGTAACAAAACTGCAGTGATCTGTTCAAGCTGCTTTACACTATTTTGAACTCCCCTCCAGCCCCACTTCAGTGAGACTGGTGAACCACCTTTCTAAAACAATACTGGTGAGCTCATTTTAGTTCAGACCACCATGCAGAAGAGAGACCAAGGGTCCTACTTGAATTGAGGGGCAGTCTTGTTAGGAAGTTTCAGACAAGAAAAGATATCTTATGTGTATTACCATCTGTCCGAAGAGTTGTAAAAAGCCCCAAGACCAACCTTGACCCCATGAACTTCTAACAAGATGTTATGATGGAATGATTCGACTGTAAGCTCGTTTCTAGACTGTAATAACCTCATCGCGGGCAGGGAATGTGTCTGTTCATTGTTATATTGTGCTCTTCCAAATGCTTAGTGCAGTGTTCTGAACAAAGTAAGCACTCAACAAATACGATTGAATGAATGAATAAGCGAGCACCCCAGGGCACGGGAATTTGGGGATCAAGAGGTTAAAATCCTACCCATCTTTCAGGATGGCAGTGCCCTCACCAGGCCGCTGCACTAAAGGCCTCCATTCAACCTTTCCGAAACTGATAATAATCGCTGTTGTTAGACCAGTTGCTGCAGTCTGGTGTCCTTCTGATTTTGATCCTGACGTGACTCCTTTTAATGTGAAGAAAGTTTTCCCCTCAAGCTCAAGTTCTTCCCTCCAGCTGCTGGGGTTTCCTGGTGAGGGAGGCTCAGCAGAGATCACCAGGGCCCCCAGGGAGTAGCTGCCCTGGCAAATTTGGCAGCTGTCCTAAGGAGGGCCATGTGACCACTCCTTCGGGCTAGATGTGTGGTAATGGGTGATATTGTTACTGGAAAGAAAAATTAGCCCAAAGGACATAGGAGTCGGGTAGAAACAAAAACAAACTTATGCAGCTTGGGTGATTTTTTGGAAGGATACACATGTGTTGAATACAGACATAATGGATAGGCAGGGGAGACTTGGTAGGTGACATAGTTAAATTTTCAAAGATCATTAAAAAGTGGCTGACCAGAAGAAGATCTGGGAGACAGAGTGGTTTAATGCAAAGAGCACAGAACGGTGAATCAAGAGACTGGGGATCTGATCCCGGCTCTGTCAGTTGCCTGCTGTGTGACCTTTGTCAAGTCACATCACCTCTTTGTGCCCCAGTTTCCCCGTTACTAAAATGGGGATAAGATCCCTGTTTTGCCTTAATTTGAACTATGAGCCCAGGTTGATATGCGGTTATCTAATATCTACTCAAGCACTTAGCACAGTGTCTAGAATGAAATGGACACTTAATAAATATTATACTTATTACAATGTGGTCATTATGGTCCTGAAGTTTTAGTAGCATGTTAAGAGGTTGGGAGAAGAGTTAGGGGAGAGAGTCATTATAATAAGGAGCCAAATAATTTAAGTCCATAGATGTCCTGATCAAGGAAGTACTGCATATGCCAAGACATGGGAAAAAGTAAGTTGCTGATCAATCAGTGGTATTTATTAGAGAAGCAGCATGGCTTAGCGGAAAGAGCCTGGGATTGGGAGGCAGAGGTCTTGTGTTCTAATCCCAGCTCCGCTGCTTGTCAGCTGTGTGACTGTGAGCAAGTCACTTATCTTCTCTGAGCCTCAGTTACCTCATCTGTAAAATGGGGATGAAGACTGTGAGCCCCATGTGGGACAACCTGATTACCTTGAATCTCTCCCAGTGCTTAGAACAGTGCTTGGCACATAGTAAGTGCTTAACAAATACCATTATTATTATTATTATTATTGTTGAGTGCTTACTATGTGCAGAATATTCACTCATTCATTCAGTTGTATTTGAGTGCTTACTTTGTGCAGAGCACTATAATAAGGGCTTGTGGGAGTAGAATATAACAAGAAACAGACACATTCCCTGCCCACAATGATCTTACAGTCTAGAGGGGAGACAGACATTAATGTAAATAAATGATAGATATGTACAGGAGTGCTGTGGGGCTGGGAGGGGGGTTGAATAAAAAGAACAAGTCAGGGTGATGGAGAAGAGAGTAGGAGAAGAGAAAAGGAGAACTTAGTCAGGGAAGGCCTCTTGGAGGAGATATACCTTCAATAAGGCTTTGACGGTGGGGGAGAGCACTCTTCTAGGCTATTGGGAGAGTACAATACAAAATAATAAACAGACATGTTCCCTGCCCATAATGAGCTTACAGTCTAGAGGGGGAGGCCGACATTAAAATGAATAATTTCTAGTAAATTTCTTAGGTTCATTGCAGCGGATGGTCTAACCAGTCGTGAAGATAACCAGTTACCCGCTCTCCATATGTGCCACAGAGTAAGTCCTTCATGGCCAATAGGATGGTGAGTGTGAAATTCCTTGGGGCAGACCATTCAGCACTGATGATGGGAGCACATAGCACTTTTTGGCATGGAGAGGAAAGGCCCCTGGAAGTACTTCACTGCAGTGCAGTTCTGATGATAATAAAGAACATTGTATTTAAGTGATTATTCTATGCTAGGGTGCCTACACAAGGGGTTCCTAGTCTAAGCAGGAAGGAGAACAGATACTGAATCTCCATTTTGCAGATAAAGGAACTGAGGCATAGAGGAAATTAAGTGACTTGCCCAAGGTTGCACAACAGGTTAGATGCAGAGCTGAGATTAGAACCCATGTCCTCTGACTCCCAGACCTTTGGTCTTTCCTCTAGACCATACTGCTTCCAAGTGGTTGGCAGTGTGGAAGTGCTTTCAAAGCACCTGCTGCTGTTGCTACCAGGACCTTAGTGATCTGCCTGTTCCTACTCGCCATCCTGATTAGCGACTCTCCGTTTCTCCACCCCACAACATCGGCTCACACTGGAGAAGCATTGTGGACTAGTGGAAAGTGTATGGGCCGGGGCGTCAGAAGATTTTGATTCTAATCCCAGCATTACACTTGCCTATTGTTTGTCTCTGGGTAGATCACTCAACTTCTTTGTGCCTCAGTTTCCTCATCTGTAAAATAGGGATCCAATGCCTGTTTTCCCTAGCATTTAGACTGTGAGCCCCATTTGGGACAGGGACTGTGTTTGACCAGATTATTTTGTGTCTACTCAAGTGGTTGACAGAGTGTTTGCCACAGAGTAAGTGCTATACAGATACCGCTGCTATAATAATCATAATCATTATTGTTGTTAAAGCTGCCAAATTAGGAGGGAAGGAGGCAAGTGGAGGGCAGTATTCTGGGACTGTGCCCCTACTCGGCTCACAAGCCTGATTTGGGCAAAACCTTCTACCTGCATTAAAGCCACAGTTGAGAGAGGTCGAGAGAGGCTGGATGAGGGAATTTGGTAGGAATGGCTTTTATCAGAGAATGGGGAAGAGGGAAAGAGATGCTAAGTGGTAGGGGAAAGAAATAGCATGGGTGTGCTGAATTTACACAGAGTTATTTTTTTCCTCCTCCGTCACCACCACCATTTGTCAGCTACTCCCAGGCCTGGCCTCCAAGGAGCTTGCGGTAAGTATCTGTAGCATCCAGCACAGCATCTGAAATTATTCTCTCACACTTTCATGCCCAGCATTCAACTCACCCCCAGTTTCTTAGAGGAAGTGAGAATGGAATGGCTCATCCCTTTTAGGTCTCTCTGAGACCTCAACCCCCTTGAGGTTCTCTAGGGCCAAGACCTATATCCTTAGGCAAATCACATTTTTCTCTATGTGTCTCTTTGAGCCTCAGTATCTGGATTACAGTTACTTCCTCCAGGCTCATTAAATCCAGTCTTCTGACAATCCTCTGACTCCCCAGCCCATGCTCTTTCACTCAGCCACAAACTTGCATCTACCCCATCACTTAGAATACTTGACACATAATAAACACTAATTATATTGATATTAATAATATCCTACTGCTTTTTTGTTTTCATGCATTGGTCCTTGCCTTTTGTTTTATTTTAATATATACTGCTTCAGCTTTCTGTATATGTTTTTTTTCCAGTCCCCATCCCCTTTTTATTCTTAGACTGTGAACCCCTTGAGGGCCAGGATCCATGTCTAATTCTCACCTGTATATTCTTTCCCAATGTTTAGTACAGTGATTTCCGCAGACTAGCTGCTCAAAAAATGCTATTACTACAAGTACTGATTTCTGAAGTTGACCTAATTTAATCAGCGTTTACCAGAGCTCTGATCTATTAATGGTATTATGTGCTACATTTTGTTTTGAAGTCAATTTAGGATTCAGGCAAAGACCAGTTATGATCTCCAGGAGTGTAGTAACCTGGCTAGAAACACCCCAGCTAGGGTTTTGCTAGCGATGGAAAGCAGTGAGTTACCTTGGTAGTTTTTCCTTTCTTCTTGAAGATGGTAGTGACATTACTTCAGTGTTCCATATTTTGAGGCAGAGAATGGGTAGACTTCAGAGGAATGGGTCCCTTCAATAGTTATAGATTTCTGCCTGAATGCCATGAGATCCAAGTACTTTTCTAATTTTGGTGACTTTCTGTGGCTATATTATAGCACTTTTAGGAGAATCTTTACTCTGGGCTCCTTTTTGTTGCCATCACTCTTGAGCCTAATTTCATCCAACAGTGATATGCTGCTTAGATGCAAGTTTGTGCTTTGATTTAAGTTAATTCTTGGGTAGTGAATTTTGATTCAATTAAATTCTTTCAATAGTATTTATTGAGCACTTATTATATGCAGAGTACCGTACTAAGTGCTTGGAATGTACAGTTTGGTAATAGATAGAGACAATCCCTGCCCAATGACGGGCTCACAGTCTAAACGAATAGTTAACACTCAGCCATTCCTTGAAGTTAAATTTTGAGAAACCCCAGTCCATTTTTAGTCACCCCGAAACTACCAGTTGTAGAAACACTTTTACACTTGCCTTTGTTAGGTATCATGGAGGCTGCTTGGGGAACTCCAATTCCAGTATGTTTTCTACATTTGACTGTGAGAAACAGCATGGCTTAGTGGAAAAAGCACGGGCCTGGGAGTCAAAGGATGTGGGTTCTAATCTCTGCTCTGCCACATATCTTCTGTGTGACTTTGGACAAGTCACTTCACTTCTCTGTGCCTGTTACCTCATCTGCAAAATGGTGATTAAGACTGTGAGCCCAATATGTGACAGGGACTGTGTCCAACCTTTTATCTTGAATCTACCCCAGTGCTTAGAATAGTACTTGGCACATAGAGCTTAATACCATTATAATAATATTAATTATCATTATTAATAACTTTGGGATGACCATGGTCCTGAACCAGCTAGAGGATATTTTGTTCCATCATTAAAACTTAATTCCACCTTCTCCAGTACTAAAATATTAATAATGGTAGATATTAGCCAACTGGAGTCTTAAGATGGTGGAGATTTAGTATACAAGGCTGTATTCTGGCCAGATTACTGCCAGGCACTGCTTATAGGGTAGCTGGTAAATAGTCCAGAACTCTGCTAACCAGGACACACACACATAAGTTTAAGGGTGGGTTAGCTAATGATTTTTAGAAAGAAATAGGAGAGGTCTCCAAGGAGAAAACAAAATATGGAGCATGAGTAAAGGAGTGGATACATGGATGGCTAAAGAGTTTAATTGAGTTGTGCAGGATTTGGGGTATTGGCGGAATGCTCTAAATAGTCACAGTGCTTGAATGCACCCTAAGATTTGACTAGGAATTTAGTAATTAGCAGAACTGGTATTTTGGTGTGTGTGTTTCTGCCAGTTTTCAGTTCCTGGAAAGCAGGATGATTCCTCGATAATTATGAGTCATGGGAAAAACAGTCTTGAAAATCAGCATTAATTTGAGTTGTTTAAAAGGGCCTCAGGTTTATACTTCTATTCATTTAAAAAAATTTTGAGTATCTTTTCAATATCACATGAAAAAACGTTCTTTGGTTTAGAAATTCGTGAGATCCAGTTTTCTTGGAAGCCGTACAACGTTTCTAAATCCTAAATTTGGAAATTCTGAGGTGAGCCAGTCTCCAAAGAAACTCCCCTAATTCAGATTCTGGCTGAATCTATGTTGGCATTTGGGGCAGCAGTTTTTGGATTCAAATCACTTGAGAGATGGTATTTCTGGTAATCTTGCCCTTTGTGGTGAGAAGGGATTTGCAGCTGCAACACAACATTTCAATGGTAAATGTGGTGGATTTGTGTGGAAAACCCATTTGATGTACAAGCAGTATGAGGTTTTTTTTCTTCGCCCATTGCATTGTACAAAACCTTTTGAAATATCTGGATGCAGTTATTGGAGGGAAAATGTGAAATTTCATTTTATTCTGAATTATCAAATGAGATTTTTTAAAAAATGTGAATGTCTGTCTCTTGGGTGTGTGTGTGTGTATATATATATATATATCTGTATGTATATATTTATCAACTTCCAAATTTTTAATTGAACATTCTGCATCTAAACAATTTTTTCCTGGGTTCTGATATGCAGTTGTCTCTCTGTTAGGAGATGGCACTGCAAAAGGTGATTTCTGTCAGTGTGTGGGGATGTGACCAAAAAGCTGGCATATGCAAAAGTCTTCCAAATTACATATCCAATAATACTGGCATTTGGCTTTTTGCCATAGTGTGCAGAGTCTGGAGCTGTGGTATCTAGTTTGGCTTAGGAGATTCATGTTCTTCCTGACATTTTTGTTCTAGAAGAGCCTCCTTTTCCTCACTGTTGGTCTGCCCACTGTTGTATTTTTTTTCTCCAGACTCATTTGGAGTCATATTTCACTATGCTCTTAAGACATTTCTTCTTACTGCCATCAAGTTTTTACTGTGCAGAAGGCAGCAGTGGTAAACCACTTCCATATCTTTACCAGAAAACTCTATGGATATATATAACAGAATGACTTTAAGGCAGAATATGGGATCTTCTGGAGAGGGTTTGTCCATGGTGTCACTATAGCTGGGAATAACTTGACAGCATTTGAAGAAGAAGCCATCATTTAAATAGTGCAGAATTGAATGGGACAACTACAGCACATTTGGCCAAAATTGAAGTCAATTCAGCAGAACACGATGAGCATTATTGTAGCATTTTCATTCTAGAAGATCCTTGCCATCTTTTAATTCTTTTCCTCGATAAGGCTACTGCTCCCTTTTCGATTCTGTATGCCATAAGAGATGTATCCATTTTTTTGGAATCAGCTCTATTAAATTTCCATGCACCATTCCTCATTCTACTCTTGGAATATGCGGCAAATCAATTTTCACCCTATCTACCTGATATGTAAAAATAGCCTTACACTATATATAGAAATACTTCTGATTTGGATTTGGATTTGCAAAAGGTTTTAGCGAGTCAACTCATGGACACCCATTTGGAACTCAGAATGTGTTGACTTTGAAAAATTCAACCCAATGTGTGTTCATATTGGATTGCACTGCCATTAGAATAGACTGTCAATATTCTTGGTGCCTCGGCCTGCCCAGCTGACATTGTTTTCCTTTCTTAGAATTTCCTTTTGTCAGCAGATGGAGGCATGATGTAGAAAAGTACCATCTCCAACATGCAGGGGGTTAAGGTTACCTCTCCTTAGCCGTCTTCCTTGCATCCGCGGTGGCTAGAGAGGATGCCTGGGTTCAGTGAGTGACAAATCATTACGGATCGTACAGCGTAATTAAAAAGCACAGTCATTGATCAGCTGTGATCTAAACCTGAGACAAAAAGTGAAAGACCCAGAATAGCTGGCAAAACTTCTCATCGGATCTGTCTGAAATGGAAGATGTTTCTGCCTACGGGCAGGGCGAGGGGCCCACTGATCATTGCTATTAAAGACACACACTGACTCAGAACATACCATTGAAGTTGGCCTATTTATGAAAGGCTGTTGAAAGAGATTTCAGAGTTAATTGAAAAGAGCTGTTTCTGGAGTAAAGTAACTTCAAACAACAAGGCTCCAAAATGTGTTTTAATGGATTGGAAAGCAGTGAATTTTCTATATCGCTCCTAGAATAAAATGGTAGATTCAAATGAAGGGTCCACAGATATGCAGTGAGGATGGATTCCTGTGAAGGAAAGAGTGATCCAATAGCCAGAGGCTTCATTGTTGTTACCTTTCTCTGTTTTCAAGAACACAGAAGCCAGCCGCATAAATTCACCCAGGAAAAAGTCTTGGCACGCAGGTACAAAGAAATCTTTGGCTGCCGATTTTGTTCTTAGAAGGAAAAGGAGTTTTCAAAGTAAATGTGGGACCACAGTGTATCTGCGTGAGATTTTTCTTTCAAGATGCCATTCCCCAGAAAAAGAGGAGAGAGGGAGGACCATGTAGGCAGAGAATTGAATATCCCTGCAGAACTCTGCATTCCAACTTGAATGATTATAATTGAGTTTTATGAGTGGGGAGTGCAGAGGATGCAGGGATGGGATTGCTGGCTCACATAACCTTTGTTGATGGTTCCAGAGTGAGTTTCCTCTTGGGGAAAAATGGTTTTCCTGACCCATGCCTAAGGAAGGTGATCCCGTGCCCTGTTGCTAAAATGGCCCAGCCCCGAGCCGATATCCACCAATGAGATTGTGGCCAGTGCATGCTGGGACTATGATGGGATCTGGGTTGGCTGTAGTTTCTCTGGCCTTTACCAGTCCCTAATGTTTGTCTTTTATGTCAGACTTCTCTTTTAGCTCAAGGAGGTCATGGAGTGGGTACTGAAGCCATGGTTGCAGGGGAATCATCATTGTCATTTTTGTTTTTGACATTGTTATTGCTTGCACTAGTATTTTTTCCAGGATTGTTTCTGCTCACGTTAGTTTAACCTACCCAATTATAACAATGAAGCATTCGACAGGGGCAGGGAACATGTTTATCAATTCTGTTGTACTCTCCCAAATCCTTAGTATGATGCTCTGCACACAGTAGGCACTCAATCAATCAGTGGTATTTATTGGTGTTGGTATTTACTGACCATTTACTATGTGCAGAGCACTTGGGAGAGAACAATACAACAGAATTAGCCAACATGTTACTTGCCCATAAGGAGCTCAATAAATATAATTGATTTCCATCTGATGCTTGGCTAGAAGTAGCATGTCATAGTGGATAGAGCATGGGCCTGGGACTCGGAAGGACCCGGGTTCTATCCCAATTCCTCCACTTGTCACCTGATTAGCATGTATCCACCCCATAATTTAGTACAGTGACGGACACACGCTAAGCGCTTAACAAATACCACTGTTATTATTATTATTTAGCCAATCACAGAGTTATATGCCCACTAGAAGCCCCCTTCCCATGGGTCTGACTTCCAGACCCATGCTCTTTCCATTAGGGAATGCTGCTTCTCATAATAGGGACAGGGTCTTTGTCAAATTTGATTACATTCTATCTACCCCAGTGTTCAGTACAGTGTTTGGCACACAGGAATTACTTAACTACCATAAAATGAAAAAAAAAAATTCTCTGCAGTTAAGCAGGTATCTGGAATTCCTGAATCTAATCATTATTCTCTAAAACTCTCCCAAATTAAGACATACTCAATACAGGACTACTTTGCTGATGAAAATGTCTTTAGAAGCCAAACAACTTTCTCACAAAGAGGGATTTGCATTTTCAATATCAAACCCTCTTAATTGGGATTTTAAGAATTCTCCCATCATCTCAGTCATTGGATGGGCTAATCAAATCAAAAGCTACTGATCCAGCTGATGAAGGAAGCGTGCTATAGCAATAGCTCAATTTATGAAAGTGTGCGGGACTGTGTCCAACCTAACTACTTGTATCTACTCTAGAGCTTAATTCAATGCCCGGCACATAGTAAGCGGTTAGCAAATGCCACAGTTATTAATTATTATAACTGAAACCAAAGGATCAAGATTTCCCTGGGGAAAGTGCTTCCAAAAATAAGGAAATGACAGTATTTAACTTTTACATTACTACCTGGATGCTGATAGTGTGTTTCTTCTGATCTCCTCAAAGTGCTTTGGAGGAATTAAGCCTCTCCCCAAATCCTCATGAGATTGATAGCCACCAACTAAAAAAATGAAACTCTCTCTTTGGAGAATAGAAGTGGAAATTTTTATTTTACAAGGAAAATCAGACCCAGGCTTGAATTGATAATTCTGAAGCAAACAAACAAAAAACCCTAAAAGCCATAAAACCCTCTGCCTTAAATATTTGGATACTTGAGGCCAACATTTATTTTTTGTGGTTTCATTTACCCAGATTATCTACTGTAGGTGCTGTCTTGAATACTTCCTCTTTCTCCATGTAAACAAAAATTATGGTAAAGTAAAACCTTGTTTGACTCAGCACACCTTATTTGGGAAATCTTACATGGACAGACCTTCAGTGGGTCCTTGGGCAGTTTCTTCTCATCACCTCTCACTGATTGTGAATGATCCCAGGCCTCTGGTTTACATCTTCTGCCTTAATCTTTATATACTCTTGGGAGATTTGATTTGTTACAACTTTTTTTATACATGACTCCCAGGTCTGTCTTTCTGACTCTTATCTGCCTCTCACAGGATCTCAGACCAATACCTCTTTTGGATTTGGTCTTTTAACATGATTTTATTATGATGGGAAGAAGAAAATTCTACAAGATGCACCCTCAGGGTTTATGGGTAAAACAGAAATGGGTGCTTTTTTTTTTCATTCAAGTCTAGCTTCTTTGGAGGGTTTGAGATGACTTTTTGAAGCAGAATCCTGAGGAGGATTTGGAAGGAAGGAGCTAGTTTGCCTGCTGAGAAGGTGCAGAGAAGATAGAGGGATATGGGTGGTTAAGGGGCTGAAACAGGGAAGAATGACTGAAGTCAAGGGAAAGACTAGGCGAAAATAAGACGAAGGATCTGATCTCTAATGGATGATGTAGGGTAGGGAAGTTGTGGACCTTGTTGAATGAGGAAGAGGAGGGCCGAGGAGGAGACTGTGAACCCCTTGTGGGTCAAGGACTGTGTCCAATCTGATTATCCTGTATCTACCCCAGAGCTTAGCATGGTGCTTAGCGAATACTATTGTTCCTAGGTAAATTAGTGAGCTTTTTAAGGAATGAAAGGAAGGAAGCCTTGCTGACAATACTTTCATATGCCAGACTATTATAGATTTGGCTTCTGCCAACTTTTGAGAAAGTCACAACACTGTTTTCAAGGGGCAATATGATAAAAAAAAATCCACCCTTTGTGCTTTCGTTTAATCAATCAGTGGTATTTATTGAGTACTTATTGTGTGCAGACCACTGTACTAAACTCTTGGGAGAGTTCAATACCCTCAAGCAGTTCCAGTACTTAGTACAGTGCCCGGCACATAGTAAGCATTGACAAATATCACAATTATTAAAAGTCTAGAGGGGGAGACAGATGATATAAATAAGTTTTGGATATGTTCACAAGTGCAATGAGGCTGAGGATGGGATGAAAATTAGTGATATTTATTGAACACGTTCTATTCATTCATTCATTCAATTCATTCAATAGTATTTATTGAGTGCTTACTATGTGCAGAGCACTGTACTAAGGGCTTGGAATGAACAAGTCAGCAACAGATAGAGACAGTCCCTGCCGTTTGACGGGCTTACAGTCTAATCGGGGGAGACAGACAGACAAGGACAATGACAATAAATGTTCTATGTGCAAAGCACTGTACTAAGCACTTGGGGAAAGCACAACAGAGTTGGCAGACATGTTCCCTGCCCACAACAAGCTTGCAGTCTAAAGGGGGAGACAGATATTAATCTAAACAAATTATGGATATGTACATAAGCATTGTGGGGCTGGGGGGGATGAATAAAGGGGAAAATCAATAAATTGTATTTATTGAGCGCTTACTATGTGCAGAGTATTGCACTAAACATTTGGGAGAGAACAATATAACACAGTTGGCAAACACGTTCCCGTCCACAAGAAGCTTAAGGATCAGTGAGCACTAGTTCAGAGTGGAAACTCAATATCAAGTGCTTAAAGGATATCCTAATATTGGCCAGCCACAGAGTGGGAGAAACGGATTCACTAAGGCTTGTAAACCATTGGAATGACTGTATGTACATTCTGCATTGTTTTACAGGAGAGGGAAGCTGGAGGCGGCAGCAGCAGCTTCTCCAGCCTCCACAGCTGTCAAACATATTTATTGAGCACTTAATGTGTGCAGAGTGCTGTACTAAGTGCTTGGGAGAGTTGCATATAGCAGAATTGGTAGATATGTTCCTTTCCCAGTCGAGAGGGATGAATCATTGCTCTCTGGTACAGCCTCCTCCATGGGACGCTGTTCTTGCAAATTAGTTTGGAGTGAAACAACAAGAGAAGTTATTTCAACCTTGGATGGGTGACCATGGGAAAGTCCGCTGGGGTCTTCTCGGATTCTGCTTTGAATGACAGTGCTCATTTGGGCTTATGTGAGTACAGAAAGTGAGAATAGAGTATGGAGCCTAGTGAAGATCCAGATTGCTACTGTGATTTTGATGTACTGTTGCCTCATTCAAGGCAGCAGATGTAGCCTGAGGTCTGGGATTTTGGGTAGAGTAGTGCGGCCATCATATTGGTGATAAAAATCATAGCTTTTTTTTTTGTCACTTAAAGGCATAGGTAGAGCAATCATTCAGTCATGTTAATTGAGCACTTTCTGTGCAGAGCATTTTAAAAACCTGGGAGAGTACAATATGGGGATTAGAGTAACAATGAATGGTAGATGCTAAGCAGAATACTGAAGTCAAAATGAAATTAATCATGACAATGCAAACAATTCTGTCTACCCTACTGAAATTATGTTCCTTTTTACCTGAGGAAATGCAGATAGTAACTCCTTTTAATGGTATTAAGCTCTTACTATGTGTCAAGCACTGTACTGTGCCCTGGGGTAGATACAAGATAGGCTGAACACAGTCTCTGTTCCACAAGGGGCTTACAGCCTAAGTGGGAGGAAGTAGGATTTAATCTCCCCACAGCACTAAGGTACATATCTGTAATTTATTCATGTCTGTTTCCCCCTCTAGACTTTAAGCTTGTTGTGGGCAGGAAATGTCAGTTGTTATACTCTTTCAAGCGCTTAGTACAGTGCTCTGCACGGAGTAGGTGCTCAATAAATATGATTCACTGACTGAAACGGAGGCATAGAGAAGTTAAATGACTTGCCTAAGGGTCACTCAGCCTGCAAGTGGCGGAGTAGGATTAGAACCTAGACCCTCGGACTCCCTGACCCTTACTCTTTCCACTAGGCCATGCTGCTTTAAGTTATGGAAGTATGTTTCTGGTGGGTTTCTTCTCTTCTCCTGAATCAAAATTATAACATGAACAGATAGTTCCTGCCAACTGTCAGAATTCATTAGTCTCTTTGTGGCCTGATGCCATTTAAGGTAAACATGCTGTATGCATTACTGCTATAAGCTCATTGTATTTACATTCTGATTGTAGAACACTGTACAAATTGCAGATAATTGCCTTCTCCATGGCTACCCACTTGGTATTTGAAACTTTTGAAAATCCTCCTCATCTGGAATGTGGTAACAGATTAATACTCCCATCAAATGAGGGAACAGGAAATTGTCTACAACAGTGGTATCCTGTGAGGATAGCATTAATTAGGAGTTATTTCCTGCTTTCTAACCACTTCCAAGCAATGCTACTAGGAGGTCCACAAGAAGCCTCATCCCCAATTTTGAGTACTGGAACTAGTCATTGGTTGGACTTAGACCCAATATTAAGAAATGGTTAGGAAACCGATGATTAGCAGAACTATATTGCTCCTATAGAGTATTTGATTATTGGAGTCACACTGAGTGCTGATTCCATGAAGCTCTGCTGGAGCAGGTTACCCCATCAGGATTCTGTTAGAAATGGAAAAAAAAATGCTTCTCTAACTAGAAGATACTAGTTGATTTACTCAGAATTGAAAGAAGCGTGTTGGAAATTTCCTCATCACAATCAGAGCAAAGCGAGGCTAGTAGGGTGGTACAAGGAAGGCCATAGAAACTGGAATTGTATATTACAAGCACTTAGTACAGTGCTCTGCAAGCAGTAAGCGCTCAATTAATAACAATTGAATGAATGAATGAGTTGGAGTCAGAATGAACTACTGATCCTCTGGGAAGCTTTTCCAGCTCAACAGGCTTTGAATGTCATCAAAAATCTGAGACAGGTATCCAGAAACTGCTATATGATCATGATGGTGGTGCTTTTAAGGCAATGAGAAGCAGTGTGGCCCAGTGGGAAGTGCACAGGCCTGGGAGTCAGAGGACTTGGGTTCTTTGCCCTTGTCTGCTGTGACATCTTGGGAAAGTCACTTCTCTACCTCAGTTTCCTCATCTGTGGGGTTAATCTGGCTCCTTCCAACTTAGACTATGAGCCCCTTGTAGGCCAGGGACTGTGTCCAACCTGATTATCTTGCATTTACCTCAGCGCTTAGTACGGTGCTTTGCACATAGTAAGGGCTTAACCAATTACCATAAAAACATACACAAGAAAATATACAGACTATTAGGCATTGTTTCATATAGTCAGAGCCATAAGAGTTGTGAATGGCAATGAACCTGAAGAACAATGGGGTTATGAATTAGTCAAAATCCAGTAAACTCTACACCAAAGCTCTTCATTGGCATCATAGATTTTAATTTGGTCATCAAATTTTGCTCACAAAGGATGCCTGGATAGGCAAAAGGAAGAAGAAAATGGTAAACAAAATTCCAGGATGGCTTTTGGGAACTTGGTAGACATGGTTTTCAATATCAAAAGACCAAGCTTCACATTAAATTGAATACTGTACTCTATTGCAGCCAGACCAATTTGGCAGGCAGCAACTGGGAGATACTTCAATGAGGCACTTTTTATGGTATTCATTTTATGATATTTATTATGGTATTTTGAAGATCCGTCTACCAAAAAGGTGGTTTTGATCATAGAGGATAGTCCTGAATGGAGGGCATTCCTCATTGAAACAATGAGCTATCTTTTTGTGTGCACAGAATGTGAAATAAAATTTTGACTACCCTACAGAATAGGTGAAATATTTCAGTGATTAATTCCACTGAACCTTCAAGAAATCATGGCCTAGTGGGAAAAAAGCACGAGACTGGGAGTCAAAGATCTGGGTTCCAAGTTCGGCTCTGATGTTTGCATGCTGTGTGATGGTGGGCAAGACACTTAATTTCTGGGTTCCTCAGTTTCCTCCACTGTAAAATGGGGATTCAATACCTATTCTCCTTCCTTCATAGACTGTGAGCCCTGTGTGGGACAGGGCCTGTGTCCAACCTGTTAATTTATATCTAACCCATTCAGTAACCACTTAATGAATATCATTAAAAATATAACTTGGTGTCAGTGTTCCCATAGATTGAATGGTATCTGCCACTGGCTTGGGAATCAGAGGTCATGGTTCTAATCCTGCGTCTGCCACTTGTCAGCTGTGTAACATTGGTCAAGTCACTTAACTTCTCTGTGCCTACCTCATCTGTAAAATGGGGATTAAGACTGAGCCCCACGTGGGACAACCTGGCAACCTCGTATCCATTCCGGCACTTAGAATAGTGCTTGGCACATAGTAAGCGCTTAATTTCTATCATTATTATCCCCATAAAAACAAACTATGAGGTCCTTTGATTTTAGAATCATTGTATGAATGCCAAATGAAACTATTATATATTACTAAGAAAAAGCATTTTAATATCCATATTCCCCTCTCAGAATCTAATGGCTAGAATAGGGTGACCACTACTATTTAAAATATGGCTGCAGGGTCCAGCCAAATGTCTAGTGGAGTCCAAAGTAGAGTTTCAGACCATGGAGAAACACTACAGGAAGTTCTGACCCAAGATAGAGGTTGTGACTGTATCCTCTCCAACTCCCTTTATGTAATCAGTAAGTATGAATTTAGGTTTTCAGTAAGATGAGTTTTGGGGAGGAAGCAGCTTGAAAGAGTGGAGGAATGGAGAAGGAATAGAGGATTTGATTTGGAGTGAAGTAAAAGATGAAATTATGAGACTGAGAAACAAAAAAGAAAAATGTGAGGAAGTGGAAGAGAGAGAAGAAAAGCCGAGTAAGAAAGAGACAAATATGAACCTGAAATGAAGATAGGATCTAGAATAGTGATTTCAGATTTAGTGGCAATTTTTATTTCACTTTAGGTAATTTTCATTGCATAGGGATTCCAGGAATGTTTTTTTTTAGGTCCTATCAGATCCTCCATGAAAAAAATTACTTCTTTGAACTGAATTTTATTCTCCCACAGCTCAGTATTCGAGTTAACCCTAATAAAATCACATATCCAAGAAGCCTTCCTTGATGAAGCCCTCATTTCCCGTATTCACCCTCATCATCATCATCATCATCAATGGTATTTATTAAGTGCTTACTAAGGGTAGAGCACTGTACTAATACATCGGGTTTGGCAGAAATGTTCCCTGCTCACAATGAGCTTACAGTCTAGATGTGGAGAAAGATATTAATATAAATAACATATTTAAAGATAAGTACACTACCTTCTATGTCACCTATGCATTTTGGCCTGGAGCCCTTAAGCACTTAATATTCACCCCACTGCCATTCCCACAGCACTTATATTCCTTACACTCTATCATTTGTCCTATAGGAAATTTGTTTTAATGTCTGTCTCCCCCTCTAGACTGTAAGCTTCTTCTGGGCAGGGATCATACCTACCAACTCTGCTGTATTCTATTCTCCCAAGCTGTTAGAACAGCTCTGCACACAGTAAGAACTGAACAAATACTACTGATTGTGCTCATATTCTCAAAAGAGGACTATACTAAGCACCTGGGAGAGTACAGTAGAGATAATACACATTATTCCCTCTTATCTCTCCCCCACAGTCAAGACCAGGGAACACCTCATTGAATATGCTCTCCAACTTGGAAGATTTGTTGGAGTTCAAATGAGAATCTTAATGAAGTTCAATCAGTGGTATTTATTGAGCACTTACTGTGTACAAAGCAGTCCACACTTAGGTGTGAATCAACAGTTGGAGGCTCTGCTTACCTTTAGCCAATTCATGGTGGTCAGTTTCAAGATTTCTCCTTTGTTTCTTTGCCTACATGCTGGAATACCAAGGAGGAAGGGGCATCCTGCAGGGAAGCAGTAAAGCTTGTCTAGCGACCATGAAAACACCTGGATGACTTTGGATGGACAGGAGCAAAGTAGTAAGATCATTACACACTTCAACCCTCTCAAGCTGAACAGAGGCTCCTTTATACAATTGTGTTTAAAGGAAGAAACCGTTTGCTTTCATTGCTTGCACTGCATTTTGGAATCTCCCTTGTTTATTTTCTTTTCTCTCTTTTTCCTAGATGAGGTAGTTTTTTTATTGTTTGAAGAGAGGAAGTGAATTACTTGCTGTATTATCTTTTGGGGGGCATGTGTCTATGTATATGTTGAGATCCTGCCCTGATTAGTAATGATAAAACAAAACCTCTTTTTCATAGAAAGCTGGAAATGCTAACAAAACTGTAAGTCTTTGGAACTCTAAATATCAGCACAAATAACTCTGTGGTTGCAAACCTGGCTGCTGCCTCTTGGTTTCTAGAAATCAGGAAAGGGAGAAAAATCTGATGATTCAAAAAAACTGGATAAGTTCTGCAAATATTTAGATTTGTGAAAACTTTCAATTTGGGCAATTGATTTTGACCTGAAATTGGTAGCTATAGTTACTTCATTAAATATCCTTTGGGCTAAACAGGGTCATTCCATTCATAACCATTTAGTGATGTATTAACAATGTGTAGGCATTTTGGTGCATATCTTAAAAAGTGCCCCATTAACAGGAACCTACTCTGGGGGAAAAAGGGAAACATGCTCTCTCCCTTGCTCCCTCCATTTTCTTTTTCTTTTTCACTCTCTCCTCTCTCTCTCTCTCTCTCTTCCCCTCTTCCTCCTCTCCCTCTCCCCCCTTCCTCCTCTCTCTCCCCCCCTTCCTCCTCTCTCTCCCCCCTTCCTCCTCTCTCCCCCCTTCCTCCTCTCTCTCCCCCCTTCCTCCTCTCTCTCCCCCCCCCTCCTCTCTCTCCCCCCTTCCTCCTCTCTCCCCCCCTTCCTCCTCTCTCTCCCCCCCTTCCTCCTCTCTCTCCCCCCCTTCCTCCTCTCTCCCCCCCCTTCCTCCTCTCTCTCCCCCCCTTCCTCCTCTCTCTCCCCCCCTTCCTCCTCTCTCTCCCCCCCTTCCTCCTCTCTCTCCCCCCTTCCTCCTCTCTCTCCCCCCTTCCTCCTCTCTCTCCCCCTTCCTCCTCTCTCTCCCCCCTTCCTCCTCTCTCTCCCCCTCTTCCTCCTCTCTCTCCCCCTTCCTCCTCTCTCTCCCCCCTTCCTCCTCTCTCTGCCCCCCTTCCTCCTCTCTCTCCCCCCTTCCTCCTCTCTCTCCCCTTCTTTCTCCTCTTCTCTCTCCCCCTCTTTCTCCTCTTCTCTCTCCCCCTCTTTCTTCTCTCTCTCTCTCCCCCTCTTCCTCCTCCCTTTCCTCCCTCCCCCTTCCTCTTGCCCCTGTCCCCAACCATATTCAAGGCAGGGGAAGGGAAGGAGGGAACATGGCATTCCAACTCCTTTCTGTCCTCACGGCAGCATTTTAAGGTCTGTGTTTAATATTGCCAGGCCTACATGAGTGATAAATGCAACTGTATAAAAATTACTTATTACAAGCTGTCATGTTGCCTCACTCAGATCGGCTGGGCTGCAGGCATTGTACATGGAACTCCGATCTCCACCTTGACAGCGTCAGCTGCACTGACTTTAAAGTAAAATGCTTTCAGTCATGAATACAAAACATAATTTACCTTTTCATAATACTTGGGTTTGAAACACTTTCACAAGCTCATGTTACCGTCAAACCTCTACCTGAGTGCAGTGAGGAACCCGTTAATTTTGAGCTGTCATTTGAAGCTTGCTGCTGCCTTCCATCAGCTTCCCTTTGAAGAAATCTTAAGCTGTTAAATTGCAGACTGTCTAATTTTAAAAGTTGTATTCAAGCTTAATTCCTCCTTGAAACTCTTTGGTGACAAGAAGCTGTCATGGTGGAGAAGTGGGAGAGAGGAGGGATTATCTGAATTACTAAATTGCCACGCAGCATGAAGATGCTTTGTTATGCATTCTTTTCTTCTCAAACTCCCCAATTCCAGAGGCCATAGAACAGTCATGGACCACAAATTTTCTTTTTCTTGAAACCCCTTCTATTGCCATAAAGGCTAGTCATTGTGTACTCTGCCATCCCATCTAACCCTTAGGCCTGGCTGATGCTGGTTTTGTTCAGTTTTGTTGTGACAATTTGGGAGATATCCCCATACCAGCGCTTCAACACAAAACCTCACTGTGAAGTTACGTATGTCAGCTAGATTGAAATTGAAAGTGAAGGTTTTAGGGAGACTCTCCAGAGGACAGCTGATTCACTGTGACTCTTTTTATAGTTGGTCATGATGCGTACAGTATGTGAAGTTCCCATCTGCGGTGGTGTCTGCCCACCAGCCTACTTGCCACGGTGGCAAATGCAGCCCCCTGCACCAAGATTAGGAGTCATAGATGTCTCCTTTTAGCCCAGATTCCTTTTGACAAGTTTCACATCCAGTTAGGGTCCAGAGTACTTGTACTTGTCAGCTGGGCTAAATAATGGAGAAAGGAGTCACTTTTCCCAAAGTGAAACACAATTGCCACAGGAAAGATTTTTCTCTACCACCCCCCAAATCCTCTTCTTCCTGAAATCACCTACTCTCTCTCCTATCCCTTTCTTACCTTTCCCTCTCACCAGCTGATTTAACCCTCTGAAAAGCAGTGTGAGTGGACACCTCAAAAATCAGTTCCCGGGAGCTGAGGATCCTCTTTGACAATTCAGTTGACCAAGGGCTGCTTCTTAGAGATGGATATTATGACATAGTGAACACACCTGCAGAATTGATAACCTTAGGTTGCTCATTTCGCCTAATGGATTTACAAAACACCTTTCCAGAGAGAGCACAGAGAATGCTGTAGATTTTAGTGCTCAGACTGGAGATAAGTAGAACTTGCAGGTTGAAGGTTCTCCATCAGATTGTACCACAGTACTTTCATTTCTTTCTCTTCATTCCCCTGCCTACCCTGTGCTATCCTCTGTCCTCTTCAGGGAAATGTATTCCACACCCCCCCATGTTTTATTTTCCCTTCCTGACTGGGCCTATATTTATGCCAGCCCTGTGTCCGTAGTAGTAGTAATTGCATTTATTAACTGTTTATTCTGTACAAAATACTGTAATACTACAAAGTACTGTAATATGCACTGGGAGAGGATATGCAGGTAGTAATTAGGCATGGTTCCTGGCTCTCAAGGGAACTGGTGTAAAACACGTAAGGAGAGATGAAACAAAACCTTATGACAACCTAAAGACATGGAAAATACATAAAACTAAAATCCAAAATCAGTAAGGTTAGATAATCAGAGGAGTAAAAATACCTGGTATACCCCCTTTCTATAGGTTTACTAAACTTTCATCCTTCCCCCTTTCAAACACGTCTTGTATTTCCACCTACCTGAAAAAGTCTTCCTGAACAAATGGAAATTGGGACACAGGACCCTCCCTCCAGTACTATGGAAGAGGAGGAAAAAATGCCCTGACAAGGCTACAAATACTGCTTTTGGAATTCTACTGGGAAGCATCTTTGCCTAGAGGATAAAACTTGGGTCTGGGAGCCAGAGGATCTGCATCCTAATCCTGACTCTGCTACTTTCCTGCTGTGTGACCTTGGGCAAATTACTTATCTTCTCTATGCCTCAGATTCCTCAACTACAAAATAGGGATTCTATATCTGTTCTCCCTCTTATTTAGACTGTGATCCCCATGTGGGACAGAGATTGGTTTTGGCCTGATGAACTTGTAACTACTTCAGGGCTTAGAATAGTGTTTGTCACATAGTAAGAGCTTAGCAAATACAATAAAAACAGGGGTGGAGGTGGAAGGGCTTCAGGAAGAGGATCTTGCTGCCCTTATTGTCATGTTTCCTTAATCTGGGGGACTGCGAGAAGGCCAAAGCTTCCATGTACATGCATAATGTGTATTGCATTCTGTATATCCTATTCGTAAGAGCCTTGGAATACCCATCAGTATCCTGCTAGATTGTAAGCTTCTTGAGGGCACAGATCACGTCTGATGTCTCTATTGTACTGTCCCAAGTAATTAATATAGTGCCCGGCACCCAGCAAGATCTCAATATATACAAGTGCTTGATTGAGATTATAAAGGTATATGGATTCTATTATTTTTCAAGTGACTCTGTGGATATACTTTCTCCAGAATGTCCTGTCCTCTGCCATAATACATAGCCTTTCTAATAGTTCTTCCCTTAGCCCTTAGATGGTCTCTATCCATCTAGCTACTGGTCTGCCTCTTCCATGTTTTCCCTGGACTTTTCCTAGCATTAGTGTCCAGAGAATTAGTCCTCCTGATTATGTGTCCAAAATATGCTAATCTAAGTCGAGCCATTTGGCTTTTCAAAGACTACTTTGGTTTAGTTTGCTCTAAAACCTATTTATTTGTCTTTCAGGCAGTCCGTGGTATTCACAAAAGCCTTCTCCAAAACCACATTTCAAAAGAGTGGTTGTTCTTTCTATCCTGTTTTTTCATTGTCCAGCTTACAGATCCATACATTGTCACTGGAAGCACCATAAAGTTGACAATTTGTATTTTTGTGGCAGTAGTTACATTTGCATATCTCATGACTTTTTCCAGACTCTTCAGGGATTCTACATCCCACATTTCCCAAATTCCCACCCTTTTTTTAATATTAAGTGCTTACTATGTGCCATACACTGTACCAATTGCTGGAGTAGACACCCGCTAATCAGGTTGGACAGAGCCCATGTCCCATATGGGACTCCCAGTTGTAAGCCTCATTTTACAAATGAGGTAACTGAGCCAAAGAGAAGTTAAATGCCTTGGCCAAGGTCACACAGCAGACATGTAGCAGAGACAGGATTAGAACCCAGGCCCTTCTGACTTCCAGGCCCATGCTCTATCCACTAAACAACATGGACAAGGCCTCCATGGGTTCACTGCTGGGTGGGTGAATTTTTAAATATGTGGAGGGCTCTAATGTCTACATTACATTTCCCCTTGTAGGAATGCTTCTTCCTTGGGATGAAACAGCTTCTCCTAATAACTACTCAGATTCAGGTTTTACCCAAACACAGCTGTTGTCCACACAATGTTAGGGCAAGGGATTTGTTTTTTCCAGTTAAAAATTTTCTTTTTGTCCACTAATTTAAAGACATCTGCTTTTATTTTTAGAACCTTATGTATTTATTTCTGGTCAATATATTTTATGGTTAGGTCTTCAAATCCCCAAAGGTACAGAGCTTTGCACTATTAGTAGTTGTAATCGGGTATGGTAACAAATTCTTTGATCCATCAATCAGTAAGTGGTATTATTGAGCCCTCCCTCACTATGTGCTGAGCACTGTACCAAGCCCTGAGGAGAGTACAATAGGGTTACAATAGAGAAGCAGCGTGGCTCAGTGGAAAGAGCATGGGCTTTGGAGTCAGAGATCATGAGTTCAAATCCTGTCTCTGCCACTTGACAGCTGTGTGACTGTGGGCAAGTCACTTAACTTCTCTGTGCCTCAGTTACCTCATCCATAAAATGGGGATTAAGACTGTGAGCCCCATGTGGGACAACCTGATTCCCTTGTGTCTACCCCAGTGCTTAGAACAGTGCTCTGCACATAGTAAGTGCTTAACAAATACCAACATTGGTTAGTAGATATGAAGTTGCTTGCCCTCTAAGAGCTTATAGTGAAATAATAATGACTGTGGTATTAAGTGCTTGTATGCCAACCCCTATGCTAAGGGCTGGGATAAATTCACTACAATCAGATCTAACACTGGGCCTGTCCCATGTGGAGCTCAAAGTCTAGGGGGAAGGAGAATGGGTATTTAAACCCCTTTTTACAGCTGAAGAAACTGAGGCACAGGTAATTTAACTGACTTGCCCAAGGTCACACACAAGTGAGGGAGCTGGGATTAGACCCTAGGTTTAATACTCTTTTCATGAGGCCATGCCTTGTTGTTTTTCTCTCATTTTAGCTAGGCCTCAGTTTTTTCTTCTCTCAAATGGGGATAAGAAAATTTGTCCATTGTGTAATTCTATTATGAAAAATAATAAAAGAAAATAACTGGAAGGCACTTTCAATTGAATAAAAGAGAACTAAAGGTAAATGCTTTGAAACTTATAGGTTTAATCTTCTTGAATTGCACATGAATGCAAAAAGTGAGAGACAATAATTTTAGTTTCTCTGAAATATAATACATTTGGGAAAAATTTGAGATGATTGCTGAACTAGGATATATTGATTTAGTGGTTCTCCCTCCCACAGCACACACAATCGTTTCTCCCTTTTAGAAAATGGAAGAAACTCTTAATTCTCAACTGAAAATGAAAGGTAAAAAAAAAAAAGAAATCTCATTAAGATAATACTGATTCCTTAATTGTTTAATTAGATGAAAAATACTTTTCCATTTCCCTACAGCCTATCAAATTACCATGATTACTGGGTACTAGTACATCCCTAGATATCTAGATATTTTCTAAGGGTCCAGGTTTCTACAGATAAAAATGGCTGGGCTCACTGTGACAAGTGGAGGCAAAGTGTGTAAGTGGCGGGGAGGGCCGGGGGCAGGTTTCTATTGGTCCGCTCCTCTCAGTCCCATCGACTCCTCAAGGGACAAAGAGGAGCAGCTGTGCTCACACAAACCAGATAGGAGGAGGAAATGGGAATGACTTGAAGGCAGTGTGTGGCGGTGGGCCTGCCCTGCCCCTGAGGTAAATGTTCATATCAACCCACTGTAAGGAAACTGCACTGCTGAGAAGAGGCTTCCAGAAGTGCCTGTGGGTCTCAGAAGCCAAATCCCTGTCTCCTGTCTCACACTTGAGTGACTTCCTGCATGTGTATTCCGACTTAGAAAACCAGGGTGAAAGCAGCCCTACCACCTGTTCAAGAGCCTGCAAGACCACAACATTTGATGCTGAAGTGGCCTCTGCTGCTGCCGGTCATATTTTTCTGGCTCTGATGAAATTGGCCCATTTATTCACCCAGACTTGATCCTTGGGGATCCCTGGAGAGGAAATGTGGGGAAAAGTGAGTTTACAAAGCTAAAGGTGGCACTCAGGACAACAAATTGTTCAGCAGGGCACTTCCCCCTTCAGATTGTTCCTGAAACTGGTAAAACTAGATTGGAGCCCAGGTATGCGGTCTTACAAAGTTTATGCTGGCCTGTTTGATGAGAGTTTGGGGATTAACGGTGTCACACACTGTGGCAGAGAGCCAGACAGTTGACACACCGCAACAGTTTGGCTGATAGGGACCTGAAGATAAGTCAGAGGGGGGATGAAAGGTAATTAATTAATGTTGGTATTTGTTAAGCGCTTACTATGTGCCGAGCACTGTTTTATCTAAAGGTAGATAATAATGAAATTTGTTAAGCACTTACTATATGCCCAGTGCTATAATAAGCACTATAATAAGACGATCTGATTGGACACAGTTCCATCTCACGTGGGGTTCACAGTCTAAGAAGGAGGGAGAACCAGGTTTTTAATCCCTATTTTACAGATGAGGAAACTGAGGCACAGAGAAGTTAAGTGAGTTGCCCAAGGTCACACAGCAGACAAGTGGCACAGTAGGATTATAGAAGCTAGGCCCATGGTTTTACCATTAGGTCATGCTGCTTCTCTTTTGATTTGTTTTTCCTTCACCTGAATCACAGCCCATGGAAATGACTAAGAGAAAATTGAGCCCCAAATGCTGTAGGCTTCTGTAGTGTTTCCTGGCACAGCTGGTTTAATCAGGCTCCCACCACCTTGTTTTCGAGATTATCCTTATCACCTTCTCAGTTCCTAAGGGAAAGTGTGTTGGTTTCAGAAAGCATGAAGGCAGTGGTAAACCATGGCCACTAAGCCCTTGTGTTCACCCTAAAATTTCTTATCAAGCCTCATCGCAACATCCACAGAGAGGCAAGTGCTACTATCCAATGGGATAGTGTTGCAAATTTATCAAGGTTAAGATTCAGAGCATGGGATAGACACCTGGGATTGGGTTTGGGGTGAGTTCCATATGTGAGTTCTCCAAACATGTATTCATCGAAGAATAGGCTTCTAGATGGACTCTTATCTGCCATCTTCAACTTTAGTATGTGAAGTGGAAACATATGCCTGAGAGAGAAAGAGATGCAAATTAATGTCTTCAAATACAGGTTTTTAATTTTTCAATTTGGGGCCCAAATTGCAGCAGCAAGCATTCAAGCTTCATGAGATTAAAATCAAATTTGTTTGATTTGTTTAGGGAGTTTTGATTACAGTTCTTCTCAGGAATGTGATTACATTTAGGTGGAAGTGGTTGGTCATCTTAAGTGATGCATAGCTCATCCGAGGCAATTTGGTTATGAGAATTTGGATGAGTGCTAATTAACTGCTATGACTTCACAGTTTCCCTTGAGTTGTGCCATCCGAGATAGATGATGTTTTCTGGAAAGGAGTAAAGGGGAAGGTATCTTCACCTGTCACAGAAACAGTGCAGGATTAAATGTTTCACATGTAGCTGTTAGGGAACCCCAAATCCTTTAAAAACAGAATTGGTCTTCATTCTGTTATTACACATAAGAAAATGGAAACATTTTCAATTCTCTAATTTTCCTAAGAAATGGCAGCACATGTACACAGTACACAATCTTTTTCTCCCAAGCCAGAGAAAAGGGCATAGTGTCCGAACGATCCTGCTGCTCTCTGCCATTCATTCACTCATTCATTCAGTCGTATTTATTGAGTGATTACTGTGTGCAGAGCACTGTACTAAATCCTTGGGAGAGTACAATATAACAATAAGCAGACACATTCTCTGCCCACAATGAACCAAAGTGGCTAAAGTGAAGCTGGTGACACATTTGCTGTGCAGCTAATGGCTGCTTAATTTTCTTGCTGCTGCCATGGTGATGGGCTACAGTATGTTGCTACTTCAGCCTTGGTATTGATGGTTGTAATGCTTTGCCTATGTGCATTCAGGCTAAGGAGGGATGCAGTTCCCCATCCCATTTCCAGCCCTTGCCTCTCCTCATCTCCTCCATTCCCAACCACCTCTCCACTGGAGTCCCTGCTTGCCATTTTGGTTAAAGGAATTTTTCAATTTGAACTATGTCTCTGTCGTATTATGTTTTTGGCTTTTGGTTCTTCAGTTCATGAAGTTTTACTATCCTTCTGCCATCATTTGGAAAGATATTGAATTTGATTGTTGACTAGGAATTGGGGAAACTACATCTGAGTCAGGAAATTATAACCAAAGTTAGCTTAACGGGGTGATGGGGAGAATGATGGTTAGATGGGTATCTTAGATCTTGTGAGGTTGATGCTCTGGAAAACCCAGAGGATCCCAGGTAAGCTGGCAGTTCAGTACCTCCATCTGTAGAATCCAGAGGCTTGATACAGTAGGTTGTCAGTTTTTGATGGCATTAACCTGTTAATATTTGAACCAGTCTAACCAGGAAAGTTCTAACTGTGGAGGCTGTAAAATAAACAACAAAAAAGAAAAACTCATTTTCTGATTAAAAAATAAATAAATAAAATCTCAGGATTCACTCATTTCCCAGTTGTCCAAGATTCAGAGCTGAATGTGAGTGAAAATAAGCTCCCTGCAGTAAATCCCATATGACATCATGATGATCTAGGACTCAGCCAGTGTTGGGTGAAAAATGACTCAGCCATTGCTGGGTGAAGAATGATGAGAGGCATAAAGGTGAGGGAGTTGCTATCATAAGTCTCAGATTGGAGTTTACTGAACTGCAAACATCTCGGTTTTACACCATCATGACATCACACTCTCCAGAGCAGAGTCAATTCAATCCTCAAAACAGTGCTATCTCTGCCTTTAGCAGCCAATTAGGCCACATTCTGGTGTTTATACCTATTTATGGTATTCGTTAAGTACTTACTATGTGTCAAGCACTATTCTAAGGGCTGGGGTAGATAAAAGTTAATGGGGTCAGGAACAGTCCTTGTCTCACATGGGGCTCACAACTAGAGGCAGTGCTGCTCTGGGACTGTGAGTGATTTTACCATGGTGATGGATGTGCTAAGGCGGAAGATAGACCTCCCAGTTTTAGGGCTTGAAAAGGTTTTGTCCTGCCTCAGTTCTTGCTGGAGGCCTCAGTTGGCACAGGGCATGAATGATCACTTTCTTTATTCTTTCCCCTTCACTCCTTTTCCTCTTATTCTACACTTACACTGAGATTTTAAGGAAATTGAGTAGTCATGTACTCAGAGTCACTTGCTTAGACTCCATGTCTAAGTGAGCCCATCATTGGGCAGGGATTGTCTCTATCTGTTGCCGAACTGTACATTCCAAGGGCTTAGTCCAGTGCTCTGCACATAGTAAGCACTCAATAAATACTAATGAATGAATGGACAACAAGTCTATTGTATTCTCACAAGCATTTAGTATCGTGTTCTGAAAATAGTGAGTGCTTAATGAATACCGTTGATTGATTAATTTCCAAATGTAATGTCCATGATTACTGCTGTTACTGCCTTTCTGACACCTTGGAAAGTTACATCATCTCCAACCCTGGGTAATTTTCATTACTTCCAAAAAGCCTCAATTTGCATCTCCAAGAAATATGACTACACCTCAAAATGTAAAAAGCAATAAAAGATACTTAGCAATATTTTTGCACTCACAATTTGCAATTGAATTAGAATGGATTTGAGAAATTCATTCAGTTGTATTTATTGAGTGCTTACTGTGTGCAGAGCACAGTAACTAAGCACTTGGGAGAGTACAATACAACAAGAAGCAGACCCATTCCCTAAATTCCTGCCCAGGTTATTTAAGATATCTTTTCAGGGTAGAAGACAGAAGAAATCATTAAATGCTCTAAAAAACACACATTTCTGGAGATAGTGTCATTATAAATAAGAAAACAGTTTGTCATTTACATTTTGTTTTTATCAACTTGCTCTTTCCTAAGAGGGATCCTGGAAGTGAAGTAAATAAAATCTGCATTCATCCAGCATGAGTCTATTCCCAAGGTGAGTTAAATTATGGCTTTCAAATCTATAGTTGCCCTGTGGGTTAGAAGATCATGCTTCTGATGTGAACTGATGAGTCCAATATATGACTGACACTCCTTTCTGCATCTTGGGCATGTAAAAATTACCTCTTGCTGCATGTGGCATTTGTTACCCATAGTACTGGCCTCAATTTTCATATCTCTCCTGGTATTATGATTTTTCCATAGCCTCTCCTCTAAGACATTTACTTCATTTCTGAATGCTGCATGCCAAGCTGACCTGTCTTTGTCAACTGTCTTTGGCACATTATTTTAGGTTTTGCTTCACTGTGACTTTAAAATGTTTCTCATGTCCACTCTGTTTATGGTTGCTCCACTTAACAACCATTACAGAGCAGATTTTTGGGTATCCTGCTATCTACCACTCTCTTCACAAATAGTACAAAGGTGTGCTGGTGGTCTGCCTGCATTCCAGGACCTGATTGCTTGTGATTTTTACAAAGCAGGGATGGGAGGAAAAGAGAGGCTAAGAGGGAAGCTGATGGACTCTGTGACTAGTTCTACAGTAGTCAAATTTACAGCCTTAATTATTTTCCTAGTGTAGTTGAAAGTTTTTTTTTTTTTTAAATCCTGGAATATCTGGGTGATTGAGCCCCACGTGGTTTTTAAGTAAGAACTGTCTGTCCGGATAATTTGCTAGTGGAAACCAAGCCCGGGTCCTATTTTGGATAGCTTGGGATCAGCCAGCTGAGCCGTGTTTCAAGGGTTTGATGAGGTCAATTGAGAAGCTGTGCAGGCAGGTGGGTGGCAAGTTAATTGCCCCATAGGATAATGTTTGCTATAGTAAATCTCACATTCTCAAGGTCCTTAAACTCACTGTCACATTCCAAACATCAGTGAATTATTTGTTGCAGTGTTTATCTAATGCTACCTGAGTATCTTCTTAAAGCAACATCAATTACATTCAAGAAATATCCTTTTCCTTTGTTGTGACCTTTCTAAACTTTTGATGTCTCCACTTGTACCCCATAATTGGTGCAAGAACGTTTAGACTCACAAGGAGGTTTTTAAAGATTCAATCCTATTATTCAAAACTAAGACTTCAAAAAAGCAACAGAATATAGGTTACCTATTGTGATTTTATGGATCATATCACAGGAGGCCAAATGCACAATTTGAGAAATATATTTTCCAAGGGAGTTGGTAGCTCTCTCCACATATTACCATTTTAAAAGCCTCACACTTCAATATGTTTTCCTAAGTCATTGTCGTGGCAAATTGCTTATATGAATAACTGTCTGACTGAAATTAATGGTCACTAGCAAAGTGAACAATAATAGTCAACTTGGAATACATCAGCAGGTTTCTTTCTGTTTAGTGCCTTGGAAAAAAAAACTGGTTTCCAGTTTAAAAAAAGAAAAATCGAAGTGTAGATTTGTAATGCTGCCCTGCTGAGACAGAAAGGTGAACCAGAGATGTTTGTTAGTTCATGAGCAATGCAACCAATTTTCAGGGTAGTGCTTTGCTGTTAATCAGGGTGAATTGTGTGCTAACCTCCTCTTGTGTTGGGGTGAGAAGTTTTGAAGTGCTATTTTTCACATTTCAAGATGACAAATTTAGAAGGCAGAGAGTCTCCGTATACCACACATGCAAGTTTAAGCATCAGAAACTCTGAGTTCTAATCCCATTCTGAATTCACTGGCAAGTTTCATACTGTCTTGGGGTTTTGCTTAGTCCTTATACCAACAGAGACATAAACCTCACACAGGGAGAAAGAAAACCCCAAAATAATTGCAAAGCATCTGAAGAAAATGGAGTGTTGATATTGCATTTTTTAGCATTATGATGAATCCATATTCTGAAATGAAATATTGTGAAGAGAATCCCTCTTTAGAGGGATTTAGCTTTTAAAATTGAATCCCCCACATTTGGGATTAGAATGTGTGATCTAAATTAGTTATGGAAACAAGATTACTAACTATCTAAATTTGCAAGTGGTGGGCATGCTCATGGTTATGGATCTGATATTCCTTTCTTCCCACCCTGAATTATGCTGAAATGCTAAACATCTGATCTAATGTAGTCTAGATGTGGTTTTATTTTCCTAATGACTGGATGATGTTTACTTGAGTTTATTTAAAAATGTGGATTTCTATCCTCCTACCTCATTATGGATGGATTTTAAAAAATAATGGTATTTGTCAAGTGCTTACTATGTGTCAAGCACTGTTCCAAGCTCTGGGGTAGATTTCAGTTGATCAGGTGGTTCACAGTCCCTGTCTCACATGGCCTCACAGTCTAAGAGGGAGAACAGGTATTGAATCCCCTTTTTCCAGTTGAGGAAACTAAGGCACAGAGAAGTTGAGTGACTTGCCCAAAATCACACGGCAGGCAGGTGGCTGAGCTGGAAATTAGAACCCAGGTCCTCTAACTCTCAGGCCAGCTCTATCCATTAGACTATATTGCTTCATGATTTTTGTACCTATAAATCCAGGAGTTTTTCATGTGGAGAGCTGCCCCCACCAGCAATTTTGAAGCACACAAACCATTGACTAGGCTGGCATGTGGCAAGTATGGTTTTTATACATTGTTTTTCCATGGAAAAATCTTACATGGACCAGGGATAGTCAAGCACGGTGCTTTGGCACTTAAGTGCTTGGAAAGCACTGTAATTATTAACAGAACTTGGAGTGCTCATTGCCAGCCTCATGTCAGTGGAGACTGGGCTATGTAACCATGAACAGTTTTTTTGGAACAACAAATTACAGGTGAGATAAATCTGCACATCCTCCTAATTGACAGTCATCATTTAAGGCTTTTCTGCTTTCCAGTCTGGTCTCCCACCCTATTGAGGCTGTCTCTTTACTAGGGTGGGGGGCAGGGGAAGGGAGGAGAAGGGATGTAAAGGAGAAGCAGCATAGCCTAGTGGATAGAGTACGGTCCTGGGAGTAAGAGGGACCTGGGTTCTAATCCTGACTCTACCATTTGTCTGCTGTGTGACCTTGGGCAAGTCACCTAACTTCTCTGTGCCTTGGTTTCTTCATCTATGAAATGGGGATTAAGTCTCTCAGCCCTAGGTGGGACAGGGACTGTCCAGCCCAATTAGCTTGTGTCTATCCCAGCGCTTAGTACAGTTCCTGGCACATAGTAAGCACTTATATAACATAAAAAAGGAAGGGGAAGGAATAAATCAGTCCCAGAAATTCAGCCAGCCTGGGATTGGGGTAGAATGAGTTGCCAGAGTGTGGGCTGAAACTGTCAGAAGGGTGAACTCACAGAACAATTAGAGAGCCTCCTTAGAATCTTGTATCCATGTCCACAATTTACCACAATGAATTGTAATAGAGTGTGAGTGTCACGTGGGATAGGGTTGGTGTCTGAACTGATTAGCTGGTATCTCCTGCAGTGCTTGTCACATACTGAGCACATAAAGAATATTGTAATTTTCATAATAGAATAGTACTTTGTATCTCCTGACTCATCTGATCAGACTCCATAGGGGCTAAGTGGACCTTTGAATAGTCTGTCAATTCCCTCATTCTGTGATTAAGGGAAGCTCTGTTGCCTAGTGGAAAGAGCATGGGCTTGAGGACCTGGGTTCTAATCCTAGCTGTGCTACTTGTCTTCTGTATGACCTTGAGCAAGTCACTTAACTTCTCTGTGCCTGTTACCTCAGCTGCAAAATGGGGATTAAGACTGTGAGGCTTATGCAGGACAGGGACTGTCCAACTTGATTATCTTGTATCTTCCTGAAGAGTTAGTACAGTTCCTGGCACATAAAAAGAAGTTAACAAATACCCTTAAAAAAATGACTTTCTACTGATAGGTTTGCCCATTCAGATCTAGTGCTTGGTTTTGGTATGAGTTAGCTGAGACAAGATAAGAAACGAATGGGTGTTTTAGTGGTGACCATACCAGATAGTGAGGTTTTGACCTGAAATCTAGAAAGTAAATCCTTCAGTGGAGGTTCCATAATCCATTACTTTCTGGTTGGCAAAAATTTTTAAATGCAAATAAAATAAAAGCATAGAGACCATGATTATTTCATATATCTGACTGTCAATCTATTATTAAATATATCAGTTACTTGATAGAATGCTAAAAATACACAAACCACAAAATATGGCTGGAAAATGAGCATTCTGATGAGGTAGGCATTTTTCCCTGCCACATGTTTTGAGGTAGATGAGGGCGAGGCTGTCATGATATCCTGCCTCACCTGACAAGCTCTTTTAATCCAAAATTTAGCTCTGAAGCACAGCTCACCCCGAGTTTCCCAGATACAAGAATGGACCTGCTGAGTTCATTTCGTAAGTGTTCGTCATCTTTTCGATAATACACTTATTAAAAGAAATTCAACTTTAAGAAATGCCAGCTGCCAAAAAGCCGTAGGCTTCCCCCACAAAATTATCAAAGTAATACCGTAGAAGACCCAAAGCCAAATGGCAGTCTGCCTCCAAACTAAACTGAAGTTGAGGGCTTTCCCACCAAGTCAGTGGAAACTAGAGAATTAAGATTTTGGACCCTGCTGTACTGTATAAACATGGGTGAAAGGAGGAAATGAAGTCCTGCCCTCAGGGCATCAAGATGCATGAAAACTTTCTTAGACTGGGAGCCCTAAGAGGGACAGATATGGTGTCAGACCTATCTGGTATCTACCTCAGTGTATAGTACAGTGCTTGGCCCATAGTAAGCACACAACAAATATGATTATTATTATCATTTATTGTTGTTATGAAGGTTGGCCCAGGTTAGGCCAAGACAACCCTCCTCGAAGCAATGAAGAAACCAAGCAGATGAGACATATTCTTACAAGAACTATTCTTTTTATTGTGTGGTTTTGAATTGTTGAATCTGACCTCTTAGTTTTGGTCTGTGAAACTGTCTTCCCCACTTTGAATTAATGTCTGTCTCCCCCTCTAGACTCTAAACTCGTCGTAGGCAGGGAATCTGCTGCTGATAGTTCTGTTGTACTCTCCCAAGTGCTTAATAAATACAAATGAATGAATGAATTGGGGGACTTTGAGGGCTGGAGAACCTGTCTGGATCAATATCTGTAAATTCTCCCCCACACCTCATTCAGTGCTTCATGCATAATACTAATTTCAAGATGGCTTGACTGGGATTCTGGCAACTCTTCCACCCACCCTAACCCTAACTCACCACATAGGCAATTAGGAAATTAGGCAAGGCAAAGAAGATACCATCCCATCTGTAGGGGATACCTCGTGTCTGCAGCCCTATAGTACTATGGCCTGGTTTGGGTTTTGGTTCTTTTTTGGGTGGGGTGGGAAGAGAAAGGGAGTCAGCCTGATTTATTGAGCACTTACCATGTGCAGAGCACTGTTCTAAGTGCCTGGGAGAGTACAATACAAATGAGTTGGCAGCCTCTCTGTAAGAAGGTCCACTCTTTTGCCCAGGACCTTTTCTTCCACTTGACTCAACTCTCCTACAAAAACAGAGCAGGCTTCTGCCTCCTTCCAACTCTTTTCTGCCGAAGAGTTCTGTGTGTGTGGTAGACTCTCTGCAAACAATATCTGGCCTCAATTATGGTAATTGATAATGATATTAAGGTGAGCAGAAAGCTTGATAGCTGGGTGGAAAATGGAATGTTTCCTCTTCTGTGCAAAACCCCTCTCTGGCAACTCAGACTCCTGACGTGTAAGCTGTTTTGCCAGTTTCTTTCAATGGAAGCATTTCCTGCTGGGCTGATATGCTCTCACACTTGTCCTCCTGGCACTTGACCATGTGGAGGGGACTATCTTTAACACGGCACATCTGTTGTAGCCCTGCAGATTCTTCTGCTGGTTCAGAGTAGCACATGATAGAGTGTTCTTTTAGAAGGAAGTTATCCAGCCTTGACGATTCAGCTCAACAATTTTGCTATGAGGAGAACAGTCTTGGCTACACTTGACAGCCAGGCTGACATTAGCAATCTTGTCTTGTTTCCGCTCTGCATAAGGAGTAATCACAGTTCCCATCCTCAGCCTTGTGTTTTAGCCATACGGATAAGTCATATGGTTGTCGTGCATGAGCTGCACTGGGCCTTATACACTCAACATCTCCACTTTCCAAGATTTCTGCCTAGGGAAACTTGACGAGGCTTTCACTTTCTATGAGGAAAAATGGAAATACATTGAAATCTATTCCCTTTTTGACACTTGGGAATGAGGGGTTGGATGAGGCAAAGGTGGAACCTTTGGGAGCTACCCAAGGAAGCAGAAGTTATCACCTCTGCTCATGTTTTAGTATCACGGCCTAGTAGGAAGAGCAAGGGCCTGGGAATAAATCAGAGAACCTGAGTTCTAATCCCAGCTCTGCCACTTGCCTGCAGTGTGATCTCAGACAAATCACTTAACTGTTCATTGGTAAAATGGAGATGAGACAGTTGTTCTCCTTGTGAGCCCTAGGTGGAACAGGATTGTCTCAGACCTGATTATTTTGCATCTACCAGTTCTTAGTAAGGTCACTGGCAAGTAGTAAGTGTTTAACAAATACCATAGTTATTATTATTAGCTGGTTTAGTCTGCTCTCAATGAAAATAAACCAGGTCTCCAGACAAGGGAGGTATCTTGAGAAGCAGCATGGCCCAGTGGCAAGAGAAGGGACCTGGGAGTCAGAAGACATGCGTTCTAATCCTGACTCTGCTGCTTGTCTGCTGTGTGACCTTGGGCAAGTCACTTTACTTCTCTGTGCCTCAGTTACCTCATTTGTAAAATGGGGATTAAGGACAGTGAGCCCCACATGGGTCAACCTGATTAACCTGTATCTACCCCAGTGCTCAGAACAGTGCTTGGCACATAGTAAGGACTTAAATACCATAATTATTATTATTCAAGGGACCCACTTTTACAAGGTTCATGTTTTGATCCACAGTCTAGGTGGTTGGTTCTCTGGGACCTCCTGGGATATTCTTGGGGCTTTAGAAGAGGAACTTGAACTCTAGAAAGGTGGTGGGGAAATGGGTAGAGAAGAGAAAGGCCAGGACCAAGTGCATCTCCTAGGGACAGGGGTGACAAGTTCTGATCCAAATCCAACCTTATGGGGATAGAACCAGCTCTTTTTTTGGACAACTTAGAGGGAAGTAGGCAATGTGCCATGTGACTCATTTCTGTTTCCCTGTAAACTTGCATGTCACAAAAGCCACTCTTTGGACATATCACTCAGAAACATTTTGTTTCTTCACTTTTAGGTGGAGAATCTATGCAGCTACTACTCTCCCAAATTAGGAAAACAATTTGAGCTCCTTTTGGATTTGGATCAAATCCAAACTTTGCTAAAATAGACTAGTGAAGACCAATGAACTGATCTTAAGCCAAACCTCAGAACCTCAAAATGTTTGTCTCAGCTCTATAAAGTTCAATGCATAAATCACATCTTTTATCGCTTGTTTAATTAATGAGAAAGAAAAAGGGAAAGTATGATATTCGGTGACGCCCATGCTTATGATGAGACAAATTCTGGGATACTTTCCCTATCTGATTAATTGGTTTTAAAATTAGTGGGTGCCTTAAACATGCTAATCATAGTACATGTTCAAAAACTGCAGACCCGGCTTCTGGTAGATTATGATCTGTTTAAGTTAATTTGAGAAAGTGTTTCACTCTTATATTTGCAGTGAAGATTTGCATTTTTAAGACTTACATTTTTAAGATTTACATTTTTAAGACTAAAATAAAGATTTGGTGTTGGGGGAGTTAAAGGGAGGTGTTACCTTGCTACATGGATTTGAGACTGGATTTTCTGGAGGATGTCACTTGAAGATGAGTTCTGAAAAAAGGAAAAGGAAGGAGTCTTAATGATGGATGGTTATTTAAGATAGGAAGAAGGTTCCAAGGTTAAAGTGAGAAAACAAGGTAAGATGTTCAGAAGTTCCATCAATCAGTGGTATTTATTAACGCTTACTGTGTGCAGAGTAATAATGATAATAATGTTGGTATTTTAAGTGCTTACTATGTGCCGAGCACCGTTCTAAGTGCTGGGGTAGATACAGGGTAATCAGGTTGTCCCACGTGAGGCTCACAGTCGTAATTGCCATTTTACAGATGAGGTAACTGAAGCAGCGAGAAGTTAAGTGACTTACCCAAAGTCACACAGCTGACATGTGGCCGTGCCGGGATTAGAACCCATGACCTCTGAGTCCTAAGCCTGTGCTCTTTCTAATGAGCCATGCTGCTTCTTGTGTTGCTTGGGTGAGTACAATATGACAGAGTGGGTAGAAATGTTCCCTTGTCCAAATCAATAAATGGTATTTATTCACCACTCATTGTGTGCAAAACACTGTACTAGGCACTTGGAAGAGTACAATACAATAAAGTTGGTAGATATGTACCCTTCCCACAGGACCTTATAGTCTAGAGGAGGAGCTTACAGTCTGGTGTTCCGTGGCCAACCTATTGGGACAGTTTCCAGACAACACTGAACCCAACTATGTGGTGGCCAAATTTTTACTAGGCATGGTATTATCATTATTATTATTATTATGAACCTTGGACCTGAGATTTCAGGATTGAGAACTTGTATGAGGGAATTGATTCTATAGTGTTTCTCCTGTTAGAGTGTTTCTCCCCTATTAGAGTGTAAGATCTTTATGGACTGAACTTGTGTCCCTTGGTTACTCTGTACTCCCCAATCCAGTTTATTTTGCTTATTGCATGACTGTACCTATGCATACACTCAGGATGATTTTGTCCACAGAAGGCCACTCTATCCTGACCAATCCAGCTACTAAAGGCAGATGAAGATATTTTGGCACTAAATAGCTGGATAATTTAGTACAAAGTATATTTGCTTTTAGAGACCTACACACTGACATAGAGCTTTCTCTGGCACTAGGCACTGAGTCTGAATCGCTTGGTTATAATGAGTCTGCCAGAACTATGCTATTGCAGTTTTCTGCCTCATTGTTCAAAATATTGCCTCCACCTCCTTCAACTTTGCTTTAGTTGTGGAGACCTAGTCTATATTTGAGCCACCAATTAGTCTCATTTATTAAAACAAGGCTGTTTGACTCTTCTGAGTAGGAAGAATCCCTTCAGCCTTTAATTGAAGGTTACAGTGTTATCCATCTGGTGAACATTTTTTGTTCAACACTAAATCCATTTTGTTCTTCTGCTGGGCCCTTTTAACAATAATAATTTAGACGCTGAGTCTCTCTTTTTCATAACCCAAATTTTAAAAAAGCCCAATTTGCATTATGCCTTGTCAGCTGTGCCACAGAAATGCTGTTTTTACAAGATTTCTCCTCCTTCCGCTTGCCTCTTGGCAAGTTTCCCTTAAGATCTAGTTTACTAAATGCTAGAATGTTTCTTAGCTCAAGCAAACAGGCACTAGAGTCGCTATATCCTGTGAGAAGATACTAGTTTAGTATAGATTTGCAGTAGGTGTGATGATGATTTTTTCATCATCAATGATGACTGGAGCCTCAGTCAAGTCTCAAAGGATTTGAGACTTACAACCTGACCTAATTTTCTTTTCTGTATCCACCCCCCCCCCCCCAGCATTTAGTACAGTGCTTGGCACACATCTTGACAAATGCCAAAATTATTATTATTAGAACCTGTTTGAAGGAGTTGATTATAGTATTAAATGTTTGCATGACACCGTTCTCTTATCTCTGCAAGCTTTGTTCTTACTGGGGCAATGTGGTTACTCTGTCAGGATGAAGATGGACACAGGGCCTGGTCTATCTGGGAACTTATATTAGGATTTTCCCAAAGGAGAAAGCACTATTTTTATTGAAAACAGCTACTAATACTCCTAGATTGTAAGCCCTTTGAGAAATAGGGACCATTTCTAATTCCCAGATGTGTATCCCTCCCAGGGGTTAGTACAGTGTTCTGCATAGAGTAAGCACTTCATAAATACTGTTTTTATTACAGTTACTGATATCTGGGCTTGAGGCTCCATGTTTTCGATTCATGATGTGCATAGCAGTGTATTAAATCAAGGCTGATTCAAAGTTTCATGTAAAGAATGCAACAAAGATATGAGAAAGGGTGTCTCAAAGGGTTTTCAATTATCATCCTCCTTTGACAATTCACCTGTCCTTCATTAACATCAGTAGAATGGGTTGTGAACACTGAGATTGAAATGAGGCACATTTAAGCTCCTTTTCTCTATTCCCAAAGTTGTTGTTGGGAATTATACATATTCACCCTTAACCCTCACAACAGACAGTCAATAGTAGTTACTGGGTACCTACTATATTCAGACTACTCTCATCCTATGAACTCTTCCCTCTAAAAACTGTCAATGATTATAACCTGGTATTTTGCAGTTCACCCCTGTTAGGACCCTTTGGACAAAAATGGTAAATAAAAATAAGGTTTCCTGCTACCACTAAGGCCTTTGAAACCTAAATTAGAATTCCTTGCCCTAATTTGCCATTGACAAGTCTTAGAGGCAGAGTTGAAACAAAATTCTTGAGCCGGCAAACTTGCTTCTACAAGTACAAAGGAATTTCAAGAGTGGCCTCAGGAAAAAAAAATGGATGAAACTGTCAGTCACTTAAAAGAATTTGGGGTGAGGGGATGAGAGGGGAAGAAATGAAGCTTCATCAAATAGGAGAATTCATATGCTTCAGTGTGTCACTGACCCCAGGACTGAATATTACATTCTTTGAATCCCTGAAGATTAATAGGGAGAATGGTTAGGTCTCTCCTTTAACACCCGCTAAAAGGTGTACATGTCTCAGGTATTGTTTATATTTATACTATAAAAATAATTAGCTGATGGGTTCATCCAATTTGAATATTTATGAAGATCAGACAATTCAGTTCTAAACTTTTAAATGTTTTTAGATAGGTAAAGATTGATGACCCATTGCAGAAAATCAGTAGCATCCATTCCCTTGTATAACAACTTCAATAGTGCATGACGATTGCATTTTGCTATACTTGGTAATGGCCCCTCTTAAACCTCACTTGCCACAGTGTCCAATAGAGGTTGCTTTTCAGACTAAAGTAGAAGAGTAATGCAGAAATTCCATAAAGCACACTTTAAGAAGTCAGTCTTCACCTGTAGAAA
This sequence comes from Ornithorhynchus anatinus, assembly GCF_004115215.2. Taxonomy (NCBI): domain Eukaryota; kingdom Metazoa; phylum Chordata; class Mammalia; order Monotremata; family Ornithorhynchidae; genus Ornithorhynchus; species Ornithorhynchus anatinus. Next base: position 15,521,660 of record NC_041749.1, read on the forward strand.
CATACATGAATTTATATTTGCTTTGATTTTTTTATGATATATATTAAGAGCTTACTATGTGCCAGACACTCTACTAGGTGCTGGGGAAGATAGCAGCTAATCAGGTTGGATTCAGTCCAAGTTCTACATGGGGCTCACAGTCTTATTAGCCATTTTACAGACAAGGTACCTGTCTGTAAGTTAAATGACTTGCCCTAGGTGACTAAGCGGGCAAGTGGTGGAGCTGGAATTAGAACCCATTTGTAAGAAAGTGCAATCTTTAGTCTTATTTTTTTTTTGTCCTTACACCATTCTTAGGCTGGTGGTAGTATTCCCACTTTACAGATGAGCAAGTCAGGAGATTAACTAGATTGTCCAGTGTCCCAAATAGACTAGCATCTCAACTTCTGGAGCCTCATCCTCTCTACTAGTCTAGTGGGTTTTCATGTTCCGTGTGTTACACTGGGTATCATCCGCATGCTTGCTATGCACTTTATTACAACATTCTAGGGAACCACACAGGGGTCTTACAGATGGGCAATATGAGATAACCAGAGGCTAAATGAGTTTCCTTTGCTTATGTAGCAAGTTGGAGAGAGGACGAGGAAGAGACTGGAGCTCAGAAGTAAAGAACAGCAACAAGAGTACCCTTCCAAAGACTGTTTATTTGTGCTTATCCCTTTCTACTCCCCTTCCTCTCAGTTCTTGTCTGTGGATTGTTATATATCTATTTTTTTCTCTTTCCTACTAGGTCGGTCCTCCCCAACCTATACTGCGAGTCCCTTTGCATCTTGGATCATACCAGAATTCACTTCTTTTATATTCATCTTTAAGCTTCCCACAGAGGTGAGCACAAAGTCAAAAGGGGAATGAAGGGGTGCGTGTGTGTCTCTTCCTTTGATAAAAGTCCAGTTAATTCCAGGAGCAATAACCCAGATGTAGTTTAGAGACCTCCATAGAAGCCTCTGCTCAAGTGGTGCAGAACTGTGCCTTTCTGGCAATGAAGTTGGTTACACCAAATGGAGAGGAAAAAGCCTTAAGCAGATTTGGAATCCAACAGCTTTCTTTGATATGATAGCTCTGTGCACTAGCACTAGACCCTGGCCCAGGTGGAGGTGTGTGCTTGAGGGCCTTTAAGCCCTGCAAATTTCCCTAATGCATCATAATTAAACACCTGTGCTCAATAACATTTTTATGGATCCGCTGTGAAAATTTGCAGAGCGCTCAACAGCCCTTGACATTTTTCTATCTCTCACTTGGGCAGGTGGTCTTGTGGTTATGCCTTGGTCCACAGTTAAAAAAAAAACAAACCCACAACAACAAAAACACACAGAACCCCACAAAACCCAGAGGGACATGGATCCCAGAACATTTAAAGGATGATTGAGAAAAGGAGAGGTTTAAATGATTTTTCCTGGATTTTAGGAAGAGGAGGATTTGTTTGATTGCAAATGTGTTGAGGATTGTTGAAATAATTGGAAAAGCCTCCCACAGTGCTCTGTGGGAGATGGGGAGGAGGTGAGAGCTCCTCCCACTGCCACCTGAACTAGGTACCAGTTAGGTCATTTAGCAGTGCTTTAAATTGCTTTCTGGCCACTCCCCGTAGTATAGCTGAGGATTCCTGTCAGAAGGAGCAGACCAGACTATCCTGTTGAGCCCATTCTCCATCTCACTCAGAAGCCCTTCTGGGCCTTCCACTTTCTCCTCCCTTTCCCAACTCCTTAGTATCTACAGTTGTATTGGTCTAGATGGAAAGAAGCCAGTTATAAGGTGGGTTCCTTCTTGCCTTCCAGGACTCCAGATTCCACTAGCTGGTTTTCCTCCAACCTACCTTCCTTCTAATGATATACCCCAGCTCATATCCTCTGCACTGGTCAATATGTGTGATTCTCTTACACCTTGGAATGCCCTCCCCATTCTATTTTGCCAAACCCACCTCCTACAGGAAACTATCCTAAATTAATACTCTCTCTTTCCTCATTCCCTTTTCCCACTCCAAGCACTTGTGTATATGTTCTCTTATTTATGCTCTTGTGCTATTAAGATTGTAGATTTTGGCCCTTTCTCCATTGAGATTGTACATCAATTGATAAGTGGAACTTATTGAGCATTTACTGTACTGTATTGACACTCTACTAAGTGCTTCAGAGAGTACAATGTGACAGTTGGTAGACACATTTCCTGCCAGCAAAAAGCTGACACTCTAGAGAGGAGTTTACAATCTAGCGGTAAACTCCTCGAAGGAAGGGTCCTTGTTTTTATGTAATTCTCTTCACCGAAATCCTCTTAAATACACATAAAAGGAACTCAATAGGTCCTTTCTTTTACTCATTTTAATTATAGTCTGCTCTGCCTTCCTCTACCATCCCTCTTCAGTGAATCCTCTAATTCACTGAAGCAGAAAAGGCTTTGCAGTGACAAAGTTGCAACTCTTGATCTTCCCCTTGCCGCTTCATTGTCTCCTTTCCATCCCTGATCTGCTACCTTCAAAGTCATGTCTCATTTTGGGGTCTCTGCCTGCATTTAGATCTTTGTGTCTGTGGTGTTAGCTAATTCTGTCTACTACAGTGTAAGCCTCTTGAGGGCAGGCATTGTGTCTATTAACTCTGTTGTTTTGTACTATATTAATTGTTTAGTACAGTGGTCTGCAAACAGGAAGTGCTTAAATAATAGCATTGATTGATTGTGTCAATGTCATACACACACTCTTTGGGGTTCAAAGTGAAAGCTATAACCATATCAATGAGTATCTCTAATCTTAGCAAATCCATGATCTGTTAAATGTGTGTTTGCAAAGATGCCCTTTGCTGCAGTGACCAATTTGCCACCCACAATATCTGATGCCATTTTAAATTATCTGACTTGTGGTCACAGTATTCTTGAAACTGGTCAGTAAGAGAGTCATCCATGTCTAAATGTCATATACCAGGCTGTACTCCATGAAATGGAGAAGCAATGAGAATATCATGAAATAAATATTAAAAGTAATAATAAAACTAACTTCCCTAATTAATTCCCTAATTCCCTTCCCTAATTAGCCCAAGCACATCTTCCCCTCAGCCTTTTCATTTCTCTGAAGCACTATTTTGTTTATTGATTGTTTGATTTATATATATTCATCAGTTTGTCTAGTTGTCTTCCCAGTTAGATTATTAAGTCTTTGAATGTGGATACCACAGGACAATGCTGTATGGAAACGCTTAGTAAGTGCTGAACAAATACCACAATTATTAAACACAGTAGGTGCTGAGTCCATCTACTGTTGCTCATGCTGATTAATATGGGAAGAACACTTAACCAGCCCTCTGGTTGATTCAGTAAAACCGGTAGAAGGGGTTCTATGACAATGTTTGCTTCAGCACCTGGGCAGAATGTCACTGTTTCTCTGCAGTGAGTAGTATTTGTCGAGAGCGTGGCTTACTGATTGCAATTCCCCAAATGAGTCACATTTTATCAATCAGTGGTATTTAGTGAGGACTTACTGTGTGCATTGTGCTAAGCACTGTACTAAGCACTTAGGAGAGTACAGTACAATAGAGTAGGTAGATACAGTCTCTCCCAAAAGGAGTTTAAAGACTTGAAGGGGAGATAGACATTAGCAATCTGGACTGTAAGCTGAAAGTGATATGAAGGTTCAAAGACCTTTGAAAAAGAGCTGATCTTTTGGCCTACTCAGCTGTTTCTCTTTTTTGAGTATCTAAGATTGTGGGTGACAGTGTCTTTCATAAGTCCTGTGGCCACCATTTCCTGAAAATTGTTATTCATATTATTGTTTTATTTATTAAGCACTTAGTATGTGTCAAGCACTATTCTGAGTGCTGGGGTATATATCAATTAATCAGGTCTGACAGAGTCCCTGTCCTATATAGGACTCACAGTCTAAATAGGAAGGAGAATAGGTGTTGCCTAATTTTACAGATGAGACAACTGAGGTAGATTAGTGACTTGCCCAAGGCCACACAGCAGGCAATGGGAATGCTGGTATAAGAACCAAGGTCCACTGACTCCCAGGCCCATGCTCCTTCCTCTAGGCCACATCGTTCCTACAACTACAAACTACTAAATGGCCAAGTTTAACCCTAGGAACTCCATTTTCACAAAATAGCCTCAAATTAATTGGTAGAGAACCCTACAAAATCCCCCCTCTTCTAAAAATCCATCGCTGAAAACTCAAGAAATAAATTCTTACCTTCTAAACTCAATATCAGGGGAGAGCATGAACATGTGGTAATAGGATCTTCTAAAGCAGAGGTTTTCAACCAGGGATGTACAAATCCTTCAGGGTATTTCAATCATTATAAAGGGACCATCATTAAAGCAGGCAATGGAGATGGATGGTGGGAACTCCTGGGAATTCGAGCAGCAACAGCAGTAGTGACTGGAGTAGGGCAAAGATACTATTTTGCTTAGTGCCCCCAGGCTCTGTCACCTGTTCTGGCTGCTGCAGCTTGCCTGAACTCTTGGGAGTATGTGTATATGTCCACCTGTAAAGGAAAATGTGTGGATGGTGTGGATGTGAGGTGAAATTAGAAGTACATGAGGGGAAGACTTCTGAGATAGGGAGAGGTGACTCCAAGGTAAACCTTGAATCCATAGGGTACAACTTCTCAGAGAAGTTGAAAGTGTCAGGCAGTTTGACAAGGCTCACCTAATGGAATTGCTGAAATGATCCTGACTAGGTAAATCAGGAAGAAAATGTTTCTTCCTATTTCATGGCTGGGTGACTCACCTCATATAGTTGGAAAATATTGTCATTCTTTTTCTCCCTCCTTTCATTCTTCTCTCTCAGATACTCCCTCCCTCTTCTGCCATCAACTCCATGAAGCCAGATGACAAATCCACCCAAACAAAATTTTAAAAGGTTGGATTTTTCTACTGGGCTCTAGGCTTTCATTCTGAAAGTAATAAAAATATATAATAATAATAATATTGCTATTTAAGTGCTTACTATGTGCAGACCACTGTTCTAACTGCTGGGGTAGATACAGGGTAATCAGGTTGTCCCACTTGAGGCTCACAGTCTTAATCCCCATTTTACAGATGAGGTAACTGAGGCACGGAGAAGTTAAGTGACTTGCCCACAGTCACACAGCTGACAAGTGGCAGAGCCGGGAGTCGAACCCCTGACTCCGAAGCCCAGGCTCTTTCCACTGAGTCCCTGGCTTACGTTAAGTAGCTGGAACTTAGTATTACTCCCTAGAGAAAATCTGTGATGGTGGATTTTTACACTGTCTAAAATTTAAAATATATATATATTTAATTTCACTATCAGTGTACATGGAAAGTGTAACAGTGTTTAGTTCAAATGATAAAAATACCTTTAGCAGGGTAAGGAAGGGCCAAAAATGGCCTTTTAATCCTTGATCTAGGAAATGAATAAAATCCAAAGGAAATATCAAGAGGCTAGTAGAGGTAAGAAGTGAGAGAAAGCAGATGACTGTCACTGCATACGTCTTCCACAGTCAGTGAGTAGAGAACAAAGAGAGCAGGAAGGAGAAAATGGTTTCAAAACAATTCAAAAAGCAGAATCAGGACCAGGAGTACAGTAGATGACTGCAATAATCTTGATAATGAGTGGTAGAGGTGGAAAACATGGGCTTTGAAAAGGGAAGGTGAAGGATGGAAAGGACTTTTATCAGCTAGGGCTGAAAGAGACTTCTTGGCCCTCAAAAAGTTCTCACCAAAAAAGTTTTTGAGTGAATTAAGATGAAAAGATTCAGAAGCTGACCCCTTACCTAGTTGCAAGTCATCATTTGTTTTAGATGTCTAAGAAATTCCTTGGTCTAAATGATAGTTTACAGACTCAAGGTTGTTCCAGAACCCCAAGTGCCAAATAATATAGTTTACAGCTGATTGCAATGCCTTTGCATTTTCCATTTTAATCATGGTATTTGTGCTTACTTTGTACTAACTGGTGATTGGATACAAGCAAATCAGGTTAGGCATAGTCCCTGTCCTGCATAGGGCTGACAGTCTTCATCCCCATTTTACAGATGAGGTAACTGAGGCACAGAGAAGTGAACTGACTTGCCCAAGGCCACACAGCAGAGAAGTGGCTGAGCTGGGATAAGAACCCATGAACTTCTGACTCCTAGGCCCGTGCTCTATTGACTACAGTATGCTGCTTTCCAGATCTCACTGAGGATTTACTATGCATTAAATAACCCTCTATCCCAACCCATTTCTCCAAATTCCAGATTCACATGTAGTTTTCCAAGAGGCTGATCAAGTTTCTCATCTACAAAATGGGGATTAAATACCTATTCTCCCTCTTACTTACAGTGTTAGTCCTATGTAGGACAGGGACTATGTCCAACCAGAGAACCAATGTGGCCAAGTGGAAAGAGCACAGGCCTGGGAGTCAGAGGAACCGAATTCTGCCACTTGTCTGCTGTGTGATCTTAGACAAGTCAGTTAACTTTTCTGCACCTCAGTTACCTCATCTGTAAATTGGGGAATAATAATAATGTTGGTATTTGTTAAGCGCTTACTAAGTGCAGAGCACTGTTCTAAGCACTGGGGTAGATACAGGGTAATCAGGTTGTCCCATGTGAGGCTCACAGTCTTAATCCCCATTTTACAGATGAGGGAACTGAGGCACAGAGAAGTTAAGTGACTTGCCCACAGTCACACAGTTAAGTGGCAGAGCCTACCTCGACTGTGAGCCCCAAACATGGGGCAGAAACTCTGTCAAACCTGATAACTTTGTATCTACCCCATTGCTTAGTACAGTGCTTGGCACACAAGTGCTTAATAAATGCCATTTAAAAAAAGTTCCAGGCCTGAGTGACTGAATGCTTCACCTCTAACTTTAATATTGATATTTTAACAAAAAATTCTAGCCTTGGTTCTTTGAATTGGGGTGGAGGGTAGCAATGTCTTATGCCTCTGATTCCTGTAAGGAGAGGCCTTTCCCTTTGGAGCAGCTCTAAAATGTGAATCTCAGGGGCAGAGGCGAAAACATCTCATTTTCCATAGCTTCATAATAATAATAATAAAAATTATGGTATGTGTTCAGGGTTTACTTTATGCCAGGCACTGTTCTAAGTGCTGGGGTAGATACAAGATAATCAGGTTGGACACAGTCCCTCTCCCACATAGGGCTGATGGTCTTAATCCCCATTTTACAGAAGAGGGAAACTGAGGCACAGATAACTTAAATGATTCACCCAAGGTCACACAGCAGGTAAGTGGCAGAACTGGGATTAGAACCCATGAACCTCTGACTCCCGAGCCAGTGTTCTCTCCGCTAGACCATGACGCTTCTCCTAATATTTTACGTTGCTGTTCTTTTTTGCCTTTACAAGTCTGCAAACCCTCCATCCTCTAAGTCTGCTTATGATATAACCACTTGCCCTACCCATGTATGTTGCTTATGGCATCCCGGCAGGGGGCTAAATGTATATGACAATAACTTTGAATATAAAGACCCTCCCAGTGATTCATATGGCACATGTGACTTCAACACATAGTAACTGTGTGAAAATTGGACAGGGACAAAGAAATGTCAGCTGCTTGTAGGGAGAACAAAGTGCTTTTATTCCACTTTCACAGTCTGCAGTCCCTAACTCTGATCAACCATCTAGCAATGCCTACTGGGTGAAAGAACGTGAATGATTCTGGGCAAACTATCACCACCCTGGAAGCACATATCTTATTGATGATGGGAAACTGTTTTCCCCTGCCCTAAAAACAACAGTTCTATACAATTAAGTGGCTCAGGAATTGAGTCTTTCAATCACTGATGAGGCAGTAGCAATGCTTGATAAACACCCTGAGGGTCTGAGCAGCCTTGTTTAGGGACACATTCCACTCACTCCGAAGGGGAGGGACTGGAAAAGGTGCCCTAAATAATGTTTGTTTTGCCAAATACAAATCTAGCTCATGGGAGGGCCATACATGTGGTCTAGGGAAAGCGGTGGAAATAATGATTATGGTATCTATTAAACACTTACTATGTGTCAGGCACTGTACTAAGAGTTGAGGTGGATAAAGCAACTTGGGTTGGACACAGTCCCTATCCAACGTTGGGCTCACAGTTTCAATCCCCATTTTACAGATGAGGTCACTGTGGGACAGGGTCTGTGTTCAACCTGATTAGTTCGTATCTACACAGTGCTTAGAACAGTGCTTGACACATAATAAGTGCTTGACAAATACCTTAATCAGTATCATTATTGTTGAAGCTAGTTGTTAACAGGGCATATGTATACCAACTATGTTATATTTTCCCAAGCGCTCAGTACAGGGGTCTGCCCCACAGTAAGTCCTCAATAAGTAGGATTGATTGAGTACTGAAAATGATGATAGACATTGCTCTGAAGGATTTCCCATTTTAAATTGGCTACTATTAAAAGTTTGCAGTAGTGGAAACATTCGTCTTGCCTCTTCACTTCATGTACCTTGAAACAAATTAAGTCAAACCTTAACCATCACTATTTCCACCTGTGAAAAAGTCATGCAGTTTGATCTTCAAGGACAGCTATAAAGATCACAGTATTATTCTGAATGTGTAATTGTATAATTGACACACTAATTTACGCATATATCTGTAATATTTAATAATTTAAAGGAAATCACAGAAAAAATAATATTGTTTTTACGTTTTAGAACCCCACTGTTAAATATCCCATGGGCTAATGATTAATCTCATGCTTACTGTCTTGTTATGATCTTGGCAATAATTAACCTGAAATAACTACATTGTGCTTGTAATTTCCTCATTCAAGAAATTAAACAGTTAAAACATGTAGTCCTGGAGGAGTGCTAAGAAATCCCATGGAAAAACCCTGGAGAAGCTGATGTGGTTTGAGGTGGCGGGATGTTTGGGTATATATGTATGTATGTAAATGAGCCAATCGTCCTTTAAAGCTATTTTTTGAACATGCAGCATGTACACTGAACACGTATAATAAGGAAGTGTCCCTCAGCACCCTCAAGGAGCCTAAATTCATTGTCCTTATTGTAGTATTTGAGGGCAAAGATATAAAATGTCTAACACACTTTACGAGAGTCTTAAAAAAATTACATTTTAAAATAGGTCTCCATCAGCTCGACCCTGGAAGGATTAAAATTATCCCAATCTTCAGTAGAATTAGTAGTTGCATTTACTAGTAATAATAATAATGATGGCATTTGTTAAGCACTTACTATGTGCAAAACACTTTCTAATAATAATAATGGTATTTGTGAAAAACTTACTATGTGCTGGGCACTGTACTAAGTGCTGGTGTTGATAGAAACAAATCAGGTTGGACACAGTCCCTGTCCCACATAGGGCTCAGACTCTCAATCCCCATTTTATAGATGAGGTAACTGAGACACAGAGATGACTTGCCAAAGGTCACACAGCAGACAAGTGGGAGAGCTGGGATTAGAACCATGACCTGCTGGTACACAGGCCCATGCTCTATCCACTACACCATGCTATTGAACCCCAAATGATGATAATTGTAGTAGTTGTTAAGTTCTTACTATATGCCAAGCACTGTGCTAATTAACGGGATAGTCACAAGATGATCAGTTTCCACTTGGGGCTCAGAGTCTAAATAGGAAGTGGAACAGGGATTGACAATCTCCATTTTACAGATAATGTACCAAGTAAGTACAATGCAGTGAATTAAGCAATTGAGAAATACAAAACAAGCAAATGTTACATTTCCTGCCCACAGAGAGATGACATGCTAATGAGGGAAAAAAGAATGTGAAGTTATTTATGAATAGAGTTATCAAAATAAATAATTGATTGAATAAACATATGTACAAAGTGCTTGAAGATGAGTATAAGCAGGTGCATAGTGGTGTTTACAATCTACCATATCACCTGATGTGGTCCATTTTACATATTGAAAATATAGATACTTAATTACATTTACCCTGTAAATTAATAATGGAGTAAGAATTATAATTTAGAATACCCAATAACTAAATCCATTGATTGACCTTGTGTCTCTTTAACTCGATAGACAACCAAGACCCATACCTATCCTGGAGGGCAGCTGTATTTATACATATTTTATGAATTTATATTTGGCATGACATTTTACTAGATCTTGTGACTTGAAAAGTCTCTGGGCATGTCACCTGTTTTGAATCCAGTTGGTATATTTTCTATTCCTTGAAACATGAATTCTTTTTTGAAATCACTGGACTAAACTTAAAATAATTTAGAGAAGTTTCCTTTTGAGAAGCTTAGTGTTTAGAGGAGAGAAAAAGACATATGGAAGAAAATCAGGCCAACTCCCTTCCCCCCATTTATAAATATGAAATTCGCTACTGCCAACAGGAAATATTGTGGTTTTTTTATCAATCAGTTGATCACTCAGTGGTAGTTGTAGAGCTCTTACTGTGTGTAGAGCACTATACTAAATGTTTGGGGAAAAAAACAATATGATAGAGTTGGTAGATGGGATTCCTGCCCACAAGAAGCTTACATTCTACAGGGGGAGACAGTAAAATAGATTAGGGGTGGGGAAATAGTAACAATAATAATAATACTAATGATACTGGTTAAGGATTTACTATGTGCCAAGCAGTATTTTATGTGCTGGGATCGATACAAGTTAATCAGGTTAGACCCAATCCCTGTCCCACATGGGGTTCACACTTTTAATCCTCATTTTACAGTTGAAGTAACTGAGGCCCAGGGCAGTTAAGTGATTTGCCCAAGGTAACACAGCAGGTCCTTCTCACTCCCAGGCCTGTGCTCTATCCACTAGACCACACTGAGAATATTTTTTTTTTAGTATTATGGGGATGAAGGGAATATCATAGTGTTTAAGGTGCATTGTTGGGATGAGAGAAATGAGGGCTTTGTCAGGGAACCCCTCTTGGTGGAGATGTGATTTTAGGGGGATTTTGAAGGTGGGGAGAGTGGTGCTTTGTTGGATAGGAAAGGGGAGGGCATTCCAGGTCTGAGGGAGAATGTGGACAAGGGGTAGGGAGTGGGATGGATAAGATCAAAGTAGAGAGAGTGGGTTAGTGTTAGAGGAGTGGAGTGTGTGGGTTGGGTTGTCATATAACAGCAAGATAAGGTAAAAGGGAGAGATCTGATTGAGTGCTTTAAAGTTAATGGTATGGAATTTTTGTTTGTTGTGGAAGTGGATAATAATAATGGTGGTATTTGTTAAGTGCTTACTATGTGCAAAGCACTATTCTAAGTGCTGGGGGATACAAGGTGATCAGGTTGTCCCACGTGGGGCTCACAGTTTTAATCCCCATTTTACAGATGAGGGAATTGAGGCACAGAGAAGTGAAGTGACTTGCCCAAAGTCACACAGCTGGCAAGCGGAGGAGCCGGGATTAGAACCCATGACCTCTGACTCCCAAGCCCATGCTTTTTCCACTGAGCCATGCTGTTGCTCAGTGGATGGATAACCACTGGAGAGTTTGGAGGAGTGGGAAGGTATGGATGGAATGGTTTTTCAGAAAATGATCCGGATAGCAGAGTGAAGCATCAACTGGATGAGGGAGAGGCAGGGAGGTCAGAGAAGAGGCTGATGCAGTAGTCAAGGCAGGAAATATGTTCTGTGGATGGAGAGAGGGTGGATTTTCACAATATTGAGCTGATTGGTATTATTAGTTCCAATTCTGCATATAAGCGACCTAGGCCTCCACTGACTTTAATGCTATTTAGAGCTACAGAAGGGAGAGGATCATACTCCATGCTCCCAATAGGATGGGGAAATTTCCATGTTGACAGCCACTGAGGAGAGCGCCTTAAGGAAGATTTCTGGGTGGAAAATCTTGGAGGTGAAGAGCTGATGGGATTATGTGACAGACTGAATATGACTTGAATGAGAGAGGAGTTGAAGATAAAATGCCAAGTTTATGGAAGGGGGAGTGAGGGAGGGTGATGGTGTGGTCTACAGTGGTACAAACCCTTTGAACAGAGACACTGTATCTCCCAGTTGTATTATATTTTATTTTCCCAAACACTTACTACAACGTTTTTTACACAGTTAGCCCTCAATAAACTGATTGAAAAGTTCCTTATGCTTAAGTGATTGACCCATAGCTCAGTAATGCTGAGACACTTCTATTAATACTAAAGTAAGACCTTGTCCTGTACCAGAGGGAGATGAATTTATTTTTTGGTTGTTGATGTCTTTCTATTAGGGTTATTATTTGATGAAGAATTCATTTAGAAAACAATGCAGTGCTGAGGCTCAATTCTAGACAGCACCTCTCAGAGTACCTTAAAAGTAAACACGGTCAGAAAAGGTCAATCATTTGTCTTTCAGGCTGGGACTGGCATGTTCTATTCACTGGGAACAGAAATCACCTCTTCAGGCTAAGGGATATGAAGCCATGCTGGGTCTCAGTATTGTAGCTAAACAGAAGTCTTCTTTTTGGAAGAGAGGTTAGTTCAGATTCTCTAGATTGACTGCCTAGGATGCTTAGTTTTCCCTTCATTGTAGGCCTGGTAAAAGTAAAAATGAAATAATGATAATCATGGTTTTTAAGTGCTTACTAAGTGACAAGCACTGCACTAAGTGCTGCGGTGTATACGAGATAATTAGATGAAAATTAATAACATATAAAATACAAAAAGGAAAAAAGATCCGAAATATCATGACTGATATTTTGATTCTTCCAATTCAGCATTTCCCTCTCAGGGTCGCACCTGGAGAGTTTCCAGTACTCTACCAGTCTCGACTATGGGAGGCAAAGTCAAACAGAGGCATATCCATTCCATTCCTAGCTTGGGCAGTAGCTAAGTGAATAGAAGACAATCTGCTACAGGTCAAAATTCACCTGTGCTGGGCAGCAGTGGCAAGGGAGAGAGTCGAGGGTGGAGACTCAAGTTTACTGCATAGAAGGAGACAATGGTAAACCACTTCCGTATTTTTATCTAGAAAACTCTGTGGTTACACTACCAGAACGATTGCAGATGTAGGTGGGCCATTCTGGGAGAGATGTGCCTATGGTGTTTGCTTTGGGGCAGAGATGACTCAACAGCGTAAGACAAGAAAATTCTGCATTAATCTATTCTAATGGACTCAGAGGCCCAATGACCCAAGGAATTTTTCCAGGAAGAGGGGATGGGAAAGACTGCTTGCTGAACTTCATTTCTACTTTTCCCTTCCATTTCAGCCTCTCCATCACCCTAGTGGTCCCCTAGTGGCTTCATGTAGGATTCCAGAAACTCCCCCTAGATCTTCACCTCCAAGATTTTCCACCCAGAAATCTTCCTGTAGGAGCTCTCCTCAGTGGCTGATAACATGAAAATTTCCCCATCCTATTGGGAGGATGGAGTATGATCCTCTCCTTCCTGTAGCTCTAAATAGCTTTAAAGTCAGTGGAGGCCTAGGTTACTCGTATGCAAAATTGGAACTAATAATACCATTTATTGAGCACATACTATGTCCAAACACTGTACAAAGCAGTGGGGTAGATACAAGGAAATCAGGTTGGACACATTGTGTCCCACATGGGAGTCAGTCTCAGAAGGAGGGAGAACAGGTATTGAATCTCCATTTTACAATCGAGGAAACTGAGGCACAGAAAAAATTAAGTGACTTGCACAAGATCATACAGCAGGCAAGAGGAAGAACTGGGATTAGAGCCTATGTCCTCTAATTCCCAGGCTCATGCTCTTTCCAGTAAACCAAGCTGCTGTAAAATTTTCCCTCCTGGAAATTTCTATTTTTAATGAATGCCCACAGAGGAGACATTTGGAGATAAGATACAGTTTTGATGTAAAGTTTCAGGGCAATGCAAGGTGAGAAGGAAGTAGAATTAGCCATCTAATTTTCTACAAAGTGTTCTAATGGCCATAGGTGAACAAACCTCCTTTCATAAGAGATCTCTAGTTCCAGAATTCTCTTCCATGAATCAATGTACTATTTATTGAGCATGTACTGTGTGCAAAGCTGTATTTCATGCATTTTGGGGAATAGTATTGAGTTAGTAGACATGATCCCTGTCCTGGAAAACTTTCAGTCTAGTCAGGGAGATGGACACGTATAATTACAGATTGGCAGAAGAAGGAAATTTGATATGTTGGTAAGTCCTTAAGTAATAAAGTGTCGAAAGTGGTTGTGAATACACAAGTATGTAGGTGGCACAGAAATGCTGAGGCGGGGTTAAGCTGGGAGAGAGTAGAAATTAATTGGGGAAGATCTCCTGGTGGAGATGTTATCTCAGAAAGATAATGAAGATAGAGTTGTGGTCTGGCTGATATGAGAAGGGAGGGAGTTCCAGGAAGAAAGAAGGGTGTGAGCCAAAAGTCTGTGCTTGGAGAGATGAGAGCGAGGCACAATGATTCTCTGTTCTGAATCCAACATCATCACTAATATTACCCCTAAAACCACCAAGAGCATCACCTCTACCTTCTCATATCTACTTGATCCACCTAGCAGGGTTACCAGATCAGTGAAGCAGTCAGTGCTCCTGTTGGGGATGTGAAGCAGAGTAAAGGAGTGTCTTTTCAGGAGTCTAGCATTCTCCAGTGAGGGGGGTGAATTGGGTTCAGTATTTGCATTTGGGGACTGCAACGGTGGTGGGGGAAGACATGATGTACTTTGATATAAGAAATGAAAAAGCTAGGGCATTCAAATCTGTAATTCACCGTGGTTAATGAATCTTACTCTCCCCAGCACTCTGGTCTAGGACCTGAGGCGAAGATAGGTCCTGGTATCTATTAAATAAGAGCTGGGGAAAAAGAATTATAGTAAAAAATCATCTTAACATGTTTTCCAAGGGACCCAAAGCTTTTAAGTGGGAAAACTTCTTAGGCGAGAAGTGGAAAATTATGGTCCCGTTCCAAGGATGAGGGACTAAATGAGGCTACTTGAGGATAATAGTGATGATCAAACAGAAGTTTGAATTTGTCATTCAAGGAAACAAGAAAGCTGAAACTTCTGAAAGTTTTTCTAACAACTTTGGCATTCTGAGTGAAGCCAAACCTGAACAAAGGGTTTCCTTGTGTGTTCGGTTCTTTTGCCCTTCAGAAGCTGCTGCTCTGTGCTCTCTGAATATGACCGTCTCCTGCATCCTCCCTTCCAGTTGTCTTTGGAGGAGAATTCAACTCACAAGAGCCCTGGAAGTGTTTTGACTGGAGTCACAGAATGGCAGCTGCTGGCCGGAGCTGCTGACTCCACCTCGCAAACTGGGCGTTCCTGGTTCAGGATACTTTTCTTCCTGGAAAGAGGTTTGTCCCTGTCCCAATGTATATACAACCTGGAATGAGCAGTTTGCTGAATTGACCAGTGCTGGATATGTATTGTAGGCACCTCCAAGAAGGTCTGGATATATTTGAATAAGCTTTCCAGAAGTCCAGGAGGGGCAATTCTCCACCAAAGTGTGCTCCCTCTCTTCCAGATGACATAGATCCAGACTTCAAAGGTATTTCTGGCTAGACTGTAAGCTCCTCATCTAGGTGTAAACAGCTCCTCTAGACTGTAAGCTAGTTGTGGACAGGAATTCTGTCTACCAATGGGATTGTGTCTACCAACTCCATTGTACTGTACTTTCCCAAGCACTTAGTAGAGTGCTCTGCACATGGTAAGCACTCAATAAATACTACTGATTGGTGAGGAGAATTGCATTCTTGGAAAATTGTAGAGCAGTCCGACTCCTGCCTCAGTGTTCAGTAGAGTGCCTAGATAATGCCTTTCTGTTATTGAGAAAGGAAAGGCTGGTTACCCCCAGCATATAGGTATATATTTGTGCCTGGGTGGGTGTACAGAATTAATTTTTCTCTTGATTTCTTAGTTCAGTCTGTTTCTAAACCCTTCACACCCACATATGCCAGGTTTTATATTTGTGGGGGTGTTTTCTCAATCTACTGGGTTCTACCTGAACAGAAAAGTTAGTTTTCAGTCTAACCATTGTAGCAACTTGTTAGTGGGAAAGCTGGGCGGAAAATGCAATATTGCACAGTTTTGATTTATCAGAAGATAATTCAAATTATCTCACTTAACAGATTCTCATTCTCTTAAACTTACTGAAAATCTGGATCAAATATTAGTTCTGTTACCAAAGGATCAGATTTCTGATAAGCTATGTGATGACTTAATTCCTTGGCAATGTGATTCCAAATGTCTCTGTGACCTAATGTGTAAGAATGAGAGCGTATCCAAATCCTGGATTTTCGCAGGGCTTCTTTTCCCTTCATTTTGTTCGGGATCCAACATCCTGTACCGAAAGTCGGTGTGGATTCTGAATATACAGTTTATAAGTCAAATGGAGAAACACCTATGGTAGAACAGACTTTCATCGCTGTTCCATTTCTTACTGACCAGTCTACTTAGGGTATCTATCTGCAAGCATAAAATTAGCTGGAGGTTGGCTTCAGAAGACACGAGTGGACAAAAGACACCTATAGAAGCTACAAACCAGCCACCCGAAAGCCTTTTAGCTGCAAGTCAGCAGACTTTTATGTCAAGCTTGGCTGACTAATTATTGCTTATAATTTGCATTAGGATTAATTAACTAATTAGAGAGGAATGTCTGAAGGCAAAGTTATGGCTCTGGTTGTCAAGCTGAGGACTTTAATTATTCTGATATTTTTAATTATAATCAGCTGCTGAATGAGTATTACACTGTCAGCTACCGCTGCCGAAGCTCAACTGGGCACTGGAGTTGGAAGAACGCTAGGTTCTGGTGTTCTGCTCCTCCTCCCTTCTACAGGGCAAGTCATCCAAGCAAGCTGCCTGAAAAAGAATCTCTCCTGGCTGAAGTAATCTTTAAAGCTGGACCCATGGTACTCTAGCAACACAGGTTTATATGTTCATTAAGATGAAGGTGTAAATGTTTTCTCAGCAATAGGAGTAAGTCTGTATCAATCTTACAACCAATGTATTCTATACCAACTGGGAGATGACCTAAGAAATCAAGAGTATCTAGGGGGAAGGGTCAAGTGCAGAAGCAGTGGAATCTTCTCTGGATCCTGCCCACTTTTTAGAATGACTAGGCATCTTTAGCTTAAAAGATACTATTATTATTATTATTATTCCCACATGTTTTAAGTGCTTACTATATGCCAGGCACTGTAATAAGCTCTGGGCTGGATACAAGCAAATTGGGTTGGACACAGTCCCTGTCCCATGTGGGACTCACTATAGCAATCCTCATTTCACAGAAGAGGAACTGAGGTCCAGAGAAGTGACTTGCCAAGGTCACACAGCAGACAAATGGTGGAACTGGGATTAGAAGCCATGACCTCTGACTCCCAGGCTTGTGCTCTATCCACTACACCATGCTGCTTCTAATGGGAATGATAATAATTGTGACATTTGTTAAGCACTTGCTGTGGGTCAAAGATTGTGCTAAGCAGTGGGGCAGATAAAAGATAATAGGTCAGACATAGTCCCTGTCCCATGAGGTGTCCTTAGTTCATGGTCTCCCTCCCTGTAAAGCTGGGGATAAGAAACGTGTCTCTCATCTCATTCCTCCTGGGACCATTATGCGAATGAATGAACTTTTATCTGTAAATGGTCAAAGAGCCTTGGAGAAAGCACCTAAAGAAACACAAGATGTTGTTATTGCACTGCCGGAAATGTGCTGACTGATACACATGTATGAGCAAAGCAGCTGGTTTCATAAGGTATCTGGGAATTTCTGCCAGAATATTTGAGATCAAAATCAAACCCTTTATCTTTGACGTTACATCTGAACAATGGTCAGATATATAATGGAAAAGATTGCTTCCAAATGATTCATAAAGATGAGACATTACAACTGTGTCGTGACGGTTGAACAGCTAAGGGCTTATCTGTTCTACCAAGATAATTATAACAAAGAAACTCTAAGTGATGTTAAAGGTTAAAAATGACTTCAAAACTGGCACAAGCCTGGGAATTTGAAGTCAAGGCATCACAAAGATATTGAATGAATCAATAGTGGATTTCCAATCCTTTAGATATCCTTTGAGAATCACAGTTCAGATTTTCCTTGGAAAACTACTTTGTGAATGTACTGATTGTCTTGGAATATATCCAATGTGTACTGACCCCATCATCAATGTTAAATGCTCACATGCAGCAAATCCTGTGAGGGAGCTGCCTTGACTCATTGCCATGCAAAGAGACACCCAGCAGAAGAGGATCTGGGCATCCTATGAGCCAAAATATGTTGCTGTAACCAAGGTTACATTAGTCACAAGGTGGACGGCTGGTGGTGGGGATGAGAGGGGGCCGCTTATGGCCATCCTGCCATATTCTTTCCCTGCTCTTCCTCAGCTACAAAGGGGCTAAAAATACCTGAGGCAGTGACCAGAAGGGGAGTGCCCTTCCAAAATCAGGGGGGCACTTTTGAGTTTTGTCCTGTGGGAACTCTTAGGCTCCCATTACTTCAGGTCTGCTTGAGCCGTCACACGATTCTTGGTGGGAAGGAGGCAAAGTAGCTCATCAGGCTACTGGGAATGTGTTTATGAAAGTGGAGAATCTTTACAAACATTGATTTCCTTGTCTGGGGGAGAATGAGGGACAAAGGAAGGGCAAAACTGAAGTGTTAAAGAGATGTCATCTGTGTTGTCAGGTATAAACTTCAGTTGGGTTTTCAATACTTTTGAGTGCCTTGTGAGTGAAGAAAAAAACAAACACAGAGAAAACAAGACATGGCCCCTTCCCTCAAGGAAATTGTAATCTAAGGTGAGAAAGAGACAAGACTGGCACAGATTTGGAGAGAAATCTCCAGTGGCAGAGGCATACAAGTTGATGTATACATGAGGGCGGACAACAAAAGCAAATATCTATGAAATATTTACCGGGAAAGCAAGGACTAGGGAGATCTGGAATGATTGGGATGCTAATGCCTATCTTCTTATCTGGGACGCCTCCCTCTCCAAGCTTTGATAAACCATATCCCTCCCCTCCCTCCAAGCCTCCTAAAAAATCATTTTCTTCAATTGATCCCCAACACCTTTCCAGTCATACGATTCTAATATCTGCCTCTTCACTGAACTATTTGTCTATTCATTATTTCTTCACTTGCAAAAATGAAGTGACAGCACCACTCTACAGCCTACTGTAGATCTGAGCAGCTATATACAGAAAGGCACTGCTCACTCTATATAGCTAACTAATGGCATTTGTTAAGCGCTTACTATGTGCAAAGCACTGTTCTAAGCACTGGGGAGGATACAAGGTGATCAGGTTGTCCCACATGAGGCTCCCAGTCTTAATCCCCATTTTACAGATGAGGGACCTGAGGCACAGAGAAGTTAAGTAACTTTCCCAAAGTCACACAGCTGACAAGTGGCTAAGTTGGGATTTGAACCCATGACCTCTGACAACCAAGCCCGTGCTCTTTCCACTGAGCCACGCTGCTTCTCTAGGGAGTTAGAAAAGGTGTCCCTAAAAATTGCCTTGTCACCCCCAACTCAGGCCACTGTGACTGAGTTGTCCATTTGTGGTGCATAAACAAATGGAAAAATGACTTGTCCTGACAATAACCATTGTATCACAGAACTTCAGATGACCACATGAGGAGATAAAACAATTATTCATTTTCATTCATTCAGTAGTATTTATTGAGAGCTTACTATGTGCAGAGCACTGTACTAAGCGCTTGGAATGAACAAGTCGGCAACAGATAGAGACAGTCCCTGCCGTTTAACGGGCTTACAGTCTAATCGGGGAAGACGGACAGACAAGAACAATGGCAATAAATAGAGTCAAGGGGAAGAACATCTCGTAAAAACAATGGCAACTAAATAGAATCAAATTATCATCCTCTATAATTAATAGCTCTAATTATGCCTAAACTGGACAGTTGTGGAATTGCCATTGCAACCAAAAGTGAAAATAGGCTGGTAGATGGACAGCTGACAGAGAAGGCTCTGGATAAACCTTTGTTTGGAGAGGCCTTCCCTTCAGCAAAGGTTGGGTTTGTAATCAAACAATCACTAATTTTGGACCTTCCAAATCTGCTCAGAGTTATATGTAACTACCTGATGAAGCTCTGGCAGTCCCCAAAACCTATTTATGGTACCTGTTATGTACTTACCATATGCCAGGCACATCATGGGGGAAGGGTGTGATGTAGTGGAAAGAGCATGGGCCTGGGAGTCAGAAGGTCATGATTTCTAATACCGGCTCCACTATTTGTCTGCTGTATGACCTCGGACAAGTCACTTCACTTCTCTGTGCTTGTTACCTCACCTGTAAAAGGGGGATCGAGACTGTGAGTCCCATGTGGGTCAGGGATTTTGTCCAACCTGATTCGCTTGTATCCACCCCAGCACTTAGTACAGTGCTTGGCACAGAGTAAGGGCCTAACAAATACCATTATGATGATGATGATGATTATTACTAACTGCTAAGGTAGATACAAGCTAATCAGGTTGGACACAGTCTCTCTTCCATGTGGGGTTAACAGTGTTCATCTCCACTTAACAGATGAAATAACTGAGGCACAGAGAAGGTGCTCAAGGTCACACAGCAGAAAAGTGGCAGAGCTGGGATTAGAACCCAGGTCCTTCTGACTCCCAGGCTTTGCTCTGTCCACTCTGCCATGCTGCTTCTCAGAGGTGGGGCTCAGAGCCTGTGAAATAAAAGGATAATATTATCCTAAATGTGTTTGTCCACATAAGGTTGAACTGAGATGGAGAAAAACTATTTCTACAGAGCTTTAGACAAACTCATTACAGAAGTACAAATAGCGGATAAATTAACTCATTAATTAAATGCCAGAGTTGGGAATGATACCCACACATAGGAGAAAGTCATCTGGAAACTTGGGTAGTAAACTCAACAATGGCCTATCTGAGTGAATGCCATCGTGTGCCATCATGCAATCATAAATACCATTTTTTGTCCTGTCAGTAGAAATCTATGATCTAAAGTGACATTTTATTGGCCATGCCATAGTGCAGCAGAGGGACTGCAGAGGTGGAAGATTCATCAAAGCCATGCATTGAGCAGAATGTTGGATGGACTTACATGCTACTTGCCTGCTGTGTGACCTTAGGCAAGTCTATTTACTTCGCTGTACCTCAGGTACCTCATCTGTAAAATGGGGAATGAGCCTGTGAGCCCCACATGGGGCAGGGACTGTGTATAATCCGATTTGCTTGAATCTATCCCAGCGCTTAGTACAGTGACTGGGACACAGTAAGTGCTTAACAAATACCATAATCATCATTATTATTATGTTGCCAGTTCCATCATAATTCAAAGCCATGCCACACAGGTTTTGTTCTTATCAACCCCACCTAGCCCTCGATCCACCCATATCCATCTCACCCTCAATTCCCAAGGCTCCATGGGTCCCAGTCAGCTTGGGTTATAAGGGACTGCACCTCAGGAAAAAGGGTGGGAAGAGGGAAGGGGGTGCCAGGGCAAAAAGTTTGACAACCACATAATTTTCAGAGGTTTTTGAGCACTTTATTGTTCCAAATCAACCTGGTGAGAATCCATGTTATATACCAACATGGGAAAATATTTTCATTGTTCCTGCCTTCGTTTCACTGGTGAAGTAATAGTTCATAGTATGTTAGGGTGCAAGCTCCTCAAGGACAGGGAATGAATCTTCTCTATTTTATGCTTCAAAATTTAGAATAGGACACTGAACACCGTAGGTCCTCAGTTCACATCAGCTTGATTTTCTTCTTTCATGTCCAGGTCGGCACTGGCAACGTTCCATCCTCTACCCACTCCTGGAGTCTCTCCCAAGCTTTGGTCCGCTTAAGGGCAAGATCACTTTCAATCAATACTTTATCGAGTACTGACACTGTGCAGAACACCATGCTAAGCAATTGGGAGAGTACAGTAGAGTTTTTTTATGGTATTTGTTAAGCGCTATGTGCCAGGCACTGAACTAAGCACTGGACTCAGAGTCTTCATCCTCATTTTACAGATGAGATTACTGAGGCACAGAGAAGTGATTTGCCCAAGGCTACATGGCAGACGGTGACAAAGCCGGGATTAGAACACAGGTCCTTTTGATTTCTAGGCCTGTCATAGCCACTAAACCATGCTTTTTCAGAGGTAGTAGACATGATCCTGTCTGCAAAGAGTTTACAATCTAACAACCTGAAGGTGGAAACCTCTGAAGCCATCAGCAAAGCAGCTTCTTTAAAATGTGGAAAATGTGACATCAGAATGCTATCGGTGGATCAAGCCAAAGTTCTACTTGGACCCAGACAATTGTTCAGGGCTTAGGGCCTTTCCCCTAAAACTTCCCAGAATGATTGGGACTGGAACTGGATTGTGGGCAGGCAGGGAGGGGGGCCTAGCCTTGGGCCCTCACCCCACTTCATTGTATTTAAGAAAGCTGACTCTTGTCCACGAGAGAGGAGCCTTTGGAGTTAGTCTTATGAGTGCAATTCATACCTATTAAATTACCACCCTGATTGCATGAAATGGCCCACTCCCAGAGAGTAACTCACTGGGCTCAGTAGCATCCCATTTCCCATCACTCTTCTGCCTCCACCTGGAATTCTTCCAAGACCACTCCTGACTGAAGGGAAGAATGCCACAGGCAAAAGAGCCTGTTCTTTGCCAGCATAGATCGGGAATAGCTAATCCCACCCATTTTCCTGTGGAGGAAGACCTAGGAGTGATTGGAAACTCTTTGGCAGCCAGTCTCATTTATAATGGACAATTTAATGGACAATTCAGTGTTTAGAATGATTTTTAGAGAATAAAAAGCCCCTTTCTCTCCTTAAACTCCATAGGAGTGTTTAGCAAAGTGACCTTTTAAGCCACCCTCTTCCTTTTTCAGGTTTGAGCGAGGCCTGGGTTCAGTTTTAAGCAGAGAACCACTGCTCAGGGACCTGCCAGAACTTTACCGTTCAGCAACCAGTCCTTGGAGCAAATGTGATAGCTGTCAGGCCCTGAATGATAATTCCACTGCCTCATTCTCTTTCAGTTCTACCCCAGACCTTAGTGCAGTGCCTGGCACATAATAAACGCGTAACAAATACCATAAAAGAATTGTTCTTCACACAGTTCAAAGCACTATATTGAAAAGCAACAGATGGGTGAGGGCACTCATTCTGCTACTCAGACAGTGACTTCTTCTTGAAAGCAGCTTTAGAACTCTGCCCAAGGTAAGGGGGTGCTGCTTTCTAGCTAAGCTATCTTTCTCCTGTTCCATTTCAAAGGCCTCTGTTCTTGTCTGTCCGTCTCCCCTGATTAGACTGTAAGCCTGTCAAAGGGCAGGAACCATCTCTATCTGTTACCGATTTGTACATTCCAAGCACTTAGTACAGTGCTCTGCACATAGTAAGTGCTCAATAAATACTATTGAATGAATGAAAGAAGATGAATTGGAGTGTGTCTTGCTTACATGGGCCGAGTTGACTTGTTGCTCAAATCAGTTCATGGAACCTCGCCCAGAATTTGTCTACCCATACTCCCCCTGGCTTTCTGACATCGAGGTTGGAAATATTTTCAGTGAGCCTCTGCTGCCCAAGGCATGGAAAATGATTTGGGAGGGGAATGCTATGTCTGGGATGGTTGAGGTCTCTTCCACAAAGAAGAGAAAGAGGAAAGTGAAACTTCTAACTGAATCTATGTCTGGAGTCTGTACCAATATCAATCAATTAATCCCAACTGGATTACTGCATCAGCGTCCTTTCTGATCTCCCAACCTCCTGTCTCTCCCCACTTTAGTGGGCTGCCCAATTATCCTTCTACAGAAATGCTCTGGGCATGTCAGCCCCCTCCTCAAAAATCTCTAGTGGTTGCCTATCAACCTTCGTAGGAAGCAAAAACTCCTCATTAGTGGCTTCAAAGCTCTCCATCACCTTGCCCCCTCCTGCCTCACCTCTCTTCTCCCCTTCTACAGCCCAGCCTGCACACTCCACTCCTCTGCCACTAACCTCGCTGTGCCTTGTTCTCGCCTGTCCCGCCGTCGACCCCTGGCCCACGTCCTACCTCTGGCCTAGAATGCCCTCCCTCCTCACATCCGCCAAACTAGCTCACTTCCCCCCTCAAAGCCCTACTGAAAGCTCACTTCCTCCAGGAGGCCTTCCCAGACTGAGCCCCCCTTTTCCTCTGCTCCTCCTCCCCTCCCCCATTGCCCCTACTCCCTCCCTCTGCTCTACCCTCCCGCTTCACAGCATTTGTGTATATTTGTACATATTTATTATTCTATTTTATTAGTGATGTGTATATATCTATAATTCTATTTATTTTGATGCTATTGATGCCTGTCTACTTGTTTTGTTTGGTTGTCTGTCTCCCCCCTTCTAGACTGTCAACCTGTTGGGTAGGGATTGTCTTTATTTGTTGCTGAATTATACTTTCCAAACGCTTAGTACAGTGCTCTGCACACCACAAATACTCAATAAATACGATTGAATTAATCCATGGTATTTATTGAGCGTTTATTCTGTGAAGAGCCCTGTACTAAGCACATATCTCTTCAAGTCTCCTGGGCTAGGAAACTGCAACCTGGAAGATCATGTATTTGCCTATAGGCTTGTGACAAATCAATTTGCAGGGAGCAGCTTCCTTTCTATTTAGACTGTGAACCCCATGTGAAACAGAGACTAAATTCAACTGGATTAATTTTATCTATTCCAGTGCTTAGAACAGTTTTGAGATATGGTAAGCACTTAAAAAATATAGTAATAATCATAATCTGAACAAAAACTATGATTAGTTGAGACTGAGATTGAGTTGAGGTTATTGAAATGTCCCCAGTAAGCAGTTTATCTTGGAAATCTCCCATCACTGAAGAGGAAACATTTTAGGAGGGGAGTTTGGTTTCTCCTTTTAGTAATAATAATAGTAATTATGGTATTTGTTAAGCACTTACTTTGTGCCAGGCACTGTACTAAGCACTGGGGTGTAAGAGGAGTGGCATGGCCTAGTGGCAAGAGCACAGGCTTGGGAGTCAGAGGTCGTGGATTCTAATCCCAGTTTAGCCACTTGTCTGCTGTGTGATCTTGAACAAGTCATTAAATTTCTCTTTGCCTGTTACCTCATCTGTAAAATGAGGCTTGAACCTGTGAGCCCCACGAGGGACAATCTGATTACCTTGTTTTTGCCCCAGTGTTTAGAACAGTGCTTGGCACATAGTAAGCGCTTAACAAATACCATTATAAGTATGATTACAAACAAATTGCGTTGGGCACAGTCCCTGTCCTGTGTGGGGCTTACAATCTCAACCCCCATTTTACAGATGAGGTAGCTGAGGCACAGAGATGTAAAGCGACTTGCCCAATGTCAAACAGCAGACAGGTGGATCTGGGATTAGAACCCATAACCTTCTGACTTCTAGGCCCCTGCACTACCCACTACACCATGCTGCTTTTCCAACCTCAACCTGAACCAACTGGCTGGCTGGTTCCTCCCTGAAATGAATATGTCCCCCCAAAAGCTTAGCCACAATATGTTATTATGTAAATGATATAGGTAAACTCTTCTGGGGCTTCAGGCAGAGTAATAATTCTGGTATTTGTTAAGTGCTTACTATGTGCCAAATACTGTGCTGAGCACTGGGGTAGATACAAGATAATCAGGTTGGACACAGTCCCTGTCCCATATTGGACTGATGGTCTTAATCCCCATTTTACAGGTGAGGGAACTGAGGCACAGAGAAGTTAAGTTACTTGCCCAAGGTCACACTGCAGACATATGGCAGAGTTGGGATTAGCCCCCAGGTCCTTCTGACTCGGAGGCCCATGCTTTATCGACTAGGCCATGCTCTTTAAAACATTATGGTCAAAGCTTGTCTCTTCAGAGCTTAAAAATCTCCAGACAAAGGGCTCCAGAGTCTTCCTTTGCTAGGTTCTTTGGGTCACATTTTCCCCATTTATAGGAAATAAGTTTACCAAGTCGGTTGAATTGTACCCTCCCAAGTGCTCCATACAGTGCTCTGCATACAATAATTGCTCAGTAAATACCATGGATGGATTGATTGCAGTAACGATGTTGAGAATGAGAATATGGGCTCTTCCAGGCCTGAGGTGTGCAAAGGTGAAATCTTGGAGCTCCATGAAGCATTCTGTAATGCACGTGGTGCTAATATGAAAGATGATCACTGGATCGTGGAGGAAAGGGCAGGCTTCCTCTGGGGAAACTACCTGCCGGGAGAAGTTGGCAGGCTTGTGAATGGGTGAGGGGCCCAGGTGACTGCCAAGAAGGGAGATGGCCTGTCCTCACCTCCCTTCCCCTCAACACCAGCTGCAGGGAGGCAGTCAGAAAATAGCACTGGGCAGAGGCAGCAGCAAATAGCCACTTGCATGCCCAAAGCAGAATACCACAATCTGGGGATTTGCATAGTAAAATTGAAAGCATATTTGTATTCAGGAATCAAACGCTTGCATTACCACTGTCCTGGAAATAGGCTGACTCAGACCATACGACTAAATAAAAGAATAATGTTTACTCAGAACTGATGTACTTGTTTAAAAAGTTAATGTTTTAAGCTTTCTGCCTGCTAGCAAAACATCTCTAATCTAATTAGAGCTTCCCAACCGGTCCTGCCCCTTGAGCAGGCCCAGGTCCAGAGTACAGGCTGACTGCTCCATAGACAGGATGCACCTCAGGGCTCTTTCTGTGCCCCCTTTTGACTCAGAGAGTTCTGGTTTTCTCCCCTCCTGTTCTCCAGATATTTTTTTCTCATGTTTATGCCAGCTAGCAGGCTCATCCCAGCTCTCCACACTCCTTAGATGTTCGGGAAAATAAGTTTGTAAGGGTTATACTTCTACTTCAGAAAAATTCCTTGAACCCCATAATAATAATAATTATAGTATTTGTTAAGCACTTACTATGTGCCAGGCACTGTACTAAGCTCTGGGGTGGATACAAGCAAATTAGGTTGTAATTCCCACATGGGACTCATAGTCTTGATCCCCATTTCACAGATGAGGTAACTGAGGCACAGAGAAGTCACACAGCAGACAAGTGATGAAGCTGGGATTAGAAGCCATGACTTTCTGATTCCCAGGACTCTTATATGCAGCATGGCTCAGTGGAAAGAGCATGGCCTTTGGAGTCAGAGGTCATGGGTTCAAATCCCAGCTCTGCCACTTGTCAGCTGTGTGACTGTGGGCAAGTCACTTCACTTCTCTGTGCCTCAGTTACCTCATCTGTAAAATGGGGATTAAGACTGTGAGCCCCACGTGGGACAACCTGATTCCCTTGTGTCTACCCCAGCGCTTAGAACAGTGCTCTGCACATAGTAAGCGCTTAACAAATACCCACATTATTATCTATCCCCTACACCATGTTTATCATGGGAAGATATGGTAGAGCAAAATGCTTCAAGGAATTGAACAATAAGTCTTTTTTCAGAAAGTCTGTGTATTTCTGAGCTTCCACTCAATCAGTGACATTACTGAGTGCTTACTGTGTGCAGAGCATTGTGCTGAATCCTAAGCAAAGTACAGTACAATAGAGTTTGGTAGGCATGATCCCTTCCCAAAAAGAACATATAGTTCATAGGGGGAGTTAGACATGAAAATGAATTACAGATAGGGGAAATAGGGTATAAGGATAAGTACATAAATACTGTGGGGCTGGGGTGAGTTTCAAAGTGTTTACAGGGTATATAAGTGCATAGGTGGTGCAGAGATGAAAGTGAATAGGGGAAATGAGGGCTTAAAGAATAATAATAATGTGGTATTAATAATGTTGGTATTTGTTAAGTGCTTACTATGTGCCGGGCACTGTTCTAAGCACTGGGGTAGACATAGAGGAATCAGGTTGTCCCACGTGGGGCTCACAGTCTTAATCCCCATTTTACAGATGAGGGAACTGAGGCACAGAGAAGTTAAGTGACTTGCCCACAGTCACACAGCCAACAAGTGGCAGAGCTGGGATTCGAACTCATGAGCCCTGACTCCAAAGCCCATGCTCTTTCCACTGAGCCACGCTGCTTCTCCCAAATGCTTACTATTTGCCAAGCACTAATGCTTACAAGTCAAATGCTTACTATTTGCCAAGCACTGGAGTAGGTACAAGATAATCAGGTCCCACATGGGGCTCACAGTCTAAATAGGAGAGAGAATAGGTATTGAATCCCCATTTTGCAGTTGAAAGAACTGAGGTACAGAGAAGTTAATGACTTTCATTCAGTAGTATTTAGTGAGTGACTTCTCCATGTCACATAGCAGGCAAGTGCTAGAACTGGGATTAGATCCCAGGTGATAGAGCACGCGCCTGGGAGTCAGAAGGACCTGGGTTCTAATCCCAGCTGTGCCATTTGTCTGCTGTAAGACCTTGGGTAAGGCACTTCACTTCTCTGTGCCTTAGTTCCCTCATCTGTAAATGGACTTTAAGACTTTGGGCCCTATGTGGGAATGGGACTGTGTTTGATCCTTTTATCTTGTATCTGCCCCAGTACTGAGAACAGTGTCTAGCACATAGTAAGTGCCCAATAAATGCTGCATTTATTATTAAGTCCTCTGACTCTTTCCATTAGGCCATGCTGCTTCTGTACATTTGCTTCCTCACACTAAGGCAGCGAACACAAAATTTCTCAACTAACCTCGGAAGACCGACTCTTGTAATAGAGCTCTGGTTAAGCAGTTGAGCTGTTACTTCTGAACAAATCTTGTTTTTGCTTGGAGAAGGTCAGCTAATATTGGAAAGGATTTGAAAGACAGGCTAGTAGGGGTTAAGGATGGGCTGCATGAGATCTAGGTGGAATTAATTAAATGTAATCCTACTCTAAATCCAGTTTTCTTTTAATCATCGAGCATCCAGGAAGTGCTGAGCCTGAGGGGTGATATAAAAAATAAGCAAATATATGTAAGTCTTTAGGATTGTTCTGAAATTTACATGTAGGGGAACTGGGTCTGTCTGAACAATGGCCAGAGACCTTCCTTTCCCCACAAGGAATCAAATAATGGCAGCAGTGACTTTCTCTGCTAAGGATTTGAAAAAGTTGCTGGGCTTTCTTAATGGAGAGATCCAGAGTGTTATTTCCATCAATTCCCAGGACAGAGCACAGGCATGGGAATCAGAAGACGTGGGTTCTAATTACAGCTCATCCAATTGCTTGCCGTATGGCCTTGAGCAAGTCATTTTATTTATCGGTGCCTCAGTTTCCTCAACTGTAAAATGGGGATTGAGTACCTGTTCTCTCTCCTTCTTAGACCATGAGTCCCATGTGGGATGGGGACTGTGTCTGATATTATTTTGTGATCTACCCCAGCACTCAGAACAGTGCTTAATATATAGTATGGACTTAACAAATACCATAATTATTATTACTGCATTTAAAGCACTCTACTAAGAACTGGGAAAAATACACAGTTGAGAATCGGACTCTGTCACTAGCTCTTCGGGCACTGCAAATCTACAGATGAATTGGGGAGAAGTTTGGGGATAAAGCCATGGCTTAGTGGATAGATCATAGTCCTAGGAGTCAGAAGGACCTGGGTTCTAATCCCGGCTCTGCCACATGTCTGCTGTGTGACCTTGGGCAAGTCACCTGACTTCTCTGGGCCTCAGTTACTGTAGCTGTAAAGTGGGGATTAAGAGTGTGAACTCCATGAGGAACAGGGACTGTCTCTAATCCAATTAACTTGTCTCTACCCCAGCACTTAGAACAGTGCTTGGCCCATAGTAAACCCTTAACAAGTACCATAATCATTGTTGTTATTATTACCCATAAGGAAAGATGAAAATAATAGAAATCTCAAAATAACTCATAAGACAAATCTCCAAGTCCTACAAATCTGACAGTAAAAGGGACCAGTAGGGTCCTACCAGTTTATCCAGAGTCCAAACATAGACGTATTTTATATTATCTGTTGCTTTCTCCTAGCTTTAAAGTGTTTGTCTTTCTCCTAGATTGTACATTCTTTGAGTGCTCTGTACTAAGGTACTTCTTGAAGCTCAGAGCCACTTGCAGAAAGAAGTCCTAAATAAAAAATCCCAAAAACATGGGGATAATTGTGGTACTTGTTAAGTGCTTACTCTGTGTCAAACATAGATCAATCAGTGGTATTTACTGAGCGCTTACTGTGTGCTCTGCTAATCTCTTGGGAGAGTATACTGTAACAATATAACAGACATATTCCCTGCCCACAACATGCTTATTATGTGCAGGGCACTATTTTAAGCGCTTTGGAGAGTACAGTATGATAACATGTTCTTTCCCTGCCCTCAATGAGCTTACAATCTAAAGGGGAAGACAGACATTACTATGAATAATTTATAATATATAATTTATAGATATGGACATAAGTGCTTTCATCCCTGCCAGGTCTATTGATTTCTGTATGTATTTTTCCATCATTCTCATCCATTGCTGGTCCTGTTCCTGGGTCACAGATTGCAGCCAGAGATTAGCCAGGCAGTGATGGAGAATATTCCGAAGCGTCAGTGCAGTCATCACCCCCGCCAGCCATACCAGGCAAAACTGGAGCTAGAACCCAGGTGGTCTGATTCCCACAGCAGTGCTCTTTCCACTGGACCAACAGCAGACAGACAGAATCCTGTAGCTGGATGGATGTAGAATGGCTGAATATTGCATTATGAATTTTTACTTTCCTTGCTCTTTTCTGAAGGGGAGAGTAGAACTTCATGCATTTTTCTATTTACTGAAATGACCACTGACCAGAATTTACTGATGACATGTGATCTGCTTTGATTCATCCACATTCATAAACATTCTAATCTTTACTCATTGTTACGGTCAGTGGTATTTGGGAAGCTTCTCTTTTGTACAAAGAACTGAATTAGGCCCTGTGAGAAATTACAGAAAAGTCAACCCATCCCTGGCCTTAAGGATTTTTTTTGCTAATGGTGGAGGCTGGAGAAACCACAAGCACCTTTATAAACCTCTGCTTCCCTCTAGAGTGTAAGCTCATTGTGGGCAGGGGATGTGTCTGCTTATTGTTATATTGTACTCTCCCAAGCCCTTAGTACAGTGTTCTGCACACAGTGCTGCATGAATACGATTGAATGAATGATGTGCTGCCCGTTAAATCAGAGAAGTTGGAGTCTTTGATAAGTTTGAAATTATTGGGTGGAGATCCAAGGTGGGTCTCCTTAAGTGGACCTTCAAACGAGTTGAGGACACCATGTTTTTTCAGTATCGACATCAACAATCTGAGTGCCTATTAATGTATAGAGATCTGTACAAGGAGGTTAAGAAGTGACTTCTACCATCTAGACAAACAGGCAAGTCTTTGACAAACAAATACCATCTCCTGTGAGATGGGGAATTAAGTAGATTATGTCAAGCTCACCCCTTGATGATGTAATTAAGGAGGTTCTCTTAGGTATTGTGTAAGGCAGTAGTGGGAGAAGTTTGGGGTACAAGTCTTGACTAATCTACCTTCTAAAATGGAAGTTAAGCATTTTAACAAGTGAATAATAGTGACAAAAATGTGAGATATAAAAATAAACATAAGTGGCTGAGAGGAAAGGTTATATTCAGTCAGTAGTATTTATTGAATATCTTTTGTGTATGAAGCATTCATTCATTCAATTGTATTTATTGAGTGCTTTCTGTGTGCAGAGCACTGTACTAAGTGCCTGGGAGAGTACAATGTAACAATAAACAGACACATTCCCTGCCCACAATATTATGTTCTGGGAAAACATACACTGATGAGAATTAGGTATGATTTCTGGCCCCCACAGGGCTCATAATCTAAGAATAAAGAGGTATCGGTAGTAAAGGTGGGTGACAGACACATATCAAATAATAAAAACATAGCAACCTGAAGCACAAAACGGTAAATAAAATGAAAGTGATAGGACACTGAAGCTAGAGGAAGTGTTTGAGAGGCCAGTAGTCATAACCACAGTCAGAGTCACAGTATTCCCAACATTTTAAAAGTTGAGAAGGTTTCATACTACTATTATTTCTTCACCTTGAATGGCTGGAGACCAGGCTGATGGGAATCTCATTTGGTGTGACAGTTGGACAGCTTCTATCCCGGGTAGCAGAGCTGATGATCTGAGATTAAAGAGATCAGAGGAGCTCAAACTGTTGGGGAAAAGTGGGGATTAATCAGGAAATGACTCTGGGAGAAACTGGCCTAAGAGAAGGGCTTTGAAAGGGGAGTGGGAAGTAGTTTGGAAGAGCAAAGGAGAAAGGGTGTTTCAAAGGATGAGTTGGAAGACCTGTTACAGGAATCTCATAAATTCCTCACGGAGATCATTTATTCCCTAAGGGTGGGTCATTAACTCTGGCTCCTCATGCTCAGGATCACTGTTATATTCCACACTTCTAAAACTGAGCTCCAAGAAAATGTAGATCAAGAATTTCCCTGGAGTCGTAGAGGATGTGAATCCAATATGCAGGTGACTTCAGTTTCTGGTTGGAGTTGGGCTCTGAGAAAACTAGCTGAAACCAGCTTCTTTCCCAGACCACTCACAATTTAAATTTGAAATGAATGTTCAGGGTACCTCCAGAATAAATGAATCGTTCCAAAACCACATGGATCAAATTCTGCTGGATCTTTCACTCAAAAAAAACCAAACACAGCAAAAAACCAAAACCATGGCCATATTACTAGCTAGCCTCCAGACCCTTATTAATTATTTCTACCTTAGATACAACTGTTAATGTGCATGTTATCTCATGGATCTAATGCCACATTGCACAATCATTCCATTGTAACTCCCAACTCAGCCATCAGCCAGTTGTGATACAGGGGAGATTATATCAAAAGTAATGTTTACAGTGTACTAACAGCCTCATAAAGATAAACATCAGAAATCCATTTGAAAGCCCAAGTCATTGTGTCAGGTATTAAATTGCTGTAAATGGTTTCCCTATGTCTTTGTCCACGATTTTGTGAATGTGATTTCCCGAGAGTCTGACCCTGGGACTCACTCCTTCCTTAGACACTCTTGTGAATGGAGTCTTTGGATATTTTTGAGGAATACAGAGTGTTGTTAGCTCACTGGCCAGTCTTACAGCTTGCTTTGTATTCTGCGGCTAGGCAAATAGGCAAGTTTGTGGCAAACAAATGCCATCTCCTGTGCATGGGGAATTAAAGCAGATTATATTGAGCATACCTCTTGATGACATAGCTAAGGAGTTTCTGTTTGATACAGTGCATGGCAGGTTTGGAAGAAGGAGCTTGGGATACAAATCTTAAGTAATCCCTCAGATTTCCTCCTTCCTAATCCCAAGGAAATGGTGATTTAATTCCTTCAAATTGACATTTGAAGGCTTCTCTTTCAGCACATTTGAGGAGTTGACTTGGTAGAACTGCATGTCATCTTCCCTCCTATGAGGATTTCCTGCTGTAGTTTTTTGGAGGAAGAGAAGCTACAGGCAACTCTGGTGGATGAATTAGTTGTGACAAAGAAATCATTTTCCAATAACCCATAATACCTAAAGAGGAAATCTCTCCAAGATGGAGGTATGTGCTGCCTCTATGGGCCATGCCTCTGTTCTGATACATTGCCAGAGCTCCTACTTCTGGGTTTGGTCTAGAGGCAAAATGGTGGCTCATCTCATCTTTCAGCCAGCTTTCAATCCACCCTGGAATTTCAAAGAGGGATTGATTGATGTTTTATAGGAGACACCTAAATCCCAAAGTTATGTTTTGTCTGTGGAATGAATGCATGGAAAGGTATTTGGCAAAATTGGATTGATGAATTTTGTGATTAGACCTGAGCCCTAGCCTAGAACATGATAGGAAGGGCAGAAGGTAGATTGGCAAAGAACAACCTGGCTCACAGACTGTGACTCAGGCCTGGGGCAAGTCTATACCAAGAAAATCACCCAGATAATTCATTGTCCAAAAGGGCACTTTTATTGCCCTTAATTATCAAGCTGTGTTGTGATTAAAAACAGAAATTTTAAAGGAAACCCTTGTCTGAAAGAGCCAGATAAAGAGGCTAAAACCTAGTCAGAATTGTTTCTCTGATTTAGGGAGATAGTAAGGAAGAATTAACGAAATCTCTTCAGGGAGGGAGGGGGGGAGGGGGAGAGAGAGAGAGAGAATGAATGTGTGAAGATTGGAAACAGAGAAGGATTGGAATCAGAAAGGAGAATTTGTACATTCTCTCCAGTGTTTGGGTTGGCCTCTATTGGCAGTATTGGTGGTCATTAAATACACAAGGGCACTTACAGCACACACCCACAAACACACGTCTTCTTTTCATGTTTGAAGTTAGTGATATCCAAGTGAATCCATACAAATGCACGTGCAGGCACACACACACACACACACACACACACACACTTCATGTTTCAAGCGACCAATGTGAAAGTCGAATGGGGACAGGGATAACGGATTGTTTTTCAGTCTTCCTCCACCTCATCGTGGAAAACCAGTTCCCAAAGTGGGCTTAAACAGAAGCAGGTTGGATTTAAGGGAGATAATAGGTCATAGTAAGGCACTGGAATTGCCAGCTGATGGTGTATGAAGGTTTCTCCTCTCCTGGAAATTGTCAACAATGCACATCTAGCTGATTTTCCTCGATGATGCATCATTGAAGCCTTCTGCAGTATCCATTCTCTGAAATAATAATAAAAATAATAATGTTGGTATTTGTTAACTGCTTAATATGTGCAGGGCACTGTTCTAAGTGCTGGAATAGATACAGGGTCATCAGGTTGTCCCACGTGATACTCACAGTTAATCCCCCTTTGACAGATGAGTTAACTGACACACAGAGAAATGAAGTGACTTGCCCACAGCTGACAAGTGGCAGAGCCTGAATTCGAACCCATGACCTCTGACTCCCAAGCCCGGGCTCTTTCCACTGAGCCTTGCTGCTTCTCTAACACCAGATTAGCCAGCTCTTTCCAGTAGGTGTCTGATGGCCATGCATTATGCCAGATCAATCAACTGAACAATCCATCACTGGTATTTATTGAGCATTTACTGTGTTCAGAGCACTGTACTAGGCATTTAGGCGATTACTTGGAGTAAGTAGACAAAGATCTTACA
The DNA here is from genome assembly GCF_004115215.2 of Ornithorhynchus anatinus. Lineage (NCBI taxonomy): Eukaryota > Metazoa > Chordata > Mammalia > Monotremata > Ornithorhynchidae > Ornithorhynchus > Ornithorhynchus anatinus. The sequence continues at coordinate 15,556,416 of NC_041749.1, forward strand.
ATCTAGATTTTACAATCTAGATATTATATCTTTTAGCCAGCTTTCAATCCACCCTATACCTTTGCTGCCTCTCATTCTCCCATGGGGCAACTGAGACCATGTTGCAAGTCTACCTTTGAACTCTTGGTGCACCGATCCTATAATTTATGCATTGATGCCTTTAGTTTGAATGCTTATACTACTGATGGGGAGATTTTTATCCATGTAGGGAGGGGTGGAGATCAGTAAGGACCTATGCAAGACTGAAGAGGGTACCTTTCAAATCAAGAACATGAGCCTGGGAGTCAGAAGGTCATGGGTTCTAATCCCGGCTCTGCTACTTGTCTGCTGTGTGACCTTGGGTAAGTCACTTCACTTATCTGGGCCTTAGTTACCTCATCTGTAAAAAATGGGGATTAAGAGTGTGCTCAAGGAGGGATGGAGACTGTGTCCAATCTGATTAATTTCAATAACTCCAATGCTTAGAACAGTGCTTGGCACATAGTAAGTGCTTAACAAGCACCATTATTATTATTATGTAAATTTGTAATTTGCTCTATTGTTACACTTGTTACTTGGGTGCTTGGTGCTTTTTTCTCCTCTCCCCTTTAATGTCTGTTCTCTAAAAGAGGCACTTCCCAGACTGAGCCCTCCGTTTCCATCTGCTCCTCCTCCCCTCCCCATTCCCCCTACTCCCTCCCTCTGCTCTACCCCGTTCCCCTCCCTACAGCACTTGTGCATATTTGTATATATTATTTCTCTGTTTTGTTAATGATGTATTTATACCTATGATTCTATTTAGCAGCGTGGCTCAGTGGAAAGAGCACAGGCTTTGGAGTCAGAGGTCATGGGTTCGAATCCCGGCTCTGTCACTTGTCAGCTGTGTGACTGTGGGCAAGTCACTTAACTTTTCTGTGCCTCAGTTACTTCATCTGTAAAATGGGGATTAAGACTGTGAGCCCCACATGGGACAACCTGATGACCCTGTATCTACCCCAGTGCTTAGAACAGTGCTGTGCACATAGTAAGCACTTAACAAATACCAACATTATTATTATTATATTGATGCCAGACTACTTGTTTTGTTTTATTTTGTTGTCTGTCTCCCCTGTTTAGACTGTGAACCCATTGCTGGGCAGGGATTGTCTCTATCTGTTGCAGAATTGTAGATTCCAAGCGCTTAGTACAGTGGTCTGCACATAGTAAGCACTCAATAAATACGATTGAATGAATGAATTTCTTATTACTAAACATATACTCATCCTTTATTTTCAAAGAGAATACTAGTGGCAGTGATTACCTACCCATTCATTCAGGAGGGTGTGAGAAGATCTTTGGGCTAGAGACATCCCAGCCCGTATTATTTGCATGGAAATGTAGTTCCTGGTCAAAGCAACGACTTCTCCCTTTGTCCTGCCTCTTGGTCTTCTTATCCTTCTGAAATCTCTGTTCCAGAAGGGCGAGTCCTCTCCTGATTTTTTCTTACTAGACTCTTATGGGGATGTAGCTTAATGATAGAGCACATGCTTTGAATGTATGAGTCCCAAGGTTCTATCCCTGATATCTCCAGTTCTGTAATTCTCCTTTCTGCACTGCCTATCAATCAATGGTATTTATTAAGCGCTTACCATGCAAAGAGAATTGTACAAAGTGCTTCATTAATTCATTCAATCGTTTTTATTGAGCACTTACTGTGTGCAGAGCATTGTACTAGTCCTTGGAAAGTACAGTTTGGCAACAGAGACAATAATAATAATGTTGGTATTTGTTAAGCACTTACTATATGCAGAGCATTGTTCTAAGCGCTGGGGGAGATACAGGGTAATCAGGTTGTCCCACGTGAGGCTCATAGTCTTCATCCCCATTTTACAGATGAGGTAACTGAGGCACTGAGAAGTGAAGTGATTTGCCCACAGTCACACAGCTGACAATTGGCAGGGGCTGAATTCGAACCCATGACCTCTGACTCCCAAGCTTGGGTTCTTTCCACTGAGCCACAATCCCTTCCCAACAATGGGCTCACAGTCTAGAAGGGGGAGACAGACAACAAAACAAAACACGTAGACAGGCATCAATAGCGTCAAAATAAATTAATAGAATTGTAGACATATACACATCATTAATAAAATAAATAGAAAAATATGTACATATATACACAAGTGCTGTGGGGCGGGGAGAGGGGTAGAGCAGAGGGAGGGAGTAGGGGCGATGGGGAGGGGAGGAGGAGCAGAGGAAAAGGCAGGCCTCCTGGAGGAGGTGAGTTTTCAGTAGGGCTTTGAAGGGGGAAGTGAGATAGTTTGGCAGATGTGAGGCGGGAGGGCATTCCAGGCAAGAGGTAGGACGTGGGCCAGGGGTCGACGGTGGGCCAGGCGAGAACGAGGCACAGCGAGGTTAGCGGCAGAGGAGCCGAGTGTGAGGGCTGGGCTGTACAAGGGGAGAAGGGAGGTGAGGTAGGAGGGGGCAAGGTGATGGAGAGCTTTGAAACCAATGGTGAGGAGTTTTTGCTTCATACGAAGGTTGATAGGCAACCACTGGAGATTTTTGAGGAGGGGGGTGACATGCCCAGAACATTTCTGTAGAAAGATAATCCGGGCAGCAGACTGAAGTGGGGAGAGACAGGAGGCTGGGAGATCAGAAAAGATGTGATGCAATAATCCAGTTGGCTTACGATGAGTGTATTAAAAAGGTAGAGGTTGGAAATGTATAGTACAGCAGAGTTGGTAGACATATTCCCTGCCCACAGTGAGCTTACAGTCTAGATGAGGAGACAGACTTTAGTCCTTGCTTAGTCCTGGTAGATTTTCCCAGGAAAGAATAAAGGGAAACAGATTTGAGGGGCAGCCAAATCCCATGGACTTGGTAAAGATCTCACGTCATGTATTGATTGTATTGTCATTCTTGAAAAGGAGAAAAGTTTCTTTCTAGACTATCTTCCTAGAAGGAAAAAGCACATTTATTTCAATAATGAACAATTTCTTCACTCCCAATCATCTCTATGATAACTGTTTATTAGATTCTTTATTTTGCTTCCAGCAGTGGAGGGACTGGGAAGTCTGGGGGAAAAATCACTTTTAGTGGATGGTATCTTCCAATCTTTCACCAGTCAGATGGTATTTACTAAGCACCTTTGTATCCAGGAATCATTTTCTCTGGGATTTTTCTATTTCGAGCTGGGTTTTGTCATGATTAATGCAGCCATTCTGATTTTGACTACTGACATGTGTTGATTCTGGTCTTCTCTAGGCCCAGGGAACAGTTTGGTAGTGAATTGGCTATTTTTGGAAGTTGCAGTAAATCTTTCAGACCAGTGAAGGCCCCCTGAATGTATTCAGTCTGATTAGTACAGACCTATAAAGACTGTTTATACTCCTGAAGAGAAGAGAGTCATCTTGAGGAAATCTATTTTTTGAAGTCCAACATGCTTAAAGCTAGAAGGGAGAAGATCATCCTTGTACCCTCATTCTTTCCCTCTCTCCCTCTTTTCATAATAAAAATAATGTTGGGATTTGTTAAGTGCTTACTGTGTGCCAAGCACTGTTCTAAGCATTGGGGTAGATACAGGGTAATCAGGTTGTCCCATGTAGGGCTCACAGTCTTCATCACCATTTTATAGATGAGATAACTGAGGCACAGAGAATTAAGTGACTTGCCCAAGGTCACACAGCTGACAAGCTGCGGAGCCGGGTATAGAACTCATGACCTCTGACTCCCAAGCCCAGGCTCTTTCCACTTAGCCACTCTGCTTTGTTTCATGGAGATCACTCCTTTCTGCATAGAGTAGGCATTCAAAAAGCAGCATGGTGTAGTGGATAGAGCATGGGCCTGGGAGTCAGTAAGTCATGGGTTCTAATCCTGGCTCTGCCACTTGTCTGGTGTGTGACTTTGAGCAAGTCCCTTCATTTCTTTATAATAATTATGGTATTTGTGAAGTGCTTACTACGTGCCATGCACTGTTCTAAGCACTGGCACTGTTCTAAGTGTTCCTTAGTTACCTTATCTGTAAAGTGGGGATTTTGACTGAGTCCCATGTGGGACAGGGACTGTGTCCAGCCCAATTTGCTTGTGTCTACCCCAGCACGTAGTACGGCGCCCGGCACCTAGTAAGTGCTTACTAAATACCATAATTATTGTTATTGTTATTATTATTAAAAGTGGATAGAATGGAGATGAGGTGGTTCCTGAGTCTGTGAGCAGCTGGAGATTCTTCTGGTCATTTTCTAAGGGGTGTTTTACTCCCCAGCTAGAAGGGGACAGGATTGCTTTTCATCCAGTGACTGCTTGAGCCAGCAGCTGCTCAGTTGAGCAAGCCTCCCTTCCAGTCAAGGACATGGGGGGAAAGGCTCCCTCCCTTTTTTTTTGATATTTGTTAAGAGCTTATCATGTGCCAGACACTGTATTGAGCACTAGGGTAGATCCAAGGTAATTGGTTTGGACATAGTCCATGTCCCACATGGGGCTCACAGTCTTAATCCCCAATTTAAAGATGTGGTAACTGAGGCCCCGAGAAGTGAATTGCCCAAGGTCACACACAGCAGACAAGTGGCAGAGCCGGAATTAGAATCCAGGCCACTGTGACTTCTGGGGTCATGCTCTTTTCTCTAGGCCATTCTACTTCTCTATGCTACCCTCCTCAAGTCTCCTCAAACTCGTTGTTACCCTCCTCAGAGGGGACACCTGGGAACAATGCAATATTGTGGATTATGAAAATCCAGAGTGGGAGTTTCTTCAATTGTAGGTAGGGTGGTTCTCCTCTGTGCCAAAGCCCTGCTCTTACGCCCACATCCACCCTTTCTAACTGGAAGTCAGCCGGAGGCTGCAATCGAGGTGGGGAGGTGGAAGGAGGGAATCTGGCAACAAATCTATCTTAAGTTCCCTCCCTTGTGCATGCGGGCCAGCCTCACCCCTTAAGTTGGAGTGTGGGTGTGCACATTGACAGTTGCCCTACTGGCTCAGTGTGGCAGACCCATGGGGGCTGCTGCCTCAGACCTGCCCTCAGACAAACTGCCCCATAGTTCCCAGTGGGAGAACACATCGACCCCTGTTAGGCTTCTTCATCCTGCAATCCCTCCACCATTTGGCCCTCTTAGGCTTTGACTGGAAGTTAGGGACAGGCTTACATTCCCGAAGCAGCTCATCTTCCTCATTAAATCCATCCTGCAGCATAATGAAAGGGAAAGAGGGATGATTGAGGTGACAGATCCCACGGCTCATCGAGGAATTGTGTCAGAAAACTCTGCCAAAGCTATTTTAGCCTTTGTGGGAACACCCTTCTTGCACTTTCTAATTCATGGGTGAACCAGAAAAAAGTGAATATAACCCAGGTCTATGGAGCCCTGCCATTCTCCCATAGCAACAGCTTTGTTTATGGATCCTCAAATCATTACTTCTCATTCCCTAAAGCACAACATTTCTGCTGGGGAAAACTTTGTAGTGTCTCTGACACGTGCAAAGGGCCAAATTTTTGAAGTGGCTTCAATCCAGCCTCTCTATATTTTAAACAATAATGCTGTGCACGCAATCTCATATGCTCACCCACTCCCATCCTCCCACTCCCCAGACTGATTCTGGCAGGTGGTAGCTGACTGGCTTGGAGCAAAGGAGATAGTGTGGTACAGTGAAAAGTGCCTAAAGCTGGGAGTCTCAAAACCAGAGTTCTGGTCTTGTGGAATGTGGGCAGGACACCAAAACTCTCCAGTCCTCAGTTTCTATACCTATACAAGGGGGATAAAAAGTCCTGCCTCTTCATTTTTCCTATCTTTAAGCCTCTCTCAGTTCCCTCTTTCCAAGGATGTGTAAACTGTAAAGAGAGGGGTAATATGCATATAAGGTCTGACTAGATACTTAAGTCATCACGCTGGGAGCCACCATGCTGAGAAGAAACTGTCCCTAATATTAGCTTTGAACTGAGAGGGGAAAAAAACCCAAAAAACTGTTAACACAAAAAGCTACCCACTACTCTACCCACAAGCTCACCACTGCTTAGGGGTGTTGCATGTGGCTTACCACTTTCCGGGGGCCAAACTGTAGAGCCTCCAAATTACCATTTATTTCACGGTCTCACCATTTTCATGTAAGAAATACAGATAGGAAAGTTTTGAAAAGAGGGAAAGGGGGTGTGAAGCCATTATTAGGTAAATGGGACAGAAATCTGCTCTTTCTAAATTGAATGGGGACAGGGCCTTAAAGAAGGTAGAAGGGGGAAGAAGGAAAGAAGAAGCATCAAAAGAGGAAGAGTGAAAGGAGAAGAAAATGTAAGGGGAAGTTTGGGGGAAAATGAAAGGGGAGATAAAATAATGGCAAAAGGAAAGGAGAAAGGGTGTGGGGAGAAAGGCTCCCAGTTCAGCCTAGTGAAAAGAGCAGGGGCCTGGGAGTCAGTAGACCCAGGTTCTAATCCTAGTTCTGCCACTGGCCTGCTGTGTGACCTTGGGCTCCCCCATTTCAGAATATCTGGGTGAAAGGTGAATTTATTTAAGATACAGATTAGCAAAAAAGTGGCAGAAATATTTGAATGAATGCATCTACGAGATACTTTTAAAAATATATGAAATGAAAGAATTTTAGAAATGAAATAAGTTTAAATCTTACGTGCTTACAGGAAATAGGTTAAGAAAGCTTAGTGTCTGGTTACTATGAAAGTTATCTGAGGCTCCTGTTAATTAAAAACCATAAAAATCTGAGAGGATGATGAAATGACATAGTTGTCTTGCAAATATTGTGACTTAAGAACAAAAGAAATCTGAAAAGGACAGGAATTACTTTTTGTATGTCCTAATCTCTGATTTGCATATTTGTATATGCACAAATATTTGCATACTCAGATACTATACAGGAAACAGAATCCAGGTTTTGGACACACAACCATTTGCTCTAGGCCAGAAAATACGTGAATGGAAATCTAGAGGTCTTTCGACATTTTGATTTCTACACATTCATGCCTCAGTGCCTACTCTTTGTGGAGGTTGGCAGCAAGGCATTTCCCTGCCTCTGGCTTTGTGCCCTGGCATTCAGGGACATGTTTACCCATGGGCACAGGTGCTTGAAGAACTTCCTGGCTTAAGGGTTGTGAACCTCTGGATCATATCCCAGAGAATGTAGGGTACATGTTTTAAAAAGACAATGACCAGGTCCTCTGGAGGATCAATCAATAATCAAATCAGTGATATTTATTGAGCAAATATAGTGTGCAGAGCACTATATTTAGTGTTATGGAGGGTACGACTGTGTCGGTAGACACAATCCCTGCCCTTGAGGGGCTTACATGCTAGTGGAAGAGCTTACAGTCTATCAGAATACTGTTCTGTCTGGAGGCAGGAAGACGGAAGAGATGATTTTGTGCTGTCAATTCCGGTCTGGAGTTGGGTGATCTCTGCATTTGTTTCTTCCCTTTGCAGCCCAACCTTTATCTCCCTCTTACTGAAATGATTGGCAGCCAGTCAGCAGATCTAAGGGGAACAAAAAACTGAGTTTCTTATGATCACGGGGTTGATCTATTGGGCGAGCTTGGCAAACCACTTATATAACAATCATATTTATTGAGTGCTTACTGTGTGCAGAGGTATAACAGAGTTGGTAGACAGGTTCCCTTGCCTACAATGAGCTTACAGTTTAGAAGGGGAGACAGACATTACTATACATAAATAAATGACATATATCTACATAAGTGTTATGGGCAACTGGAAGGGTAAAAATAAAGGGAGGAAATTCAAGTGCCAGGTTGACACAGAAGGGAGTCACAGAAGAAGAGGAAGTGAGGGCTCAGTCAGAAAAGGCCCCTTGGAGGAGATGTGCCTTCAATAAGGTTACGAAGGCGAGGAGACTAATTGTTTGTCAGATATGAAGAAGGAGGGCATTCCAAGCCAGAGGCAGGATGTGGGCAAGAGGTGGCAGCGAGATAGATGAGATTGAGGTACAGTGAATAGATTGACATTAGACGAGTCAAGTGTGCAGGCTGGGTTGTAGTGGGAGGGCAGTGAGGTAAGATAGCTTACTCATTTTATTAAACAGCTTTCTTGATGTGTCCAATTCTTCCTTTTGTATCCCAGGGAGAGAATTGTCTTAGTCATTCTGACCCACCATTAGGTTGTATTTGTTAATTTGGGAAGGGTTTAGGAAGGGGAAAGGATGATTGTGTGATGGAGACTTTGCCTTTGGGTTCTTCCAATAAAATTCAGAACTGCTTTGGAAGGGAGAATGGATACCATTCATTACAGGGAACTTAAATTTCCCTTTTCCTGGAAGAGAAGGGAAGTCTTTCCTTGTGGCAGTGACACTTGAAGATGACAGGGTTGTGAAAGGCCTCTTTCTCCTGTGCCTCCCTAGGAGTGTCTGGCAAACACCCTTCTGAACTCCAAGAGTAACAGAGCTTTGGCTATAGTACTGGATCAGTGAGACCCTTTAGGACCTAGCCATCCTGATCCTTGGAAGTTCCTGGGTCCCCATGGAGTCAAATGCTTTAATCAACTCCAAATGCTGCCCACAGAATCATTTTCCTTCATGGTGCTTAGAACTTGACCCTCATCTTTTTCAGTGTCTCCATGAGGTCCTAACAGCCTCTACATTACATTAAAGTATCACACTTGACTTTAAATTGGACTGCTCTCTGTTGCCCTAAAAGAAGAAAAGGATGCTTTACCTCCCAGAGAGGCTGTATTAAGGAGAGGGAGAGATTATTAAGCTGCAGTTGGAGATCGTGGAATGATTTAAATGAGGCCCATTGGTATAGATGGTGGGAAAGTAGGGTTGGCCCTGGAGGGAGAAAGAGTAGTCTCCTTAGAATGTTTCAGATAAAGCTGCAAGAAAGGAAAGCTAGCATTTCTCCAGCTAGTTCCCTTGATAGGAAAGGGAATGGTTGTTTAGGTGATGGTTGTAGGTGGCTGTTTTCGGTACAACTTTCCCTCTCTTACTGTAGCTCTTAAACTCGAAGGCTTTGAGAATAAATGGGTTTTCCCTGTAGTCCACAACTATGCCACGATGTTTAATATGGCATCACTGAATCCTGAAAGGGTTTCTCTTAGCATACTGTTGGGTCACCAAAAGCTTCAGTTCACCCTCAGAGTAACCTGCTCGCATCCATTCTGAGAATGCCTAGATTCTACCCAGTGAAATGATTTTGAAGTCAAGTTCATGCAAATGAACAGATTAGGTTCCCAACCTTCACTCTGTGGTCTTGCCTGACCACTTGATGGAGGGCTCAGAGGTGAAACTGATGAAACCTTTTGGATATAGTATTTGAGAGGGGTTCAAGCTTCCTTGATCCTCTCCCTAGCCAAGGGCACTATAACATTGCTACTCATCCATGGAGGGACAAGGTCACTAACTTAAATGGGAGAGTGGAGGAGTGGTTTGACCCCGTACCTTGCACAGGGAGCTACAAGACCTACATGACATCCTCTGACTAGATATAGAGTACATATATGGGTGTGTATATATATATATATATATGTGTGTGTGTGTGTATATATATGTATGTATATATATATATGTAGTAATAATAATGGTGCTTGTTAAGCACTTATCTGCCAAGCACATTTCTAAGCACTGGGATAGATACATGGGGCTCACACTCTTAATCTCCATTTTACAGATGAGGTAACTGAGGTCCAGAGAAGTTAAGTGATTTGCCCAAGGTCACACAACAGATCTGTGGCAGAGCCAGGATTAGAATCCAGGTCCTTCTGACTCCCAGGCCCACGTTCTATCCACTAAGCCATGCTGCTTCTCACGTAAAAGAGTATGTAGTGCTTCAAATATGAAGCACTGACTAGTTATAGATGTACATACATGCATATATATATATATATATGTGAAGCTCTGCTCTCTCTATTATATATATATATATATATATGATATATGTATGAGAGAGAGAAAGCGAGAGACAGAGAGAGGTTCATATTTGAAGAAGACATGACTATTGATGAAGTTCAATGAGGACATGAGTGGATGAACAGGCGAATTGGGATTCACAGTCCTTGGCTACGTTCTGCTCACAAAATGATTGTCTCTTCTTGTGTTGTCATGTTTAATGTATGTATGCAGTGCTTAGTGCTATTTTCTCTTTTGTCTCTTTGCCTCTTTCTTTATGCAGCAAAGAAAGCCACTCCTTTCTTGATGGCATCTAGCCAGTCTATCCTCAGTCCATGCCTGCCGGGTTTCAGCTGGGATACAGCATTATATAAGGCTCTGTTTAACCATGTCCTTAAAGCCTGTCTTCTGCCTTCCTTGTTTTTGGTTTCACCATTTCAGCTCTCTCTTCAGCAGCTGTCACTCATTCTCCTCAGTGTCACCATCAGCTTAAGGGCATTAAGAAGAGCATAGCTTTCAGCATAGGTGGACTTCCTCTGCTCTAGAACTTCGTTACTTATGATCCTGCCTTGCCATTTGATAATGAGTATGTCCTGGAAATGAAGCAACTGGAACTGGTCAAGGAATCTAGCTATCTGATTTGTAGCCTTGTAACCTTAGAGCAGATCTACTGGGTAACTCAAACAGCTGGATTTGGGAATTGGGGAGAGGACCGTCTCTCAGCCAGAGATTCTCTACTTTCTTCACATTCACAGTTTCTGCTCACTTCTGCTTCTGAGAACCCTCAGGGTCATTAAGTTCAATTTTTATAGTTGAAAGTAACTGAGGTTAAAGGGGCTTTCTCAGTGATCTCTAGAGGGTCAGGATAAATGCTTGAGATTCTGAATTTCTTGTCTTTCTCCTCACCCACCTAAGGTCACTACTGTCTTCTCTTACTTCCTCCCTACAGGATATGCATCATCTCCTTAGATTTAGAGAGGAAGCCACTGAGGCAAAAGGATGAAGATGCACTGTCCCAAGTTAGTATAGAGTGTCAGAGGCATATTCAGCATGAGGACCAGGAGACTGATCCTTTAGCTCAGTTCACTACGATATGCTGCCTTCTAGGTGCCGAAGCTATGTTGGGAGCTCATTTCCAATCGGTGTGGTTCCTACTCGCATTAACAAGCTTCAACTGAGCATCAAATCTGGGCTTGGGAAGCCATTTCCCCCCCCAAGGCATATTGGCAGGGACCATTGGGAGCTCTCCCCGTTTCCCCTGCAGGGATCATCTGTTGGGATCAGGTGGGTGAATCTCTGGCAATCAATTTCCCAAGATTGCAGCAGGGTGGGAGAGGGTTATTGAGGGGCTGGGGCTCTTTCTGTCATCAGTTGCTGTGTTTATTTTGCCTGTTCTCCTCACTGGCACTGTTTTGGTTTTCCTTTGGCAAAGAATTGCAGTCCAGTGGAAGTCAGAAAAGGATCAATCATACCCCACTTGTCTTCCCCTTTCCCTTGATATTAGTCAATCCTATAATCTTATAGGCGGACAAGATCTTTGTGAACTTCAAAGTAATTTCTTCATTGCAGATATACTATCTCTTTTCATATACGTGAATTCATAATCAGCAAGACGCCTGTGTGTGATTGTAAAAAGAAAGGAAGAGAGAGGGAGAAGGGAAGGGAGGGAGAGAGAAAAAATGCTCATTTCTCATTTTCTTAGCCAGATTAAAATTCCCCTTACTTTTGTCCATGTAAACACAAAATTATCCTCCTGCAATTTTAGGTGGTGGCAGTTCCTGAACACAGTTATATTTTGCAGATAACAGGATTAGCTTGGATGTGGGTAATAAGTTGGTGAATCTCCCCCCGGCCATTTCTCAACACTGTGAGAGCACTAATCCTTTATGCTTTGATGTCTTCTAGTTTTCCATCAGGTGCGCCTCGGCATATCTGTCCCGGGGCAGTCAGTTCTCTTATAAGATCTCATAGTGTCCTCATTAGCTGCGCCTATTTACCCAGCCAGCCTGTTGAACCCAATTTATAGTTTATGTGATTAATTCCCAAAGTACAGTAAACCCTAGCTGTAAGGCTCTCTATTATATGACTGCATCTCCTATAAGGGCAACTACAAGCTTCAGTTCTTTTGTTATATGCCTGCACCATATATAACGCTGTAATAATTTCACTCTCGACGACACATTAAACACCGCTCTATACACCTTCTTTATAGCATTCAGCTCATAAAGAGAAAAATGTTCCACATTGGATTTTAAAGGCGGACGTATATGGGGAGGTCACTGGGGCTTTCTGCCCTGTCTGTTTGGGCCCGGATGGCTGTACGATGCCATTATCAGGGCTGTTTGCTGCGTTTGAGAAAGCGCTCCACTTAAACTGTTTATCCACTGAATTGCAAGTTTCCAAAGGCTCAGGAAGCTCAGCAACCGCCCTGCTCTATGGGTCTTTATTCATTTTGAGCTTGCTGGTTTGTAGATAAAAAGTTGAAGTGGCACGTTTTCAAAGAGACACTTAGGGCATCCCTGCAAGTTCCTGCTGTTGTTGCTGGAGTTCTAAGTGGCTAATCTCTTACCATTTATTGGGGAGTAAAATCAGTGACAGTCATTTCGTTGAGGAGAAGAGGATTGAGGAGGTCAGACCTCAAATTTGTAATTTTCCACTGACCCAGTGCTCAATCATTCAGGAGTTGATTTTCCAATTTATGGATTATCCAGTGCCCTGACTTCTGCGGTTTGTTTCTTCTGCTTCCAGACTTTTGCAAATTTCAGGGCCTGTTAATGCTTCCATCTGAGGGCAGGTAGAGAAAGGAGAGGAGGTGGAATTCAAATCAGCCCATGTTGTGGTTTTCAGAGAGGGTTTGAGGGCGAATTGCTTCACTGGGCTTTGGGCCGTTTGTGTGGATTGCTATGGGCCTTGTCCAATACCCACCAGATGTATCCTTCTGGAATAGGGAAGCAGTGTGGCCTAGTGGAAAGATCACAGGACCTGAATTGAGGAGATGTGTGTTCTAATTCCAGGTCTGCCATTTGCCGGCTGTGTGACCATGGGCATGGCGTAGTGGATAGAGCACAAGCCTGGTAGTCAGAAGGTCAAGTGTTCTAATCCCATCTCCACCTCTTGTCTGCTGTGTGGCCTGGGGCAAGTCACTTCACTTCTCTGGGCCTCGGTTATCTCATCTGTACAATGGGAATTGAGACTGTGAGCTCCTCATGGGACAGGGACTGTGTCCAACCCAATTTGCTTCTATCCACCCCAGCACTTAATACAGTCCCTGGCACATAGTAAGCGCTTAACAAATACCACAATTATTATTATTATTTAAATAACCTAGCCCTCCTGTGCCCCATTGCTCATCAATAAAATAGGTACAAAGGCCTACCTTTTCTTCCTCCCCCTCAGGTGGTGACAGAGACGTGGTTCCAAAATGTAGCACAGTACTTGGCATGTAGTAATCGTAGAGACCGTGGTATTTGTGAAGTGCTTACTACTTGTCAAGCACTGTTCTAAGTGCTGGCATAGACACAAATGTGTATCCACAGGTTGGATACACATGAGATTCACTTTCTAAGTGCAGGTATTGAAATTTCATTTGAGGCACAGAGAAGTTTAGTGACTTGCCCAGGGTCACACAAGTGGCAGAGCTGGGGTTAGAGCTCAGGTCCTCTGACTCCCAATCCATACACCTTCCACTAGATCATGCTGCTCCATGTAACAAGTACCACGATTATTATTATTTTATTGGAGGCCCTAGAGTAATACACAAATGGAGTAGTCACCAAGCAGAGCCTCTTCATTCCTGTGGGTGTAGTGTTTTTCTCCTGCTCGTCCAGTCTAAACACATCTAGAGCCCTTCTCAGTAGGAATATTTGAACTCACCAAAAGTGATGTCATTTTAGCAACCAAAAAAAGTCCTGTTGGTTTCCAGATCCCAGCCTGAGTGTGAGACAGATGGTGGGGGTGAGGGGAGCAGGGGGAAGAAGAGAAACTAAGCTTCCTCAGTAATGAGGAACAGCGTGGCCTAGTGGAAAGAGCCCAGACCTGGGAGTTAGAGGACATAGATTCTCATTCTGCCTCACAGCTTGTGCAATCTTGGGAAAGTCACTTAACTTCTTTGTCCCTCAGTTTCCTCATTTGTAAAATGGGGATTCAATGCCTGTGAGCCCCATGTGAGACAGGAATTGTGTTTGACCTGATTAACTTGAATCTTCCCCAGTGCTTAGAATAGTGTTTGACACAAGTAAGCGCTTATCAAATATCATATTATTCTACTACTGCTTGCTTACCCCTACTACTAATGATGTTATAGGCCCCCAGAACTGAACCTCGGGACCTCCTCAATAGCTGTTGGGAATGTTTGGTTTAGGAGTGTGTTTTAAATGTCCATCTCTTCCTATATCAATTCCCAGACTAGAGGTTTGACCTCCTTTCAAGGTTGTTTGTTTATTGAGCATACCTCCTCCATTCCTAGATTCTCCTCCAGTAAATAATCCATGTGCCTTGAGTTTGATTCTGAGGTTGGATCTGTGAAGATGTCAGCAACATGCCCTCCCAAGACAAGAGGGGTGAAAAACCCTTTTACCCACCCAGCAAGGTGGTTGCTTTGGGGTGACGGCATCCTCGGGCTTGGAATCCTGAGAACCGAATACAAAAGAAATGTCACGGGCATCTGTGGCTGGCCACCAAAATGGAAGGTGAGGAAGAAGCAGCTGCCAAGGTCAGTCCACTCTCACAATGTCACACTGCTGGGGGACCTTTATTCCCCAGACATCTGCTGGGTTCAAAACCCATGAAGGATCAAAGATGCTTCTAAATTCTGGAGACTGCAGCCTCCCGTTTTCCACGGTAGAGAACTTAACTAGAGAAGAAACTGTTACCCCTTCCTGACTGGCTAGAATTGAGTGAGATTATGAAAGCAGGAGACAGGCTTAGTCCAAGTGACCAGGGACTGCTCCTATAGAGCAGAGTAATAAAAAAAAATTGGACAAACAAAGCACAAAGGGGATTAACTCTGGGAAAGCAAATTAAGGAATCTTGTAAGTACAGACGGACATATTAAAACATAAGAGCTGGTAGATGGCTGGAGCATTCTTAGAGCGAACATAATTAAAACTCAGCAGACTGCAATTCCTCTGCAAAAGAAGGATGAAAAAACAAAACAATAAACATCTGCTAAGGCTTTGTGAAGAATTGATGTGGGTAGAGAAAAATCTGTCCGAGAGAGTGCAATGGTGCTACATCAATTAAAGCTGGCTGGGAAAAAGATAAGGACAGCAAAACAGCTAGAATCAATTAATGATAGCACCAGGGGTTAAAGAAAACAGGGTATTTTACCAAGATATGTTAGATAAAAAGAGATCAGGAGAAAGTTGTTCAGAGGAAGTTAATAGGAAGAACAGTGCATAAATTTGATTATAGGATTCACTCCCCATTTAAACAGCTTTAGGTAAGACCTAACTGAAAGACTTCACTTGTCCCGGGGCTCAATTTATCTATCTGCAAAGGAGGCCTAGTTCTGCTGGCTGCCCATTGGCTTGTGATTTCTTCCTATGTTACTTAAGATGATATCCATAGAAAGCCAGCTTAAAAAATGCACCCTGAATGAAAATTCTGCCCAGAATTTGGGAAATGTTAAGAGATTTCCAGGTGAGAAATAAGCATACTGTGTCCTCTACAAAATGAGCAGTGTCATGGTCTTAATGACCACATTCAAATAATTAAAGTTATTATATAGCACACGTGTGTGTGTGTATATATATATATATACATATATATATATATGTGTATAAACTGTGTTAAAAAGGGAATAGGAAAGAAATTTGGTTCTATCTCATTAAATGCAAATCTTACCAAAAACCAGTATCTGTAGGATCTGTATTTGAAATTCCAAATGTCAAAGGGTGTCCAAGAAAGTGGCTGTAAATTAGTTAAGTCCTGAGATTGTTTCATAAAAATCAGGAAGAACTGGAGGATAGCAGAGGGTTATAAAGACAATGGAGCCCAAAGAGAAAGAATGGAATAGGAAGAGTCACGCTGAAGAGTAAGTCTTTCACCAGTCAGTAAAATAAAAAAAAAAATAGCAAGGCCCTAAACAGAGATTGTCCAGAAAACTATAGCACCATAGGTAGTAAATGGTGTAATATGTGAGATTCGACTCAACCCTGTGTTGTTGTAACACCTCCCTGTTATGTCAGTCCTCTTGCAAACTGCCTACCACATTTCTTTCACCTGTGAGTTTATTTTGTGATGTCATCCACAATGGTTGTTACAGTTTTAGGTATGGGTAAGCACTTCTGCGTTGGTGAGTCTGATGATATAGCACTGCTCTGTGCATTGAGTTTTATTAGGGCAGATCAAGAAAAAAAATCTGCCAAACAGATCCCTCACTCAACTGTTCTAAACAAGGGGAAATAACGCACAGTATCAAACCGCCATAAGGCATGGGGCCTTGCACAGAGTTATAGGGGTCAGTGTTAGGGCTGTTCCATGACCAGAGGCCTTAGGCCATAGAACTTTGTCCCGTTACACTCTAGCTGTGCCTGGGCAGTCCATCCCTTCCTGTTGACCTTTGACTCACCACATGCTGAGTAAGCATCCCAATTCCTTCAACAGCTTGGAATTTCAGCCAGGGAATGTATCCTTTGCTGACTACTCTTCCTCTGTTTGTGTCATTGGTATTATAATTGCATCCTCTTCAAAGCATCTAGTTACTAGGTGGGGGATCCCTTTAGAAATAGCTGGCAGGAGCGAGGTGAAATTTATTATTTAAATAACACTTATCATCTAGGTCCAGCTTTGCTGATAAGCACTTGCTTGCTGGTAGAGCCCATAACTATTTGGAGCAGACCAATTGTAAGAAATGTTGATTTTGCTTTCTTATGCTGCTTTTACAGGAGTAAGACTGGCTTTGAAAGAAAAAAAAAGTCGGGTCCGGTATATTTTTATATTTATCAGCAAGGCTTCTTTATCTTCATGCCAAATGAGTTCCAGAAAACAGAAACACGAGGGTTGTTTGAACATTTTTGTGTGATGAGTTTGCTTCTTTAGATTTTTTTAGAAGTGTATCCACCCGGTAAGGAGGAGGCATGGCTACTCTTTCTTCTCATTCATTCATTCAGTCGTATTTATTGAGTGCACAGCACTGTACTAAACGTTAGACTGGGCTTACAGTCTAGAATCTGCATGGGACTCTGAAGTAAAGTGACTCTGTCAAGAAAACAAACAGTGTAGGAAACTGTAAACTGCAGGAAAAAAAAAGGTTTCCACTAGGAACTCTCAAAGAAATGTCCCCTGCACACATATTCCCATTTTACAGATGGACAGGGTAAGGCCTAGGTGACTATGGGATTAGGTTTCCCAATCTTCTCAACCTCTGCCTCACAGCTACATTGTTAGTAAAAGTTGAGACTAGTTCTTAATAAGCACTTGCTATGTTCCAAATACTGCACTAAGTCCTAGAATAAATACAAAAAAGCCAACTAACTATTGTCTCTTTGCCACAAGGGGGTCACAATCTAAGCCAGTGTGGAAAGACACTTAGAGCAATGAGAATAAATAACAAGCATCAACTGGAACAAATTAAAATCCAGGACAAGACTGGTTGCTTGGGAGGATTGAGGAAGAGGATGGAGTGAATCTCTTCTGAGGTTCTCTTCTCAGGGTCTTTCTCAAGAGGTTGGTTTTCAGATCTGAAGTGGAAAAGAGAAAGGTATTTCACAGTGGCTTGAGTCAAAAGAAATGATGATGATGATGATGACGACCACAACCTTCCTCAGCAATCTTTTAAATGCCCCACCTACCAAACTCTAACAATTCCAAACTCTTCCTGACATTCCCTCGCTCTCATCCTGGAATTTTCTCCCCTTTAGTTTTCACAAACTATATTCTACCCCTACTTCAAAGTCTTTCTAAAAAGTTTCCTTTAGTAGGAGAAATTCCTAAATTAACAGCCCCTCAACACCATCCTATCCTGTGAAACGAAGTGTCTTATTAGAAACAGCACGGGTTTGGGAGTCAGAGGACATGGTTCTAATCCTGGCTTTGCCACCCATCTGCTGTGTGACCTTCGGTAAGTCACTTAACATCTCTGCACCTCAGTTCCTTCATCTGCAAGATGGGGATTCAATACCATTTCCCTCCTTCTGTGAACCCCATGTGAGACCTGATTATCTTGTATCTACTTCAGCACTTAGTACAGTGTTTGAGTCAGAGTAAGCACTTAAATACCATAATTATGTTTTGTATTATTATTAGCATGATAAATGTCAAGCAATCAATATAATTATTGAGCACTTACCTGTTTGAAGAGTATTATACTGAACACTTGAGAAAGTACAGTAAAATTAGTGGACATGACCCCTGCCCTCAGAGTTTTCCAGGGCAGTAGCCATCAGGATGGAGAAGATGGGGCAGATCCAGGAAATTACAAACCAGTAGGATTTAGAGGAAGACTGATTATTGGAGATGAAAAACAAAGAGGACCCAAAGATGACAAGATTGTGAACTTTGGGAGAGGAAGGATGGTGGGTTCTGTCTTCCATGATGGGAAAGTTGAAAGGAAGAGAAGTTTAAAGAAAGATGATGAAGGGTTCATATTTTGCCATATTGTGTTTAAGGTGAATTGAGGATCATCCATACCAAGATATCCTGGAGTCAGAAGGGAAAGTGAGGTTGTAAAGCAGGTGAGAGGTTGCGTTTGATGAGTCAGATTTGTGAATATATCAATCAGTGTTATTTATTGAGTCCTTACTATGTGCAGAACACTATACTAAGCTTTTGGGAGCATATAGTTCAACAAAATTAGCAGGCAGTTTCCCTGTCCATAATGAACTTACAGTATAGAAAATAGATGTACATAGATGATTATTAGAAAGAGGTAGTGTTAAATGAGAAGAATACAGAACCCAAGTCAGAGTTTTAATAATTGTAATGATAATAATAATAATGAAGGTATTTGTTAAGTTCTGACTATGTTCCAGGCACTGTACTAAACTCTGGGGTGGATACAATGTAATCATGTTGGACACAGTCACTGTCCCAAATGGGGCTCACAGTCCTAATCCCCATTTTACAGGTGAAGTAACTAAGGCCCAGAGAAGTGAAGTGACTTGCCCAAGGTCACACAGCAAATAAGTAGCAGAGTCTACTCAGCTTGTCCAAAATGAAGCCTTTGGAGCTTTTTGAGAAGGAGCATGGCCTAAAGGAAAAAGCTTGGGCCAGGGAGGCAGAGGACCTGGGTTCATTCAATAGGATTTATTGAGCGCTTACTATGTGCAGAGCACTTCTAATCCTTATTTACCCCTTGCCTGCTGTGTAACCTTTAGCAAGTCACTGAATCTATCTCTGGTATGTATTGAGTGCTTATTGTATGCACTTGGGACAGTACTATACAATCAAGTTGGTAAACACATTCCCTGCCCACCAGGAGCTCACAGTCTTGAGGAGGAGACAGGCATTAATATAAACAAATAAATATGTACATAGGTGTTGTAGGTATGAGGATGGAGTGAATATCAAGTGCCTAAAGGTACAAATCCAAGAGCATAGGTCACACAGTAGAGAGAGGGATTAGAGGAAAAGAGAGCTTAATCGGGGAAGGCCTCTTGGAGGAGATGGCATTTTAATAAGGCTTTGAAGGTGGGGAGAGTATTGGTCTGGCATATGTGGGGGTGGGGTGAGTTCCAGGTTAAAGGGAGGATATGGGTAATGGATCAGCAGCGAGATAGATGAGATCAAGGTGCAGTGAGCAAGCTGGTCCTAAAGGAGGAAAGTGTGTGAGCCAGGCTGCAGTAGGAAATCAGTGAGGTAAGATGGGATGGGACAAGGTGATTGAGTGCTGTAAAGAAGATGTAAGGAGGTTCTGTTTGATGTGTAGTTGGATGAGCAACTGCTGGAGGATCTTGAAGAGTGGGAAGATGTGGATTGAACTTTTTTTAAGAAAACGTTTTGGTGCCTGTTTCCTCAATTATAAAATTGATATAAAGTTCCTGTTCTCCATCCTACTTATACTGTAATCTCCATGTGGGAAAAGAACTATGTCTAACCTGATTATCTATTCCAGTGCTTAGTACAATGCCTGTTATGGTAAACACTTAATAAATGCCACAGATAGTATTGTAATTATCTCAGAGGGTCCAGTAGCTACATTTTAGGGGGTCAAGTCTACAGTGGCCGTATTGTATGATAACTTGTGAAGAAGAAGTGAAGGCACTGATTATACATAGAACCCATATGAAGAGAATGGACAGGAATGCAGGGAGAAAGATGGAGCGACAGCTGTTGGCCGGAGAGGGATCAAGACAAGATATTTCAGTATGGAGGAGATTAGATCTTAGTGAAGGCAGAGCGGAAGAAAGTAGGAATTTGAGAGGATGAAAAGAACAGTAGGGGAACCGAGGAAGGTGGGAGCAAGTGTTTTTGAGAGGTGAGTAGCACGTGGCGAGATTTTAATAGCGGGTGGGAGACCTTGTCTTTGCTGTCAATCAAACTTGGGCTTTGGCATTATGTGGTAATTTGTGAGAAATAAAATGAAAAATTAAATGGGAAATGAGACTGGGCCAGCTTCCTGAGAGAGGTTACAGTATTTTTTTCTGATGATTGTAAAGACTATGATCAACTCTCAGCTGTTTGAAATGGTGTGGATGTCACCCTGACTCCACTTAGAAGGAGGGACCTCTTTGTGATCTATGGAGTCTGTGAAAGGTTGGTATTGAGACTATTCAAACCTTATATCACCTTCAGAAAGAGGGTGGGAGCTATTTTCTCTCCTCTCTCTCAGGAAATTCCCAAGGCAATAGATCAATCAGTGTTATTTATTGAATGCTTACTGTGTGCAGAACACTGTACTAAGCGCTTGGGGATGTACAATGCGATATGCGATAGAGTTGGTAGACATGGTCTTTGCCCACCAGGAGCTTACAGTCTGCAGGAAGATACAGATAGTAAAATAAACTAGAGCTAGTGGAAGTAATAGAATGTAAGGCTATTTACGTGACTGCAGGGGGCCTGGGGTAAATATCAAAGTTTTTTTATGGTATTTATTAAGCGCTTACTATGTGTGAAACACTGTTTTTTCCAAGTGCTGGAGTAGGTACAAGCTAATTAGGTCACCTACAGTCCCTGTCCCACATGAGACACAGATGGGAGGGCAGGTTGGGGAAATGGTGGCTTAAAGAGAATACTTGAATCCTCCCAAATTCCCAGTCTCCTCTTTCTATGGCCACTGCCCACCCTGTCATTGCTGTAGTCTTGATTAGTTGGAAAATAACATCTCCCTTTTTCACAAATCTCTTGTTTCTATTCTAGCCTTGTCTAAGAAAAAATGTGCATTTCTACTGAGCAGTGATAGGGTAAGAAATGAATTTTCATGACACTAAAACATCTCTGCTTTTTCTTTCTTTCTATCATTATTTATCACTTTAGTTGTATCGAGATCTTTGAATATTTAAGCAGCATTTATCATCAAAGCACCTAGGCACCCATTGTCTATATATTTCCAAGGGTTCATATACCTATGTGAGATGATAAAATGTAGTCATTTTGTTGTCTATATAGAACATCTCAAAATATTTTTCAAACCCTTTGGGCTCGATAAAACACCAGATGTATTTTCCCCAAGTGGATTGCTTCTTTAATCATTAATCCCTTGTGCATTTCAAGGGAAATTTAATCTATATGTTCCTGATTTGTTTATCCTCAACTCATCAAAATGCTGTTTTATGGGAGCTGTGTGAGTTCCAGGAGGCTGTTTAATAAGCCATTATAGACTGTAGACACAGGAAGTTAGTCTCGGCAAAGTGTAATCAAAAATAAGTACTTAAAAAGTTGGATGGTAGTTTGAAACTCTGTATCTTCACAGTGTAATGAAATCTTAAACCAGAGTGTGAGATGCATGTGCTTGGTGTATAGAGGGATGAAGTAGATGTGGCTATCGATGCATGTTGATGTAGTTCCCTTCTAGACCCTAAGCTCATTGAGGGCAGGGAACGTGTCTATCAATTCTTTTATATTATACTCTCCCATCACTTAATACAGTGCTCTGCATCCAGTAAGCATTGAACGATTGATTGATTGATAGTTGTAACTACCACTAAAGACGATGCCTTTGAGTGAAGCACTCCTGAGGGGAGCTGTACTGAAGTTTGGAAAGTGCAAATTGAGAAGCTTGCTACTGTTGTCCTCATGGGGGAGGACAAGGATCTGCTTTGGACTCAAATTCCCCTTCCAGAAAAGCCCTCTCTCAGCATGCGGTCTTAATACCTGTACCCTACAAGTCAAAACTCACCTGTGCTGGGCAGCAGTGGCATGGGAGAGAATCGAGGGTGGAGACTCAGGTTTACCATACTGAAATAGGCAATGGTAAACCGCTTTTGTATTTTTACCAAAAAAAACTCTATGGTTATATTACCTGAAAGATTGCAGATGGAGGTGGGGCATTCTAGAAGAGATATGTCCATGGCGTCGCTATGGGTCTGACACGCCTGGACACCATAAGACAGCAACAACAACTGAGGAAAAACCACATTTTTATCAGCAGTGTTTTATAAATGGGGGTGGTTATGTGACAATTTTTGCAGGGAGCAACAGTATTAATTAGCCCATGCCTAGTGAATATGTCAGAATGTCATTGTAGATGAGTTGTAGTAAACACAACTAAACTCCAGTGAGTGGAAATATGAACAGTAATCTGAACTGAAGCTAGATAACGGCAAACGTTCCACTTTAAAAGACAATGAATGTTGAACTGCTATGTATAAGTCCTAGCTCTAATTCACAGTAGCTTAGAGCCATATCAAGATCCATACCAGGAATGAGCATAGCTTGAAGAACATTGCTAGGATCCGTTCTTTCCTCTTCACCCAGATAATCCCCATGCTGATCCAGGCACTTGTCAAATTTTAGTTAGATTACTACATCAACTTCCTCACTGATTTCCTAGGCTCCAGTCTTATTCTCTCCCAACCAATTGCTTTCTACAATAAAATGTAAACTCCTAACCATTGGCTTTAAGGCACTCCATCTGTTCTCTTCTTCCTGTTTCTCCACTCTCTTCTCCCAGAATTTCCCAGATCATACTCTTTGCTCCTTTCAAGCTAACCTACACACTGTGCCTTTGCCCATCTTTCCCACCACTGATCTCTTGCCCACACCCTTCCCGCTCCCTGAAATTCCCTTCCATTTTAAATGTGACAAACCCTAACACTCCACCTCTTCAAAGCCCTTAAAATGACATCTCCTCCAGGAAACTTTCCCTGAATATTTTTTAATCTTCTCAGGTTATATTCCCTAACCGCTGCTTCAGCCAGCCCACCCTTGAGGCTCTTATGTATTTATATACATTATGCAAACTATTATTTCCTCCTATATGTAACTCAAGTATCTGTCTCTCCTTCTAGTCGTAAGTTCCTTGAAGTCACTGATGATGTCTACCAATTCCATTGTAATAATGTCATAATAATAATTATGATATTTGTAAAATGCTTATTATGTATACTAAGCACTGGGGTGGATAGCAAACTGGGTTGGACACAATCCCTGCCTCACCTGGGCATCACACTCTTAATCCATCATTTTACAGATGAGGTAACTGAGAAACGAAAAGTGAAGGAACATGGCCAAGGTCACACAGCAGACGAGTGGCGGAGTCGGCACTAGAACCCATGACCGTCTGACTCCCAGGCCCGTGCTCTTTCCACCCCACCATGCTGCTTCTGACACGTACTTCCCCAAGTGCTTAGTACAGTGCTCTATACACAGTAAGTGCTCAATAAATACTACTGATTGGTACACTGTTTCATATATTCAAATTATATTGTACTCTCCCAAGCTCTCAGTTCGGTGCTATTGATGGACGGACATGAGCTTTGTCCTTCTTCTGGGGAGGATCATTTCCCAAGGGACAGCTACCTGCATGGCCATCCCTTTTTGCTTTCCCTTGAGTTCCCTCTCCCCCGATATATTGGGCAGATGGCAGAGGGGCAGTGAAGTGGAAGAGTTGGTTGTGGGGTCACTAGCAGAAATGTTGTTAGCACAGGCTTGCTCCTGTCTCTCTACCCCAGCTCATTCCCAGTCCCTCCCCCAAATGGTAATGTCATTTGCACATGATGACTTTGGGCTATACCGAGTCAAAGAGATATATACTTTTCCCCTCCTTCCAATAAATACACGTAAGTCTCCAACCTCAGATTGACAACATCTCTTCTCTTTTATACTGGGGGCTAGGGTGGAGAAAGATGGATAAAGCTGATTAACTTACCTTTTAAAACATGACTGTCAGAATAATTCATCTGACTTTAAACATCTAGGAATGCTTTTCAAGTACTGCTATGCATTTTAACTTTAATGAAATTTTTAGAAAGTCATCTTCCCATTAATCTATCGATTTCATGTAAGGTTAGAATGGTAAATGCTTGCCTGCAGAGCTCCTTCTACAGACAAAGATCAGGTTTCAGAGCTCATGAGTCACTGTCTAAGATTTCACACAGGTCGACTGATAGGGCACATAGTTCAGGAGAGCATTGGCTTCCAGACATCCCACAATGCACCCTCTCATTTGCCTCTCTATCTATTCACCCTTTTGTTTTCAAGTCATTCTGCGGCCTTGCCAAGCTAGCTGTTGTTCCTTTCTGAGCTAGTCCTCTTGAACAACTTCCCTGGTAAAATCCCTGATTTGAATGATCTTTCCCGAGGCTAGAGGAAGGCCAAACCTAGAAACTCCATACTATCCTTCTTTTCTCTAGTCTCTTTTATCATCTTTGAAATGTCAAATTTTAATAATGATGGCTTATTTTTCTTCCTTTTTCTGGGAATGACAGGATTTGGCTTGTTTGTCTTCACTCTTGTATCTGGTCACTTGAAAAATGCAAAGCATTAGGTCTATGATCAGATTTATTACCTTAGCAGTGAAAGACTCATAGCCAGTCTATGAGAAAGCTACTTATTGTAAGATCATAAGAACATAAGTGATGTTAGTCTCTTAGATCAGCGGTCCACCCAGTCCAGAAGAGTCATTTCTCTCATAATACGTGTTTATCCAGTGCTTACAACAGTGCACGGTGCATAGTAAGCACTTAACAAATACCATAATTATTATTATTATAATTTTATTCAGTCTGTTTTTCATAGAACGCTGCTATGAAATTAGGTAACGTTCCTCCATCAGCATGCATTTATCTACCAGCGTAAAACCAGATATAATGTTAGAAGAAACAGTTTGGCGCACGCATATGGTCTCAGTCCAGTCATGGATATTTCAATCCAAGTTTTCCTTAATCTGGAATTCATCTAGAATGTATTTCCCTGCCTTCAAATTTAGCACTGTAGTCTTAGTCTCTCCCGCCCTATCCAATCATACATTTCCTCTTGCCTCCAGGACAGCTCCATCTAGTGGGTCTATTGGTACCCAGATGTCAATGTCTCCCTAAATTAGTTTTTCCTCCTCCCTCCTAAATCCTCCCCGCCACCAATTTCCTCATCTCTGTTGACAACACCGTCATACTCCCTGTAACTGAAGCATGCAATCTTGATTACTCTAGTACAGTGCACTGCGTGCAGTAAGCGCTCAATAAATGCTATCGATTCATCCCTGAGCCCTCTCTATCGTTTTCCTCACACATCCAGTTAACTATTTAGTCCTCTGTTTCTTCCTCAAAAACATTTAAGGGATCTGTCCCTTCTCCTTAAAAGCCCTACTCCAGGATCAAACACTCATACTATTGCTTTTTGCCTAAATACTTGTTTTGTTTTGCTGTCTGTCTCCCCCTTTTAGACTGTGAGCCCATTGTTGGGCAGGGATTGTCATTATCTGTTGCCGAATTGTACATTCCAAGTGCTTAGTATAGTGCTCTGCACACAGTAAGCGCTCAGTAAATACAATTGAATGAATGAATTGCTTTTAGACTATTTTATTCTCCTTGTTGGTCTTCCTGCCTCCTTCCTCTCCCATCTGTCCATACTTGACACTGTTGCCAAAATTATCTTCCTGAAACATCACTCAACACTTTATTTATTGTTTTCACTGTTTGTAAGTATTTGTATGCCTGGTTTCCTCTTTAGAATGTGAGCTTTTTGTGGGCAGGATATGCTCTCATGCTTGCATTGTACTTTCTTGAGTGCTAAGTACAGAGCACTGTACTTTCCTTCTATTGTACTTTCCCAAGTGCTAAATACCATGTGCTGCACTTTGTCTTGCTCAGTAAATAAAGTTAGTACCACTGTTATCAGAAAACTGGCTCTATGCCGCTCCCAAGAATGATAACGGGATTATTGGAGGAATTCTTGAATTATTGAATATTTATCCTTTCTTTTCCCTCATCTCTAACTTTTCCTCCAGTAACCCATTATGGGTCTCTGACCGTGAAGCTAAACACCTTCCTTGAACCTGTCTGTATCTCTTCCAAATCTTCACCACCTGCTTTGTGAAGCAGGTTATCCTTATGTTCATTCCAAACCAGCACTTTCCAACTTCAATAGAAGTAACAAATCAATCAATCAGTTGTATTTATTGAGCACTTATTGTGTGCAGAAGACTTTGCTATCTAATTGGGAAAGTAAAATACAACAGAGTTGGTAGATGAGGTACCTACAATCTATAGTCAGTCTACAGGATGAAACAGACATTAAATTAGGGATAGGGAAATAGAGTATTAAATATTTACATAAATAAAAATGAAATAAAAATGGTGGTATTTGTTAATGTGCAATGCACTGTTCTAAGCACTCGGGGATGCAAGGTGATCAGGTTGTCCCACGTGGGGCTCACAGTTTTAATCCCCATTTTACAGATGAGGTAACTGAGGCACAGAAAAGTTAAGTGACTTGCCTAAAGTCATACAGCTGACAAGTGGCCAAGCTGGGATTAGAACCCACGACCTCTGACTCCCAAGCTTGGGCTCTTTCCACTGAGCCACGCTGCTTCTCAATACTTAAGTATTGTGGGACTAAGGTGAGTATCAAAATGCTTAAGGGGTGCGTAGCCAAGGTCACAGTTGATGCAACGGGGCAGAAGGATGGGGTGGGTAAATAGGGTAAAGGGCTTAGTCTGCGAAGGATTCTTGGAGTAGATTTGATTTTAAAAGTTGTGGTGAAGGTAATTACTTAGTGCCTACTGAGTGAAATGCATTGTTACTATTTGGGATTACAACAGAAGCACAGCAGCTTTTCCTGCCCGCGAGCAGTTTACACACTGAAGAGGGAGCTGAAGAAACGCTGATCACACATATATACACAATTCGCAAACAAATCAATAAATAGTACAAGAGGGTGTTCCCTCATCCAAAAGTTGTGGGATTTGATGAGCAACAATTCTCACCCTGTCCACATTCTTCATAGCTGTTTTTATTCCAATAAAGAGCTGTTTAAAAAATTTTATCTTATCATTACCTAGAATCTTCATCCATCCTCCATTCCCCAAAGTCCTATCCTACTGCCAAAACATTTCCACAACCTGATGTAGACCATCTTCTCTAACAATCTAAATGGCACCATTGGCATCTAAATGGCACCCAATGAGGTGATGAACCCTCCAGCCCCTACCCACATGGGAATTGGAGAAGCAGCGTGGCTTAGTAGAGAGAGCCTGGCTTGGAAGTCAGAGGTCGTGGGTTCAAATCCTGGCTTTGCCACATAGCTGTGTGACTTTGGGCTAGTCACTTAACTTCTCTGTACCTAGATACCTCATCTATAAAACGGGGATTCAGACTGTAAGCCCCACCTTGGACAACCTGATTACCTTGTATCTACTCCAGCACTTAGAACATGCTTGGCATAGAGTAAGTGCTTAACAAATGCTATCATCAATAGGAAAGAACATTTCTGGATAACAGTTGCAGAACACGATACTTAAGTCCTTGAAATGATTTTCCCAAGTACCTATAAACCCTCTGGTGTTATTAGAACAAGAGATGTGGATCTCTGCTCCCAGGACACACCACTATTGATTATTGAATCTCAAGTTATGCATTAATTCAGTCCCTGCACTGATGAAGAGCCAGAGCCCAATTAAGTTCATCTGAAGGAGGTTGTTGTTTGGCAAAAATATGTTAGGTAAGAATGACTGACATCTGACTGATTGGGTCAGTGACCCGACACCAAAGTGTCTAGAATGATTCTACAGTAATGGGATCTGTTTAGGCTACTCACACAATGATCAAATGCTGTTGAGTCGTTTCCGATTCATAGCGACTTTATGGACTTTTCTCTCCATAAAGTTGTTTTTTTTTCTTTTACCAAGAAAGCTTTATGGATAGAAAACTTTACTCACACAAACACCACAAAATTTTGTATACTGCCATACTGAATAGACTTAGAAAGTCAGCCTCAGCAGGAAGAAAATCATATTCAGTATGAAGTACTTAGGGCACATTAGTCATTAAATCTATTACATTCACTTGCCCCTAAGACTTTTTGCTTCTATGAAAGACATTTCACAAGGATTTTTTTGTCTTTTTTTTCTAAATGAGGTTGCAGCTTTATTAAATTATGCATTCTAGTATAACAACTTTAAACACTAATACAGTATAAATACAGAATTACATAATTTCAACTAACAAAATATTACAGCCTTAGGAACTAAACAGAAAGTATGTATTTGACTGACTGTATTATTTTCTGATTGTCACTTGTAGTCTCTATGGCTTTTGTTCTTATGTTGTTCCTGCCAAAAAATAAGTATAAATGTTTAGTACAGGACTCTGAGCACAGTAATTGCTCGATAAATACCATTGCGATTGATTAATGTCTATCTTCCCCTCAGGGCTGTAAGCTCATTATGGACAGGGAACGTACCTACCAACTCTGCTGTATTATACTCTCCCAAGCACTTTAGTACAGAGCTCTCCACAGATCAAGCGCACAATAAATACCATGCATTCCAAAACTGCATCAATTTAGGTATCTAAGAACCTATACTGAGGTATGTGATGTTAAATACACCGTGCTTGTATTTATCTGCTACTCTTCTCTACAGGCTCCATGTACATTCTCCTCACAGTGTATATGGGAGAACGGTAGAGAAAGTGTTCATAATCCACATGTAAAAATTAGGAAACTGGACGAAAAGAGAGAGATGTGAGGGTTTTAGTCTCCTTCAACATATTTCATGATTCCCAAGTATCTCAGTTCTATCAGAATTTGCAGGGTTTTTTTTAAAGTGCAACATGAAGGGTTTGGGGCTTCTTACTAGTAATGAAAAGTCCTGGTTAGCCTCTTAATTGGTTCCATGAAAATAGACTAAGTAAAAGAGTGTTAAAGTTGAGTTTCCCTCAGTAAATAATGTAATGCACATGAATTCATTCTAAAGATTTAAAAAAGATAAAAATGATATAGATATATTATGAAAGTGATAAAAAGCACCATTATTAGAGTTAATAATTAATCTACATGATCAGATAGCAATAGAAATCTGTACCAAAAATTGCAAAGTATTCAATTCCAACAGCCTTTTTCCTTTGCAGATTGAAGCTGGAGCTGCTTAGCTAAATATTACACAATTACTGACTGATCAATAATTTGATCAGTGGGATTTATGGAGTACTTACTTTGTGCAGCACATTATACTAAGCACTTGAGAGAGTACAATGCAATACAGTTGGTAGACAATCCTTGCCCCCAAGGAGTTTACAGTCTAGAGAAAGAGTTTCCAGTTTTGAGTATGGAATTGAAAATTCTCCCACCAGGAATACTATTTCATCTCCATCCCTCTCTAAAACCTTTTTAATACTTCAGCCCTACCACATCACTTAATCACTTGTTTTTAAACTGGTATTTGTTAAGCACCTATTATGTATCAAATGCTGTTCTAAGCACTGGGATAGGTATAGGATAATTAGGTTGGACACAGTCCCTGTCCCCCATGGGGCTCACAGTCTGTCACATCCTCTTCCCAATGTTGCAGTTGTGCACATACCTTAATACTCTACTAATTCTTCCTACTATTTAATTCAATTTAGTGTGTGCTTCCCATCTAGATTTTGAGATCCTTGAGGGCAGACATTATGTCAACTAACTTATTATATGCCTCCCAAATGTTTAGTTTGGTGCTTTGCATAGAAAAAGTACGATTGATCGATGGAGAATTCCATGGAGGCCTTTGGATGTACCAGATTTATCTGGACAAAATCAAATCTGAATCAAATTCAACACCAAAAAATGGAAAAGATCACTATAGAAAACTCTAAAATCAAGGTTTGCAAGGTAATATTAAAGCCAGTGATGTGCAAGATTATCAGGCCCAAACTATAGAAATCAGTGAGGTAAGATGGGAGGGGGTGCTGATTGAGTGTTTTAAAGTCAATGGTAAGGAGTTTCTGTGTGATGTGGAGGTGAATAATAATAATAATAATAGTACTTAAGTGCTTACTACATGGCCATGTACTCTACTGGAGTGGATAAAAGAAATTGGGTTGGACACAGTCCCTGTACCATGTGGGGCTCATAGTCTCAATCCCCATTTTACAGATTAGATAATTGAGGCACAGAGAAGTGAAGTGACTTGCCCAAGATCACAGCACAGGCAAGCAGTGGAGCTGGACTTAGAACCCATTCTGATTCCAGGCTCATGCTGTATTCACTATGCCATGCTGTTTCTCATAATTGTGGCCTTTCTTAAGCCCTTACTCTTTGCCAGGCAATGCTCTGCTTTGAGCATATTATGTTTGGGTGTTGGTGGGACAACATCCAAGTAGCAATGTCCTGAATGCAGGAGGAAATGAGAGACTGCAGAGAAGGAAAGAACTCAAGGCTGGAGATGTAGATTTGGGAATAAACTTCATAGAGATGAAAGTTGAACCTGTGGGAGAGAATGAGTTTTCCAGGGGAATGGGTGTAGATGGAGACTAGAAGTGGACCCAGAACTGAGCCCTGATGGATTCCCACAGTTAGAGGGAGGCGGAGGAGGACCTCATGAAAGCAACAGAAAATGAGTGGCCAGAAGATCTGAGGATGGTGTCATTGAAGCCAAGGTTAGTTAATATTTCAAGAAGACAGCTGAGAGGCTGTTGAAGGCACCTTAGTGGTCAAGGAGGATTAGGATGGAGTAGAGGCCATTGGATTTGGCAAGAAGGAGATCAGTGCTAAGAGACTTATTGGAAAGAGGACGGGCTTATTGGAAAGAGGACGGGAACCAGAGGTCGTGGGTTCTAATCCCAGCTCCACCACTTGTCAGCTGTGTGACTTTGGGCAAGTCACTTAACTTCTCTGTGCTTAGTTACCTCATCTGTAAAATGGGGATTAAGACTGTGACCCCCACGTCGGACAACCTGATTACCTTGTAACCACCCCAGTGCTTTGCACATAGTAAGTGCTTCACAAATACCATCATCATTATCATTATTATTATTAGAAAGGGCAATTTCCATGAGATGAAGGGAGCAGACGTCAGATGGGAGAGGGTCAAGGAGAGAATTGGAGAACAGGAAGCAAGGGCAATGGGAGTGATCAGCTCTCTCAAGGAGTTTGGATAGGACTGTTAGGAGGGGGAAGGAGCAACTGTTAAGAGGGAGTTGTGGGTTCAGTGGAGGGCTTTCTTTGTTTTTAGGCTAAGGGATACATGAGCATGATGAAAGCAGTTGGGAAGAAGCCATTGGAAAGTGAAAGGTTGAAGATAAAGGTCAGGTGGGGAGGAAAGGAGGGGACAAGTGTTTTGATGCTCGACCCACAGGAAGTATTCAATAAATGATTGATAAGGCGTGATAAGGTGGGGTGGGGGTCCAGGTGGAGGGGGTAGATTTTGAGAGGAGGGAACAACTTGGAAGTTCACATCTATGTCATATACAGCAGTCATGTGTTGATGTACATTGGCTGGAAGAAGTACTTCTTTTTTTCTTTTTTATTGGTATTTAAGTGCTTT
This sequence comes from Ornithorhynchus anatinus, assembly GCF_004115215.2. Taxonomy (NCBI): domain Eukaryota; kingdom Metazoa; phylum Chordata; class Mammalia; order Monotremata; family Ornithorhynchidae; genus Ornithorhynchus; species Ornithorhynchus anatinus. Next base: position 15,588,034 of record NC_041749.1, read on the forward strand.
CTATGTGCCAGACACTGTTCTTATCACTAGAGTAGATATGAGGTAATCAGCTCGGACACAGTCCATGTCCCACATAAGGCTCGCAGTCTTAACCCAGATTTTCAAATGATGTAACTGAGGTGCAGAGAAGTTAAGGAGCATCCCCAAGGTCACAGGGCAGACAAGTTATAGATGTGGGACTGGAACCCAGGTCCTTCTGGCCTCCAAGCTTGTGCTGTATCCACTAGGGCACTCTATTTCTGTGAATAGCAAATGCACAGAAAGTGCATATGCTTCTCCGAGTACACGCACAGCAAAATGATAAGGCTACCACAAACTGAAAGAGTTCTGAAAGAAATGCAGCATTAAAATTCAGTAGCACTCTCCTGGAAGAGTGCTAGAAGAGGTCTTTTAATGGGGGATGACTGTATTTTTATTCCTAGAATTTTCATATTTCTATGGAAGGGTTGTGGACAAAGATTCTGGGTTGCATTAAGTTGCTGAAAGCAAAACTACAGCACAAATATTATGCTTTACATCCAATAAGTGCTTGACCAATGTGTTTGAATGAAAGCTGTCTCTCTCTTCCTCACCTTCTGTTCATCTTCTTTTATGATGTATTTGAATAATTAATTAGAAAAGTTTATATAAATGTCTTCAAAACTGTTGGTTTTTGCAACCCTGAGAGAGACTGATGAAGAGAGAAGCCAAAATGTGCACAGGTTCCACTCATATTATTTTATGTCATCATCTTTTCCACTTTGTTGACCTGACTGTCATCTACTGTTGTCTCATCCTTAGGCTAATAATACACAGGTCACTGCTCTTGGCAAAAATACAAAGATCTCCCACATACACAGATTAGCATAAGAGAAAACAAAAGAGAGAGGATATTGCACTGCTTAATTTTCATTCAACCAACTGCCTGATTTTTGGTAATCTGGTCCTATTTCTTTTTGTCTTTGGTCAGAAGGATTTTTCCAATGAATTATCATGTGAAATTGATATGTAAAGATTGCTTAAAAGCCATGGAACAGTGAGATCATATTGCACCAGTAACCTTTCCTATAATAATGATTCATTCATTTATTCAGTAGTGTTTATTGAGCGCTTACTATGTGCAGAGCACTGTACTAAGGCTTGGAACGTATAATACGGCAACAGATAGAGACAATCCCTGCCCAATGATGGGCTCACATGATAATTGTGATTGATATGGCATTTATAAAGTATTTACTATATGCTAAGCACTGGAGTGGTTACAAAGTTACTAGATTTGATACTGTTTCCATCCCACATGGAGCTCATAAACTATCCTATCCCTAGTTAAGAAAGGAGAAAACTGAGCCCTGGTGAGGTTAAATGTTCAAGGTCTCACAAGTGGCCAGAAGCAGAGCTGGGCCTGGAGTCTGGCTCTCCTGCTTCCTAGTAACATCCTCATCCTCCTGGCTACACTAGCTCTCCTAAGAGAGTCCTGTGAATCTTAGAATCTTGTGGAAGGAGCCTTTTCTGTGCAGGGCCATCCAAGACACCAAAGGACTATAGTATGACATTTAACATGGCAGTGCAGATGCATTCTCACTTAGCAAACTTCTGTCTACATTCCTCTCTAAAGGCTTCACAGCATCCTTGAAAATGGCTTTCCCTCCCTTCTCTTCTTCTTCTCCACCCCTACCTAGGCCAGGTGATGGAATCAGAGAGATGCAGCATGGTCTAGTGGATAGAGCATGGGACCTGGGAGTCAGAAGGACCTGGGTTCTAATCCTGTCTCCCCACATGTCTGCTGTGTAATCTTGGGCAAGTCATTGAACCTCTCTGTACCTCAGTTACTTCAATTGTAAAATGGAGATGAAGACTGTGATCCCCAACGGGGACATGGACTGAGTCCAACCTGATAAGCTTGTATTTATCCCAGTGATTAGTTCACTAGCTGGCACTTAAAACTGAACAAATACCATAAAAATCAGACAGAAGTGGCTAGAAGGACCCTCTGGGTTGGAAGCATGCATCCTACAGTGATTTCCGGTTTGTCCAGGGAGACAAGGGAGCTGCTTTATCCCAGTGGAGTGAAGGTCGCGCGGCAGTGAGCAGCCAGGAAATTCTCAGGTTAAAATTTTAACCAAAAGCCTAACTAAGCCTCTATAAACCAGCAATTTGTTTGGTGATCCAGAGGCAGTAAGTCAAGCTTATTCATTTAACAAGGAAAACAGGAAGAGGACATAGATGTGTTCAACATGGCTTGGTGAGCAGTTCTTTAAGAGTATTAGTTTGTGAATTTCCTGCCTTTTGGTGGCTTATTTGTCACCTTTCCTGCTACATGATTTCTTGTCTTCCCTGGCTGGGAATAGCTAATCTAAAAATCATGTTTAGCCATGCAGAGCAAAACATACTGATATGCTACAAATGACCCATTTCTTGTGGCATTTCAGCCACCAATCCAGGAATGATAAAAACCGGGGCCAAAATAGTTTTTAAACTGCTTGGGAAGGACAATCAAAGTTGCCTACTATTTTAAGTAGGTAGGGGAATCCACAGAGATTTTGAGTGCCATGGAAAATCCAAGGTCACCTTGATGGTTCCCTTCCTAAACAACCTCGTAACATTTTATTATTATGGTATTAGTTAAGCATTTAGTACGTGCCAGGCACTGTTTTAGATGTTGGGATAGATACAAGCAAATTGGGTTGGACACAGTCCCTGTCCCACATGGGGCGCAGAGTGTTGATCCCTGTTTATACAGATGAGGTAATTGAGACACAGAGAAGTTGTGACTTACCCAAGGTCACACAGCAGAGTAACGGAGCGAGGATTAGAACCCATGGCTTTCTGACTCCCAGGCCTGTGCCTAATCCATTAGGACATTTTCCCTTTCTTCTCCTAGGTTGGGACAGGGGAAAAATCCTTCTCCCTTAAACCCTCCTGATCTCTATCCCCAATCCAGCAACCTTTACTGTCATCGGCATCACAGTGCCCTAGTGATTAGAGAAAATCAATCAATCAGTAGTATTTATTGAGTACTTACTATGTGCAGAGCACTATACTAAGTTCTTGGGAGAGTAAAATATAACAGAATTAACCAACACTTTCCCTGACCATAGCAAATTTACATCTAGGGGGAGTTAGAGAAATTAATATGAATAAGTAATTTGTAATATATAATTTAAAGGTATGTACATAAGTACTGTGGGGTTGAAGCAAATATCAAATGTCTAAAGGTCACAGATCCATCTAGATAGATGACACAGAAGAGAGAGTGAAAGACAAAAGGAATGTATTGAAGTCCTCAGAGAGGAAAGATAGAGCAGGCTGCTATTTTGCCAGTAGAATCAGCAGGTATTTACTGTTTTCAGGTTCCTGCAGTTTTGCCACCACCCTGCTCTTCCCTGGTACTTCCATACCTGTTCTGGGATTGAATGATGAATCCCTGGCCAAGACTGGCTCAGTATATCCACTTAGATACAAAGAAATACACACAAGGAATTTTACCTGTGTACCTTTACACTGTGAACCCAGATCGAAATTTAAAACTGCAGGTGTTTTTCAAACCATAACTCTGAAATGATGGAGGCAGAAAGGTGCTACAGAAATTCATGCTACTGATTTCTCAAGATTTTTTTGGGCTACTCACCATTTTGAGTCTCTAAAGAGCCCCATGTATGTCAGGGACTGGGTCCAACCTGATTATCTTGTTTCTACCCCAATACATAGTACAGTGGCTGGCACATAGAAAGTGTTTAACATATACCATTGAAAAAAAAAGGAGCAGATAGTAGGTAGGAGCAGGTGGAACCAACTCCTGAGCTCCCCTCATACATGCTAAGAGAGACAGTCTGATGGCCAGAGCCAAGCCTCTAAGAGAAATCCCACCTCCTGCAGGACGAGGACAGATAAAAACCCTTCCATCATTTAGCAAGTGGGGATGGGTGTGGTGGACTGATCACCCCTCTACTCACTTCACTCCTCCCCACTGATAGCACTTGTTTATGTATCTCTAAACTCTGTGGCTTCAATCTGTTGTTTATTTTTGTATTTGTTTCTCCCCTAGCCATAGGTAAGAGGGGGTAGGATTTAACCCCCATTTTTACAGATGAAGAAACTGAGGCACAGAAAGGTGGCATGCCCAAGGTCACATGGCAGACGAGTGGCCAAGCTGGGATTAGAATTTAGGTCCTCTGACTCCCAGGTCCATGCACTTTCCACTAGGCCATGCTGCTTCTCTTTAAAGGTCCAAGCACTCAAGTGGAGATGGTATGTGGAAGAAGTGACTAGTGCCCATTCTGTTATTTTATTCCAGCCTCTGAACTTCTGAATTTCTAATGAGATCCCTTATGCGTGGTTCATGGGTTAAAAGTCAAAGGATGTGAAAGCATGACTGGAGCTAGATGGGTCTCACTTGAGTGAGTCACTCCAAAGTCCTTATTATACATGGGCATAACATTTGCACTTGTTTTATTTGCTCTAGATGGTTTGGATAATTACCATCTGAAATGATGTGTGCCCATGTCGGCTGGTATATATATATATATGTGTAGTAATGGGGAGGAGATGGGGGGAAGAGGACGAGAGATCACCGGTCTGTACATTTTAATCATCCAATGATGATTGCATCTCTCTAACCTCGATTCGGAACCTCATCACTCGCTTCTTAATGCTGCTAGTTCAGGTTGTTCAATTGAAGTTTTATTGGTTTTTAAAACTCGATTCTCGCAGCACTCATCTCCTCCCCTTCAGCTCTTGGAGTTCTTATTGACTCTGGAAAGCTGATGAGAGAGAGAGAGAGAGAGAGAGAGAGAGAGAGAGAGAGGGAGAGAAACCATAGTAGAAACCTAACCTTTACGGGGGAATTTTCTCATTCCAAACCATAAAAAACACTCCGTGACTCTTCCTACCAGCAGCCATCACGTCGCCAACCCATGGAGTCTGCAGAGAGCAGGGACAGAATGATGTTGGGTATTTCTGCTGCCCAGAGCTCTCCTGGGAATATTCAGACAAAAATGCACTAGGCATAAGTCCCTACCCTCAAAGAGATCCCCATTTTAGGGAGGAAAACAAAATAGAAACAACAGTTCAACACTACGAATTCAAAAGTCCACAATTAAGCATGAGGGAAAAAAAGCAGCCTAACGAGAAGCCTCAGGGACATATACTGAGTCCTCTCGCCCCAACCCCACCCCTACTCACTCACTGTGGTCTCCTTAGCCTGCCACAATTCCTTGCTTATGAAGGCCTGAAATAAGCGTCAATCCACAAGAGGCTCATCTAGAGATTATTTGAGTCAAAAGAGCATTCTTGGGTTGGGTCGATACTGGTGCATTTTCTAGGTAATTTCTGGGGGGAGGAGTGGAAGGATATGAAAGAGAGCAGTCAAGGATCGCAATCACGATCCCTTAAAGGGAATAGTTGGGTCAGGAATTCAGTGCCTGTGACGGTGAGGGTTGTAGCTGGGGGTGGAGGTGAGTTACAGAGACACTGGGGCCTGAGGAACTAGGCAAGAACGTAGAGAAAGGCTTAGAACAGAAAGGGAGCCTCAGGGGAGGAGGAAGAGGAAGAGGCAGGTGGTTGCCAGTAAGTGTACGGGAGCTAAGGAGGGAAGTGTAATAGCTCTCTCTCTCAACCTCTCTTTCCCTCTCCCCTCTAGACTGTAAGCTCGTTGTAGGCAAGGAATGTGTATGTTCTATTGTTATATTGTACTCTCCCAAGTACTTAGTACAGTACTGAGCACACAGTAAACACTCAGTAAATATGATTTAATGACTGACAGACACACCAACACGTACAGAGGAAAACCCAATCACAAAAAATGTATCATGGATCACAGCTAGAAAATGTTCAGTTCTTGATAGTTACTCTTAGGAAGTCTGTAAATGCTGTAAATGGATGGAATCTCTCAGAATTTCAGATCTGGGAGCAAAGAGTCGGGAGGTTTAGGAAAGGCCTCTTTGGCTGGTCGAGAAGGCAGAACAAGCTGTTGCTCTTTTATTTTTAACATCAAAACCTTTACTGATTCTTAAACTCCAACAAGGATCACTGGATTCCTCCCTGTTTAGGCCTCCCTTAAATTGGCTATTCAAATGTTTCCAAAACATTTAAATGAACATAACGGAGGGGGTGCAGCAACAAGGAGAAATCCTTTCAAAAGCAAACTTCGGGGGCTAATCTCAGATCCAAAATGTAATTTTATTAGGAGAAACTCTGAACTAATGTCTTCAAATGTTTTAATTATTTATCCTCTGCTGTTTCAACGTGTCCTCTCATGTTGGCGCTGAGTCAGATGCAATGCGAGCCGTGCTTTGGCAATTATTATGCCTGCTTTAGCTATTCCTCTGTATTGGAAATCAAATCAGAAAGCTTTTTTTTCTTCTTTTTAATTTGTTTTTGTTTCATGACAGGCATAAAAAATTAAAGTTTAATGCAGGAATTAGAAGCATGAAACTGTTCGTGAGGTCATAAGCATCCCCTCCAACCGAGCTCCGGAGAAAGGCTGTGCCTTAAAGAAACCACTCATTGGAGACAGATTTTGGAAGATAGCTGGGCTCTGCCACTGACTGGCTGGGTGATTCATTCATTCATTAAATCATATTTATTGAGTGCTTACTATGTGCAGAGCACTGTACTAAGGCAAACCTTTCAATGTTCCTGAGAATCATTCCCCTTATGTGCCAGAAGGGGACTATTCTTGAGTTCCCAATTCTGTCTGACCCAGAACAAGGCACTATTAATAATAATAATTATGCTTTTGTTAAGAGTTTACTATGTGTTAAGCACTGTTCTAAACCCTGGGATAGATACAAGGTAATCAGGTTGTCTCACACAGGGCTCACAGTCTTAATCCCCATTTTACAGATGAGGTAGCTGAAGCACAGAGAAGTTAAGTGGTTTGCCTGTGGTCACACAGCAGACAAGAGGCAGAGCCGGGAATAGAGCCATGTCGTCTGACTCCAAAGCCCGTGCTTTTTTCACTAAGCCATGCTACTTCACGAACTGTGTAAATGAGAATGCCAAACGGTAGGCCATCTCTCAGGTTATTGGGTTCTAATCCTGGCTCTGCCACTCATCTGCTGCATGGCCTTGGGAAGTCACTTCACTTCTCCGTGCCTCAGTTACCTCATCTGTAAAATGAGGATTGAGGCTGTGAGCCCCATGTGGGCCATGGGCTGCGTCTAATCTGATTAGTTTGTATTTACCCCAGTTCTTAGTACAGTTCCTGACACATATTAAGCTCTAAACAAATATGAATAAAATACAGGACAATATTTGAACAAGACAGATTCCCAGGATTTCAAATGCCTTACCTTTATTTGTCAAGGCATTTGGAGAAGAACTGGGAAATGTGCCTTCAATTGGTATGAGCAGAGAGCTATCCCGTAGCTTTCATTTTCCCTTTATAGCCCTAATTTGAGCCAAAGCAAAATTTTTCCAAGATGGATGTCCAGCGTAAACCAGCCATTCCCTCTCTTCTTCCAACCTGCGTTGTGCCCTCATGCATTCCAATTAAGCAGTCATTCAGTCAGTAGTATTTATTGAGTGCTCATCATTTGTAGAGCACTAGAGTAATCACTTGGGAGAACAAAGTAGTAAAAAGAGACAATGCCTGTCCTTCAAGAGCTCATAATCTAGTAGAGGATCTTAGAGTCTAGGCATTAATAATAATAGTAATAATAACTGGTATTTTTTAAGTGCTTACTGTGTGCCAGGCACTGTACGAAGTGGTAGATGCACCCTGTTCCACATGGGGCTTACAGTCTTAATTCCCATTTTACAGTTGAGGTAACTGAGGCACCAAGAAGTGAAGTGATTTGCCTAAGGCCACACAGCAGACAAGTGGTGGAGCCAGGATTAGAACTCATGACCTTCTGACTCCCAGGCCCATGCTCTATCCACTATACCATGCTGACTAAACCTACACACTTCCCTCTGAAGGATCTAGGCATGATGTTTGACTTGTAATAGGCATATGTACATAAAACTGTGCCCATCCTGATTATTTTGTATCAACCCCAGTGCTTACTACAGGGCCTGACAAGTAGTAAGCATTTAAATATCATTAAAAAAATTAGTCTTTGCAGGTGGGGAGAATGATTGTCTGTCAGATATGAAGAGAGATGACCTTCCAGGCCAGAGGCAGGATGTGTACAAGAGGTCAGTGGCCGAAATAGCTGAGATCAAGATATAGTAAGTAGTTTGGCATTAGAGGAAAGAAGTGTGCAAGTCTGGGTTGTAGTAGAAAATCAGGAAAGTAAGGTTGGAGGGGTAAGGTGATTGAGTGCTTTGGAGCCTCTAGGAGTTTGTGTTTGATGTGGAGGTGGATGAGCAGCCACTGGGAGTTCTTGAGAAGTGGCAAAACATGGGCTGAATGCTGCCCAGATCATTTTGCTGCAGAACCAGAGTGAAGTATGGACTTCAGTGGGGAAAGACAGGAGGCAGGGAGGTCAGAAAAGAGGCTGATGCAGTAATCAAGGCAGATAAGGTAAATCTTGTCTTATGCCATGAGTTGTCTCCAACCCATAGTGATGCCATGGACACATCTCTTCAAGAATGCCCCAGCTCCATCTGCAATCATTCTGATAGTGGATCTATAGAGTTTTCTTGGTAAAAATACAGAAGTGGTTTATCATTACCTCATTCCGTGCAGTAAACCTGAGTCTCTGCCCTCACCTCTCCTCCATGCCTCTGCTGCCCAGCACAGGTGAACTTTGACTTGTAGCAGATGGCCTTCCACTCGCTAGCCACTGCCCAAGCTAGGAATGGAATGGATAGGCCGTGGCTTGACTCTCCCTCTCACAGTCAAGACTGGTAGAGTACTGGAAACGCTCCAGCTGCAACTGTGAGAGGGGAATAAGGTAAGTACTTAGATTAATTTGATAGCAGTTTGATTGGAGAGGAAAGAACGGATTTTGACAATGTTATGAAGGTTGAGCTGACAGGATTTGGTGTGGATTGAATACATAGGTGGAGTGAGAGAGATAAGTAGAAGATAATGTCAAGGTTATAGCTTTGTGAAACAGGGAGGGCGATCCTCTTGAAAAAGACATACAAAGCCCAGACATGGGAAATAAAGAGGAAGCATAATAATATGTGCAGAGGGAGTTGGGAAGTAGGGTCATCAGCACTATGGTGTGGCTTGAATTATTGATGGAGGCAGCATATTATCTAAATTCAAGGCCTGATTTTTCATTTGCCAGAAGACAGTTATTTGAAGAATATGAAGTGTCCTTTGGACTCAAATATGGCTAACTTGGACATTGCTCTGAATTTGATGCTGGGCAGGGCTTTTTCGTTCTAGGGAAAACAGGGTCAAACAATACCATGAAGCCAAAATGTTTTATTTTTTTTCACTTATGTTTCCTACTCCCCAAGTTAAGTAACTTTCCTGTCAAGCTGGTGTCTAGTCATGGGGTGTGATAAGCAATGATGCTGTGGTCTCCAATCAGTAGGAAGTTGACCTTCTATGATTTTGTGTAACTGTTTTCCTAACCTTCTAGAAACAAACAAACAAGAAACATGGCTATCACTGTGAGTGGCTCAGCTAGTTTCAGCTTCATGGGCTAGATATGATTTCTGGAGATACTTTCCAAGCCTAGAAGCATGTAATTTCAGATGATCTTTTATTCTTTCATGTGTGTTTCCCAGAGCTTAATTGTACACAATAAGTTCTGTGTGATTTATTATTAAGTCCTCATTAGAAAACCCAAGATCATTGGTAAATATCTGCCAGTTAATCATTTACAGAAGGCCCTCTGTTTAGGTGACATCTTTTAGTAGATACTATAGAGGAATAGATCTCTCCTTCTTGGAACATCTTTCATCCCAGAATAGGCACCTGGGCTTTATCTGGGAAAATTCCTTTTTGTTTTGTTTTGTTTTTTTATGGTATTTAAGCTCTTATTATGTATCAAACACTGTTTTAAGTGCTAGGGCAGATACAAGTTAATCAGGTAGGACACAGTCCCTGTCCCTCATGGGGTGCCCCGCCTAAGTAGAAGGGAGAACAGGAGAACTTAGGCACAGAGAAGTTAAGTGACTTGCCCAAGGTCACATAGCAAGCAATTGGAAGGGTCAGGATTAGAACTCAGGTCCTCTCTGCCTCCCGGGCCTGTGCTCTTTCCACTAGGTCATGCTGTTTCTCTTTTGCTTAAGTGCTTACTATATGCCAGGCACTGTACTAAGTGCTGGGGCAATACAAGATAATCAGATTGGACACAGTCTCTGTCCCACATAGGACTCACAGGCTTAATCCCCATTTTACAGTTGGGGTAACTAAACCAAAGGGAAGTTAAGTGACTTGTCCAAGGTCACACAGCAGACAAGTGATGGAGCGGGATTAGAACCCAGGCCATTCTTCTCTTGTTGATCTCTTGTTCTTCTTAGCAGTTAAAATTGAAGAATAAGATTCCTAGTTGTCCTGTCCAGACATTTTCCCTTTCCATCCAACTCTTGTGAAACAGTGGCCCTTCACCAGGGCAAGGATGATCCGGAAAATAGAGCAGGAGAAAATAATCCATGCAGCAAAGAAAGTTGAAAGCTCAATTCTTCAGGGTCCTCCCGACTCCAAAGAGGAAATATTAAATAAGGAAACTTGGTACCTTAGTAGGCTGTTCCTGCCAAGGGGCCTGGTATTTCCATAATGGTGGGGTGGGGGGAGAGAAAGAAAGACACCACTTATTTCCATAGTATTGGGTAATTAACTTGATGCTTTTACAGAAAATTAATTGGTTTCTGATAATGAAATAGAAGAAATATTCAGACTACGGCATATTAAAAGAAATTCTCTTTTAATAGACCCCAATGTCAGTCTGATAATGTGGTCTTGCTCCCTCAGGTGCCTCGAAACAGATCAGGAGAAGCCAGAGAGAGCTGTGGCTGCTGAACAGTTAACTAAGCTTTTCCCCTTTCAACTAAAGCTAAGCAGATTAATTAAAACTTAAAAGCATTATGATTTAGTTATGAATAACAGTTTGCAGTGGCAGAGCTCCCGTCTATAATTCACCATAACACAATGACACTTGGACTTGCCGGCGCTATAATTAGCTTTTGATATAGTATTTCTCGGAAATTTCTCGCCAGCCACAAGCCTCTGTGTTTCCAGATGTCCTGCCCGTACTTACAAAATGGTAAACATTAATTTATAGGGACGGCAGCTGTGGGTCAAGTTTGAGGTTGATTGATAATTCGTTATTCAAACGCGTGCCTATTCTCCTTCATTTGTCATTGCGGTGGTGAAACTGAAAGCCATTCTATATCGGTCCTAGTTAATATTTCATTTTTTTTCATAAATTATCTGAAAAGCAAAAGCAGTAGAATTTAGACCTTCCTCTACCATCCAGCATGGAATACTATTAGGCCTGAGGTTTTTATTTCAGTCCGATGCTTGTGTTCTGTTACTGTGGTGCTTCACGTGTCCACAGTCTGTGTCGCTGCCGACAGTATTTTGCCGCACCGTCCCCATTTGGTAAATGTGAAAACTGCAGTCCCCAAAGTGGGGCTGTGACAGATCACCACTGTCCAGGTACATGTGACCTCTGTCGATCAATCAATGGCATTTATTGAGTGCTTACTGTTTGTGAAGCAGTGTTCTAAGTGCTTGTGAGAGTACAGTACCACAGAGTTGGTAAATATGATCCCTTCCCACAAGGGGCTTACAGCTTAGAATGGAAGATGGACATTAAAATAAATTATGGATCTGTACATAAGTGCTGTGGGGCTGAGTGTGGGATGGCTGACTATCAAGGGAAACAGCATGGCCTAGTGGAGAGAGCCCAGACCTGGGAGTCAAAGGATCTGGGTTCTAATAGTGGCTCCACCACTTGTTCAGTGCGTGGGCAAGTCTCTTAACTTATCTGTGTCTCAGTTATGTCAACTGTAAATTGGGGATTAAGACTGTGAGCCCCACGTGGGATCTGGACCGTATCCAACCTTATTAGGTTGTACTTAGCCTGGCGCTTAGTACAGTGTCTGGAACATTGTAAGCATTGAGCAAATACAATCTGAAAAAACGTGCTTAAAGGGTACAGATCCCAAGTGCACAGGTGACACAGAAGGGAAAGGGAGTAGAGGAAATGAGGGGTGAGAGAAGGCCTTTGAGGAGATGTAATTTTAGTCATTCCCAGCGGCAGTGAACTGGAAAGTGAGCAATCGGCTCAGAATGGCATTAATATAGAGTTAGGATCAGGGAGAGATTAGTTTGGGAGCTTCCTGACTCCCGATCCTTCTAGAAAGACAGTCGGGGACAGTCGGGATAGGCATCATTTTGCAGCTTAGTCACCATGACAAGGGAGGTACTAGGCATGAGTTGGCAAAATATATAATTTATAATAATATAAAAATTTATAAAAATTTTAAAATGTATATAATTATATATTTTGCCAACTCATATAATAATGATAATAATAATAATGGTATTTGTTAAGCACTTGCTACGTTCCAGGCACTGTACTAAGCACTGGGGTGGATACAAGCAAATCGAGTTGGGATTCACAGTGTCGAGTCCATTTACAGATGAGGTAACTGAGGTACAGAGAAGTGAAGTGATTTGCGAAAGGCCACACAACGGACAAGGGGCAGAGCCCAGTATTAGAACCCATGAAACCATGACTCAGATCTGGGTTTGGGAAGTTTCTTCTCAGAGCTAGAACTGGCCCCTGTTTTGGGTCTGAACTGGCCAGAAATCTCAGGCTCACCTGGGGTGATGGACAAGTGAACAGGGAGTAGGCTGAGTTTGCGTTGGGCTGGTTTAAGATTCCGCTTGGCTTGGGCCCGCAGATATGCCCTGTAGTATCCTTACACGTGTATGCATCATGTGGACATCATTTCTAGCAATTCTCACGCTCCAGAGGCATTCCCAGAATAGAGGGTGCAGTCCCTCTGGAGATGAGGATGGGTCCATTCAGAGCTAGGCCAAAACTAAGCAAGCAGGGCCCAAGAATTTCAGCTTACTCAGGACTCTAGTAATAACTAATAATAGCTGTGGTAATTGTTAAGCACTTATTATGTGCCCAGGCACTGTACTGCGAGCTGGGCTAGGTACAAACATATCAGGTTGGACACAGTCCTTGTCCTGCATTGAGCTCACAGTCTTAGTCACCATTTTACAGATGAGGTAACTGAGCCACAGAGAAGTGAAGTGATTTGCCCAAGGCCACACAGCAGGGAAGTGGCCGAGTCAGGATTAGAACTCATGACCATCTGACTCCCAGGCTCGTCCTCTATCCACTATGCCATGCTGCTCTAGGGCACATCCGGTTCTTTCAAAGTGCAGAGCCCAGAGGAAACAGATTTCCCCTCAAAAACGAATCCTAAATCCTTTCCTTAAGAGAGGCACACTGTAAACTCCTGGTAGGCAGGGAATATGTCTACCAACTCTGTTGTACTGTACTCTCCCAAGCGCTTAATTACGGTGCTCTGCATTTACTAAGCACTTAATAAATACCACTGAATAATGATATCGATTGCATAAGGTCCTCTCAAAGGCTATCTTGGTCGTTTTAGAAGAAGAATGTCCTCTTTGATAGCAGTGCTCTGTACATAGTAAGCCCTCAATAAAATACCATTGATAGACTTCACGAAGTGTCACCCAAGGAAAAGAGCTCCTTTCCCGATATCTGCCTCCCAGCTGATGTGCTGCATCCGTGTCTCTCACATGTCCACTGCTATGGCACCATTGTTTGAGACTTTGTTTCACTGAGTCTTTAAATCACTGTCTCTGCCCTTCTGGCTTATATGTTTGTCCTTTTGGTTTACCAAACAGCAGATGGGTGGGTATCCACAGGCCTGGAAGTCAGAAGGAACTGGGTTCTCATCCTGCCTCTGCTGTGGGGTCTTGGACAAGTCATCTCACTTCTCTGTGCCTCAGTTATCTCATCTGTAAAATGGGGTTTAAGACTGTGAGCCCCATGTGAGACAGAGCCTGTGTCCAACCTGATTAGCTTGTATTTACCCCGGAGTTTAGAATACTACGTGACATGTAGCAAGCTCTTAACAAATATCATCATCATTATTATTATTATTCTCATTCCCTCTTTCCATTTTTGGAAAAATATACGAATCAGGACACAAAATCTTTAGATGTTTTATGTGCCAAACTCTGGTGTGGCTTAAAATGAGTGTGAAATAGCTGCAGGCCTAATTATAAAATGATTCTTTCGCCAGAAATTCAGGGTGCCACTTAAATTCCACCCAGGAGAGCTGTGTTGCTGGGAACATTGCTTCAATGCTGGTAAGATGACTTCCTTCCAAGACCCCATTGTTTTTGGCCAGAATCATGCCACCCAAGCAGCATTTCTCATGCTTCAGGTTCCCAGAACAATGGGAAGAATCAAACTCTGACTACAAAAGCAAAGGGCAATAGGAAATGTTAAAGGCATAGTATTTGGGGGATTGTTTACCCAAAGCAAAATAATGACTTAGTGACATTATGGACAGTGTAGACATCACTTCGGGGACATTCAAGTTCCCAAAGTGGCTCTGCTATGCAGTGTATGTGGCTTGAATTCCCCAACCTTCTGCTTTGCTTTTGCCTGTGTAGCTATTACCTCAATGTGGAAATACTATATTTAGTTGAACTCATCTTGCAGGGTGAGAAACTTTGGGGAGCAGTGAGTTATTCATTTCAAGTATTTTCTTTTGATGGCTTATCTTGAAATTCCACAATCTGGTGACAAAGAAACAATATGCTCTTCTAATGATTGTGTTTTTAACAACTGATGATTTTTCTTCAGCATAAAAAGGACACAGCTCTTTCAAACTCAGCAGCTCAATGGATCCATTAAGCCCTCCAGGCAAATTGTAGCCTGGATAATGATTCAGATAATGTAATTAATTAACCCTTCTGAAGCCTTAATGTTCCAAAATTTCAGGTAATGATATTCGTGTAGCAATTTTTAGAAAAGTAGGTAGGAAGTCTCCTTGAATACTGAATGAGATTTATATTTAAATGCAATGAGTTTGAAGATAGAAGGGAAAATCTATATAATGAAAACTTGATAACATTGGGTCAGGCCATCCCAATCCTGCTTTTACCTTTTTAATGAAACTTTCCATAATAGTCTACACTCAATTAGCACTGATGGATGCACATGGGTATTCACGTTATTCTATGCTGCCATTCTAGTTTGTCAGAGCATTTTTTTAAATGGTATTTATTAAATGTTTACTATGTGTCAAACACTGTCTTAAGCTGTCCGGTAGATAGACATTAATTAGGTGGACACAATCCCTGTTCCTTATGGGGCTTAGAGTCTTAAGTAGGAAGGAAAACAGAAGAAGTTAAGTGACTTGCCCAAGGCCTTCAGCAATTAGCAGAGCCAGGATTAGAACCCAGGTTCTCTTACTCCTAGATCCATGTTCTTTCCACTAGGCCATGCTTTGCTTTTGCCACTCAGATCCTTGATGGAAGAAAACTGCTGTTGTTACACAGTCCCAAGTAAGGAAAAATCCTCATGGCCAATTTGTAGCAGATATCCCTCTGCTCTAAGCACAGCCTAGGCATATTTGCAGTCTAAAAAAATATTTATTCCTAATTGTCCATTCTGACAGGCACTGGAAGCCTTTTCATGTGAAATACAGCATCTAAAGTAGTGAAACCTAAGTATATTATTTGCATCCAGATGATGTGTATAATTAGGCAGTTAATGATAGATGTTCCTTAAAGACACCTTAAAGGTGTCCTACCTGTTGAAGAGAACACCCATCTACTGTGAGAGTTTATCAGTGGGTGTAGCTTATAAAATCAATACGGGACTGATGGTTCCTTCCAAACAGATTTAAATTTCTTCCACTTCAGAACTTTTCCTGCAGTACCTCTAATCAATCAGTGGTATTTATTGAGAGCTCTCTGTGTGCAGAACACTGTCCTGAGCACTTGGGAAAACACACTATTTTAGAGTTGGTAGAAATGATCTCGGCCCACAGGGAGATTATGGTGTTACGGGGGAAGCAGACATCATAATAAATTGCTCTGCTGCACCCCAGACAGGCCTGTCTTTGGTTTTTGTCTCCCAACTGTCTGTTGTTTTCTTTGTTGTATCTTTATTGTGTTCTTCCTGTCCAAACTGATTACAGTCACTCCATTCGGCTCACCATGATATAGCTGTTGGGTTTCCTATTATCATCCTTCTCACTGCATTTCATGCCTAGCCAAGGTGTGATGTGATGAGCATTATTGCAGCCCTGGTGTTCTGACTTTCTGGACTTGATGGTTTATAAACTGGTCTTGCCATTTGATATTACGGTTTTCACACAGGTGATGGTGTTGCTGTTCTAGAAGTCTAGTGTTTAGTGTGATAAGCCACAAAGCAGTTTGGAAAATTCAATTATCCTACCTTACCTCTAGTTTGTTCTGAATTTCGCTAACACATTGGAGCCGCATCCCGTCTTGGAGCTTTTTAAAGGGAACACTAGCTTTCTTGATTAGATTTGTTACATATTTCTCTGTCCTTGAATCATTGACCAATAGATAACTTTGGTAATACAAGTTGGTGGCAGAATTCAACTCTGAGTGGCTGATTTTTTTTATGGTATTTATTAAGCACTTACTATGTGCCAGACTCTGTACCGAACACTGGGGTATATACAAACTAATCAGGTTGGACTCAGTCTGTGTCCCTCATGGGGTTCACAGTCTTAATCCCCATTTTACAGATGAGGTAACTGAAGCACAGTGAAGTGACTTGTTCAAGGTCACATAGAAGACAAGTGAGGGAGGATTAGAATCCAGATCTGGTTGTGATCCTTAGTTATGTATAGGGTTTCCAGGAGCTACTGGTACATAGTTACTTTTGGGCTGCTTTAGTAACTCCGCACTTTGATTTTCAAATCCTTTGTAGTGGAATTAGGTAAAACTCCATCTCTTGCCTTCTTCCCCTCCTCCCTTCCCAGATGATCTTTGTTTCCTCATCCCGAATTCACCCCCTCCCCACCCACCCAAATCAAGTCTCTGATCCCCCAGCTCTCTCAGCACCTCATGGACCTTACTGTGATGCTGTGAAGAAGCGTGGAATGGAGACCTCTCATTGTAAACTTGCCTGCCAGAGTCTCCTCATAGGCAAGGGAGATTATGCTGAAGTTGCAGAGAGAGCAGCAGAGTGATTTAGTGGCTAGAGCATGGGCCAGAGAATCAGAGGTCAAGTTCTAATTCTGGCCCTGCCACGTGCCTGCTTTGTGGCCTTGGGTAAGTCACTTAACGTGCCGAGTTTTTTCATCTCTAAAATGTAAATTTGTTCTCCCTCCTACTTAGACTGTGTGCCCCTTGTGGGACAGGAACTATGTCTAACTATGCCCAAGTCACCTAACTTCTCTGTGCCTCAGTTACCTCACTTGAAAAATGAGGATTATGACTGTGAGCCCCACGTGGGACATGTATTGTGTCCAAACTGATTAGCTTGAATCTACCTCAGTTCTTAGTACAGTTCCTGGCCCCCAGTAAGCACTTTACAAATACCATTTTAAAAAGTACAAACAAACAAAAACCTGATTATCTCACATCTTCCCCAATGCTTAATATGGTGGTTGGCACATATTAAGTTGTTAACAACTACCAAAATTATTATTTCTCTCATTTGACTGGAAATTCTTCCTCTGCAAAAACCTCCCCTTTCAAGAGGGTTGAAAAAACCCCAAGGAATGAGGCTGTCTGGGCTTGGCTGGATGGAGCAAGCCTACTTAACCTATCTAATTTGATAAAGCTGGTAGTTAATCTGCTTGGAATTTCAAAATATATAATTTTCATCTCTCTGACGGGGAACCTAGTGCATAACCTCAGTCTTCTTCACATTATATATTAATTTATAATATCTTCCCAATTCTGAGAAGTGACTCATAGTCACCTGCATACCTAGAATGTGTGCTTCCAAAGCACAGCCATCACTACAGGATTGCCTGGATAAGTGATTCATGGATCTTTGATGAAGCTGTCAGCTCGTTGAATTGCACAAGTTACTATAACATTAGAGTAGTAGTTTGGTATCGGCTTCCAGATTCTTTGTTGCATCCTCAAATGTGACAGTGCAGGACTGGATCTGCCCTTCTTTACCCCATTGTTGATGGGAAAACAATCTGATCAAGCCCCTCCAATTCTGATTTGGCCATCCACATCAGCATGGCAGTGTTTTAGAATCTTCATCAACTTTTCAGAGTAGTCCAACTTTCTCGGCAGTTTTCAAGAACCCAGGGTTTTGATGACAGCGATATTCTGTAAAGCCTATAAATGCTTAAGTAGAGGTATTGAAACATTTATGACAGATAGAGATTCATAATAGTCATCCTTCAATGCATTTAGTGCTTACTGAGTGCAGAGCGCTCTACTACGTGGTTGGAGCAATACAACAGAGTTGGTAGACATGTTCCCTGCCCACAATGAGCTTACAGTCTAATAATAATTCTAGGGAAGATGCAATATTCATTCATTCATTCAATCATATTGCTTTGAGTGCATTTGAGAGAGTACAATATGACAACAAACAGACACATTCCTGCCCATAGTGAGCTCACAGTCTATAGGGGGAGACAAACATTAAAATGTAAATAAATATTTATATTAAAAAATGTAGATATACGCATATGTGCTGTGGGGATGGGAGGGAGGATGAATAAAGGAGCAAGTACTAGCTGTGAAGAAGGGAGTGGGAGAAGAGGAGAGGAGGGCTTAGGGAAGGCTTCTTGGAGGAGATGTGATCATATGTGATCGTGGGAACCTAAGATTTCAAAATGATCATAGATTCAATACCTGCCTCACATGGGGGTTCACTGTCTTTTTAGCCCTCCTATCCTTCACCTGGATTTGAAAAAATTGGCTCAGTGCATGAAATAGTATCTCCGTACACCTTACACATTTTGCAGAGCAGCTGAGTGACACATCCTTGCTTGGATAGATATTTTTAGAAAGAACAGAGTTTACATGTTTTTATTTGTTGAACTATTTTTATTTTCAGTATTTGGTGATTCCATCCCTAGCCACCTAGCATGGTGTCTGGAACCCAGTAGGTGCTTGATTTATTACTTCTATTCTTCAATCAATAGTAACTATTAAGAAATGGAATCCTACCTGCTAACATCCACGAGTTTTTTTTTCCTCTTGGCAAAACAATGTTTTCAAAAGGAAAACTTACCTAGTTCCATTTAAAGGGAAAAGGAGGCATCTCGGACGTGAAAAAGTTCTGACTAAACGTGATTTTCATGAGCAGAGTGGAAAGGAATCAGCAACACGTGGAATACATTTCTTTCAAAATACACTTGGGCTTAAAAATTTTTTTAAAACAGTGCTGAGCAATAGGCATTGACTTTTGCTTTAGCCCTTCCCTGCTTCCCCCTGACCCCCTCACAGGATCTGAAAATGAAGTCAGCATGTTTGTTGAACCCAAAATGTGACTGGGTTAACTCAGCCGGGTCCCTTCTCGCCGACTCATCAGGAATACATTTTCATTCTTTCTACACTTTGTCATTTTTTAAAAGTGAGATCCCAGATCTCTGTTCCCTAAGTTTTAGCCTAGTATCCCAGGATATTTTCTTCACTGTCCACTTCAATTTTTTGTTTAGAAATAAGAGGTCAGGTTTCTCAAAGGGAGAACGGAAAGCTAGTAATAACAAAAAAAAAATTAAAAAAGGATTTGCTGCACATTTCCAAGTGCTTATGATTCTCTGATGTCCATACTTAGGGAACTAATCAATCAATCTTATTTGCTGAGTGCTCACTCTGTGCAGAGCAGTACACTAAGCTCTTGGGAGAGTATAACAACAATATAAAAGATATATTCCCTGCCCACAGTGAGCTTACAGTCTAGAGATGAGCTTACAGTCTACAGCGTCCAAGATCCTTCATTCAAAATTGCAACCAGCATCCTTATTTTGGTAAAGATAAGCCCCGAAAAGCCACGTGACTTAGTGGCAAGAGCACAGGTTTGGGAATGAGAGGACATGAGTTCTAATCCTGGCTCCGCCACTCTTCATCTGTTTGACCTCAGGCAAGCCACTTAACTTCTCTGTACCTCAGTTACCTCATCTGTAAAATGGGGATTAAGACTGTGAGCCCCACATGAGGCAACCTGATTACCTTGCATCTACCTCAGCACTTATAACGGCGCTTGGCACATAGTAAGTGCTTAACAAGTACCATAATTATTATTATTATTACTAAATACAGTTCAAATTAATTGATTTATCGTGTTACTTCATAACATACTAGAAAAGGCCCATGGGTTTTTTCTTGGTTGCTGTTCAATGATGAAGTCCAATTTAAGGATTTGAAAGGCTGTTATACATATAAAATTCTGATGCTACAGATCAAACACAATTTCTGGCTGCATCTGTTTTTTGTCAGCTGGATTTTACTGGGAGCAAGGGTGAGGGCCCAGATTGGGGAGAGGCAGGTCAGGGTTGAGTTAGAGAGGGGTACAGATTGTGCTTTTCTTCTGCCCTCCTGCTGAATGGGGCCTGCCACCAGCAGGTCAGTGGTGCACTTGACTCTGTAGCAGAATACTGTAAGAGAACACACTGTTGCTTATAGTGATCCCAGAAATCGTCATAACCTGAGGATCAAGGCCAGATTAATGCGGTGCTTCTGGGGCTGAAGCTCTCAGCACTGAGCTCCAGGAGGTCCCCTGTATGTGCAAGTCCTACCCCCCGATGTGGTGTACAGTCACCGCTGCGGGGGAATCAATTTAAACTAATGCCATGCCATGCCACTGTAGCATAATCAAAAGGCAAAGCCACCACCTGCCTCCCCCCCTCCCCCATCCCAGAGTGCCTCTGTCCCAGGCTGGACTTTCAAACCCTCATAGAGGACGGCATTTCTTCCTGCCTTCAAGACATCTCTACTTGGATGTCCCGCCGTCACTTCAAACTTAACATTGCCCAAAACAGAATTCCTTGTCTTCCACCCAAACCGTGCCCTCCCCCACATATCCAAAACATAATTCCTCATCTTCCACCCAAACCGTGCCCTCCCCCACATGTCCAAAACATAATTCCTCATCTTCCACCCAAACCGTGCCCTCCCCCTCACTTTCCTATCCCTGTAGACAGCACCATCATCCTTTCTCCCCAAGCAATGGACTAGAGTCCCCTCTCCCCACTGGGAGTATGAGCCCCCGGAGTGAGCCACTGCCATCTGTTTCACTGCCATGGCCTGCCACTTCTTGCCCCCAGCTACACACTGCAACCAATCCCCTGGGCACAGAAGCCCTTGGAGTAAGCCACCACTGCTGGATTCACTTTTGTTGCTTAAATTCCTGGAGTTGGGTAGGTTTTGTTTCAAGTTGGACTTTAATCCTGGGTAGGGCAGTGGTCCCAGAGATTGGAGAGGAGAGGGAATTCTAGGTAATTAATCAATCAGGGATATTTACTGAGCACTTGCTACGTGCAGAGGACTGTACTAAGCACTAGGAAGAGCCCAATGTAACAGAATTAGCAAACACATCCCTGCCCATAGCAACTTTATAATCTAGAGGGGGAGACATCAATATAAATAAATAACTCACTTAGAATATATGAAACTATATATTTGTATAATATAAAATTTTAAGATATGTTCCTAAGTGCTGTGGGGCTGGGACTGGGGTGAATATCAAATATCCAAAGGGCAAGGATCCAAGTGCAGAGGGGAAGCCATGAGGAAGAGGTGGCAGAGGAGAGAACAAGAGTCAGTGAGTGAGAAGGTTTGCTTGAGAGGGGCATGTGGCTTTCCTTTGGGCCCAGCAAAAAGGTTGAAAAAGTGCCCTCAGGAACAGGTCTCAGCACCTCCCTCCCCTCTACCCACTCATACCATCCCAGTGTTCTCCACTCTGAGAAGAGAAAGCTACAGAACAAAACCTGGAGAGGGAAGGAAAGGAGGAGAGACAAACTGGGAAATACTACTCAATCACTTACAGTCCCTCTAGACTCTAAGCTCGTTGTTGGCAGGCAGTGTGTTATATGGTTGTATTGTATTCTTCCAAGTGCTTACTACAGTGCTCTGCTCACAGTAAGCGCTCAATAAGTACAGTTGATTGACTGACAGTCATGGCACAAATAAGGCCGACTCCAACCCTTTCCTTTTCTCACTTTGGTGGGAGCCCGTCCCTTCTCTTCCCCACAGTTCCTGCTCTCCTCACAGACCACTCAACCAAAGTCTGCCTAACCCTGGCTGCCTAAGTGAGTTTGCATGAAAATTCAGGACTGCCCGCAGCTCTCTTCCATCTCCATAAGCCCTCAGGCTTGAGATTTGTGGCACAAGCCAATCAATCAATCAGTTGTATTTATTGAGCTCTTACTGTCTGCAGGGCACTGTACCAAGCCTTTGAGTACAACTCAACAGTATATGAGATACATTCCCTGTCCTCAGTGAGCTTACAGCCTAAAGGGGGAGACAAACGTTAATATAAATAAATGAAGCATGGATATTTATATAATTTCTGTGGGACTGGGGGTGAGGGTGGTGAATGAAGGGAGCAAGTCAGGCTGAGGCAGAAGACAGTGGGAAAAGAGGAAAAAAGGGTTTAGTTAGGGAAGACCTCTTGGAGGAGATGTGCCTTCATTAAGGCTTTCAAGGTGGGGAGAGTAATTGTCAGACATGAACAAGGAGGGAGTCCCAGGCTAGAGGCAGGACATGGGAGAGACATTGGCAACAAGATAGATAAGATCGAGGTACAGTGAGATGGTTGGCATTAAAGGAGCAAAATGTGCCGGTTGGGTTGTAGTAATAATAATAATAATAATGTTGGTATTTGTTAAGCGCTTACTATGTGCCGAGCACTGTTCTAAGCGCTGGGGTAGACATAGGGGAATCAGGTTGTCCCACGTGGGGCTCACAGTCTTCATCCCCATTTTACAGATGAGGGAACTGAGGCACAGAGAAGTTAAGTGACTTGCCCACAGTCACACAGCTGACAAGTGGCAGAGCTGGGATTTGAACTCATGAGCCCTGACTCCAAAGCCCGTGCTCTTTCCACTGCGCCACGGTAGAAGAGTACTATGGTGAGATAGGAGAGGGGAAGGTGATTGAGTACTTTAAAGCCAATGGTGAGGAATTTCTGTTTGATATGAAAGTGGATGCTGAAAGTTCTTGTAGAAGAGTGTTCCAGGCTGCAGAGTGAAGTATGGTCTGGAGTGGGGAGAGACAGGAGGCTGGGAGGTCAGCAAGGAGGCTGATGCAGTAGTAATCCAGGTGGGATAGGATAAGTGAATGGATTAACATGGTAGCAGTTTGGGTGGGGAGGGAAGGGTGGATTTTAGTGATGATGTGATGGTTGAACTGACAGGATTTAGGGGTGAAGTGAATATTTGGATTGAATGAGAGAGAGGAGTCAAGGATAATGCCTAGGTTAGGGGCTTGTGAGACAGGAAGGATTGGGAAGCCGTCTCCAGTGACAGGCAAGTGAGGAGGACAAGGTTTGGGTGGGAAGACAAGGAGTTCTGTTTTAGACATGTTAAGTGTGAGGTGATGGGAGGACATCCAAGTAGCGATGTCTTGAAGGCAGGAGGAAATGTGAGACTGCAGAGAGGGAGACAGATCAGGGCTGGAGATCATGGAGTGGGGATGTTTAATAATGATAATAATGTTGGTATTTGTTAAGTGCTTACTATGTGCAGAGCACTGTTCTAAATGCTGGGGGAGGGGCGGCTTGTTTGAGAGCAATGTGGAAGAAGCCATTGGAGAGCAAACAGTTGAAGTTGGCAGCCAGGAAGGGCTGGAGGTAATGGGCAAGTGTTTGGATAAGTTGTAAAGGGATGGGCTCAGATGAGCAGGTGGAGAGGCTGGATTTTGAAAGGAGTCAGGAGATTTCCTCTAAACATACTGTGGGAAGGATGGGAAAGTTGATGAAGGGGAAGAAGAAGAGAGGGAGATTTTAGGGAGATCACACCTGATAGTTTCAATTTTTTAATAAAGTAGGTAGCCAGATCATTAGCGGCAAGGGATGGGGGGAGGCAAGGAGCAGGAGGTTTGAGGAGGGAGTTAAGCATCTGAAACAACTGGCGAGGATATTGGACATTTGTGTGAATAAGGATTGCCCGGCAGAGGAGGGGACAGTGTACTCACATCATTATTTTATGTGGTTTCACATGACATGATGACATCCTGTCAGGGAGCGAGGGGCGGGAGAGACTGTGGTTTACCATGATGTAATGACATCGTGTTAGGGGCACCCAGATTGGGGATAATCGAGTCCTGCCCCCTCCAACCTCTAGAGGCTTTTGCTCTTTGAGGTATGAAATTAGGTCAAAAATCTGTAGCTACATAAGAACATTAATGCATTTATGGCAAGAGCTGGCTCATCTGAGTTCTAACTCTCTTCATTTGTTGCCTCTACCTGTGGCACTGAGATCTGTTGCTGAAATTCAAAGATAGTTAAGTAATGAGGTGTATTCATTAGCATTTGAATGATGAAACATGTATATGAGTTACCCCTTTGATCAATACCGCCTTGCAGGGAACGGGTGTATTTAATTGTCTCACTCCAGACCTTCTAAAGCGGACATTTAGTTGCATTACAGGCTTGTAACAAGCCATTTCATTGAACGAGTCTCATTGGCATGACGTGTCTGTCAAACTCAAGTCACATTTTATTACCCGGAATGGCATTTGGTTACAAGGAAATTAATGGCCAAATACGTGATACAACCGGACGCTATATTCCGAGGAATATCTCACCTTTGTTTGATGACTTTCATCTTGCAGCCGCCCAAATTGTTTGTAAATTCTCCATGTGTTTATAGCACGAGAGCAGGTTTATGCATGGCAACTGAGGGTCTGATGGAAGGCAGATTTTTAAAGTGACTGAAATACATAAATCTACAGTACTTGTATTTTCACCCCTACCTGGGTCTTCTAGGTTCCTGCAATGTAATTCTAGTACTGATACTGCTTGGAGAAACTGTTCTGTTTTGCATTTTCTTTCAGTGTCCTACCTGAAAGCTTCCATTTGCAAGTACTTTCAACTCACGCAAGGGACTCTTGTGATAAAGACCCGGAAAGAAACAGCACAGCAATCTATGTTAAAATCCCATTATGGGCAGAACCGGAAAAGCATAACATTTGAAAATCCTTGTGGCAATCCCACTTTCCCCCTCTTATTGCTCACTGAGTAATATTTCTCATTCCAAACTTAACTTAGATGTCCCTGACCTTTGAGATTTTAGCTTCTCAAATGTACTGCTGCAGTGACTTTACCCTGGGAATTCAATCACCTTATTCAATTTTTAAGAGAAAGGAAAAATTCCTCCAGGAAAGAGAAATTTCAAAAGAAAAACAAAAAAAAAAAGGTAAAGAAGCAGAAAAAGGCACCCCCAAGTAGGTATGCATGAGAGCTGGGTTAGTCGAAGAACTCTACTATAAAGATGCTTGTAAAAGAATATTACTTTGCTGATAATAAAGTAAATTCATATAAAAGTGTTTTTGTTCCATTCCCCTGCTTGCCCAAGCATTTTCAGGAAAACTGCATATTCAGATAATATTTGTCCTTTCAAAATTCTAATGTGTATATTGATCGATGAAGTTGTTAAAGAAACCATGAGTGCATTTATTCATGAATTAAATTGGCCCAAACCCTCCTCCAGTTGCTTATAACTTGCCTCCTAAATAATGGTTTGGGGACTGAACATTTCCTCAGTTGGACCCAGTTCAAAGCCTCTTTTTATTTTAATTTTTGGGTATTTAAATAGTCTGAATAAAATCTATTCAGCTGGTTTCACATATTCAGCTGGCTTCACATTATGTGAGATTTAAAAAATACCCAGTTCCAAGCAATTGTCAAGATGCTATTTCCATCGAAGCTATAAACTTTTACATTTGGCAAGATTCTGGAGGAAGGAAAATCAAGCCAAATTTGAAGAAAATTGGTTAAGCATTTTCAAAGTGGTGGATTAAAGTAACATGTTTGACCCACTTGCAATAGCATGCAGCCTGTTCCTTTTTTTTACAGCTGAACCAGGGAAAAGGTTTTGAGTTTAAACTTTGTAAGGGGACCGGATGGTTAAACCCTGATTCCTTTAACAGGTTGATTTCCTTAGATATGGGCATTTCTTCCTTACCAGGTATGTTCAAATACTACAAGCTTTCTGTAATTTACATGGTAGAGTTAGACATGAATAAGGGAGTGCCGGACTAAATCAGTAGTATTTATTGGGTGCTTCTGGACAGGAGAGTGTACTAAGTGTTTGGCAGAGAATAATAAAATTAGTAGACAGAATCCTAGGGGTAGCAGAAGTAATAATAATCAGAATAGCATCTATAAAGCACTTGCTGTGTATAAAGCACATACTGAGCAGTAGGAGAGTGGGGCAGTTTTAGTTTGAATGTATAAGTAGAGAGAAGGTCCTGGAGACAGACACATCAATGCATAGTGGAAAAAGCCCGGGCTTGGGAGTCAGAGGTCTTGGGTTCTAATCCCAGCTCCGCCACTAAGCTGTGTGACTATGGACAAGTCACTTAACGTTGTCTGTGCCTCAGTTACCTCATCGGAAAATGGGGATTAAGACTGTGAACCCCACGTGGGACAACCTGATTACCTTGTAGCTATCCTAGCGCTTCGAACAGTGCCTGGCACATAGTAAGTGCTTAACAAATATCATCATCATCATCAAGAAATGATGAAACAATAAAAAACACAACAGAAATGGACACACACAAAAGCCCCCAAACCAGCAGGGTGCTCAGACAAGAGGCTCAAGGTGCTTACAATCTAGAGGAGAGATTGACTAATTAACCTGCCCATCTTGCAGAGGAGAAAACTGAGGAGCAGAAAAGTGCTTTTCCCCGGTTTTGGACAGAATCCTGTTTTGCCACTTTAATTGAACCTTTCAAATGGAAATAACTCTGGTAAATAGAGAATAATGTTTCGTGGAGTGTTTGTGTACATGGAGTGTTTTTGTTAGTAATTTAACCAGATAGATTTAGGGCTGAAATGCATGGGTATTTCTGACTAGTCTCCCCTCCCTAAATCCTAATCTGTTGGAAATATCCAGTTAATTGGATTTTCCAGATGACTTGTATGGATAGAAGCAACCTAAATCAGGACCTGGAAGTAGAACAGGCAGAGGGAATCATCTCCTAAGCAGAGTATACATTTTAAACTATCATCTATGTGGATATACTGTCCTTAACTCATTGTTTCTCCTGGGATAATTCTATAAATTGTAGAAAACACATTCTCTGCCCTCAAAGACCTTACAGCTTAGCTTGAGTACGGGACACAGAAAAGCTCAACTCTTATGAAAACTGAGTAGAATAAAATCATTTATAAGAAAATAAAGGTGAAAACAATCCAAAAGTCAAAATAGAAGTCGATATGGACAGTTCTCTCCCTCCCCTCCTTGGGTCTTAGAACCTATCATATTTATCAGAACTCATCAAAACTCTTCCAAGGGGCCTTCATTTTCCCTATTTCTCCTCCCTTCCCCTTCCTCATCTTCATTCATTCAATCGTATTTATTGAGCACTTACTGTGTGCAGAGACTGTACTAAGCACTTGGAATGTACAATTCAGCAACAGATAAAGACAATCCCTGCCCAACAACGGGCTCACAGTCTAAAATGGGGAGACAGACAACAAAATAAAACAAGTAGTCAGGCAACAAGTAGTCAGGCATCAGTACCATCGCGATAAATAGAATCATAGATATATTCACATCATTAATAAAATAGAGTAATTAATATATACAAATATACACAAGTGCTGTGGGGAGGGGAAGGGTAGAGCAGAGGGAGGGAGTAGGGGGAATGGGGAGGGAAGGACGGAGGGAAAGGGAAGGCTCAGTCTGGGAAATCCTCCTGGAGAAGGTGAGCTCTCACTAGGTCTTTACCCCTTAAGCCCTCAATATTCACCCCAGCTCCACAGCACTTTTCTGCATATCCTTCTTTATATGCTCTAATTTTCCCTCACTGTAATTTAATTTTATGTCTGCCTCTCCCTCTAGCCCATTGGCATTTTACGGCCAGTATCATGTCCACTGCCCCAAACATAGTAAGCACTCAAAAGTATCATTGCTTGACTGATTGGATAGAGGGTCAAACAAAATGAAATGAACAGTAGATTCTGTAATCAATTAATTATGGTATTTGTTAAGTGCTCACTATGTGTCAAGCAATGTTCTAAGGGCTGACCACTGTTCTAAGTGCTGAGCACTACTGAAGGAAAAGAAGAGAACAAGAATCATATTCCCTACTTTCAGAACATTTAGTAGAATGAGATAACTTGCATTCGAGGATTGTCGTCGGTAGCAGTGATACACAAATATCATCCCCTTAATAATGAACTGGCTGATATATTTTTAGTCAATAGTTATACTGTCTTATTTTATAGTCTTCTGTTCTGTGATGTTGCCCTCCATTTTATTGTGAGACCTTCTGGATTCTGAACCTGATCCTAATTTGCTTTTTGTGTCTTCCTCTAGATGGTAAGCTCATTATGGCCAGGGAACATGTCTACTAATTCTTCAATACTGTACTCTCCCAAGCACTTAGTACTGTGCTCTGCACACAGTAAGGACTCAGTAAATACCACTGATTGATTTATTCCATTGCCTAGTCCGATGCTTTTCATGTGATAAATGTTTAATAATATTACTGCTAATAATAGTAATAATATTGAACAATTCCTAAATTAAATAATAATAAAAACAATAATTATGGAATGTGTTAAGCCCTTACTATGTGCCAGGCACTGTACTAAGCACTGGGGTGGATACAAGCAAATCGGGTTGTACACAGCTCCTTATCCCACATGTGGCTCACAGTCTCAATCTCCATTTTACAGATGAGGTAACCGAGGCACAGAGAAGTTAAGTGACTTGCCCGAGCTCACAAAGCAGACAAATGGAGGGGCCCGGATTAGAACCCATGACATTCTCACTCCCAGGCCCTTGCTCCATCCATTGTGCCATGCTGCTAAGAGTGACTAAGTGACTTGCCCAAGGTCCCACAGCAGACAAGGGGTAGACCAGGGATTTGAACCCAGGTCCTTCTGACTCCCAGGCCCGGGCTCTAGCCACTAGGCCATGCTGCTTCTGTCCCTCTAATTCTTTAAAGAAGATCTGGTATCCACTCCCTTTCTTCCATAATTCCCCTATTAAATCTGCAAGAACAAATAAAAAAGCTATACGCTGCAGATTGAAAGCCTAGTGAGCAATTAAAGCCACCATTCTGGAGTCCTGCTCACATAGGATTTGTCTGCATGATAAAAGGAAGAAGATTAATGGTACCTTAAACTCTTTTCAGGCCACACTGTCTCCCACCCTGCATTCTGCTGTGGAAGGAAATGCTTTTGTTAGGGTATGGGTTTTCCTGATCATCCAGGTTAATCTACACCAGTTAGATTGTTCAGAAGATGGAGAAAAACCGAGGAGAAAACTCATGGGACTAGGAGACAGGAGAGTCCCCAGATTCCAATCCTAGGAATTTTGAACAAATCACTTCATCTCTCTGTGTTTCAGTTTTCCCACCTGCAAATTGGGCATTAAGTGCCTGTTTTCCCTCCCTTTAAAAGGACAGTGTGACAGCGACTGTGCCCAATTTGATTATCTTCTATTTACCCCAGTGCTTGGCACACAGTAAGGGCTGAATAAATGCTTCATTAGTTAATAGCTTCCCAACTCTGTATTTTGCTACCCTTAGCTAGACCCAACTGTAGAGACAGGATAGTGCATCTCCTCAAAGAGGCCTTCCCTGACTAAGTCCTCCTTTCCTCTTCTCCCACTTCCATCTGCATCACCCTGAATTGCTCCCTTTATTCATCTCCCTTCCCATCCCCACAGCACTTATGTGCGTTTATATCTGTAATTTATTTATATTAATGTCTGTTTCCCCCTCTAGGCTGTAAGCTCATTGTGGGCCTGAAATGTGTCTGTTTATTATTATATTGGTACAGTGCTCTGCACATAGTAAGTGGTCAATAAATGCAATTGACTGATGATTGACTGATTGACAGAGGGTGGGTAGGTGTCTTAGGGTACAGAGGACACCCTCTATGGATTGGCCAGCAGTGCTGGCCAGGCCTCTGTGAGGAGCCTCTGCTTACCTTTCCTTTGTCAATCAGTCAATCATTTTTATTGTGTACAGAGCGCTATACTAAAAGCTTGGGAGAGTATAAACATAATGGCCTAATAATAATAATAATGTTGGTATTTCTTAAGTGATTACTATGTGCAGAGCACTGTTTTAAGTGCTGGGGGAGATACAGGATAATCAGGTTGTCCCACGTGGAGCTGACAGTTAATCCCCATTTTACGGATGAGATAACTGAGGCAGAGAGAAGTCAAGTGCCTTGCCCACAGTCACACAGCTGACAAGTGGCAGAGCCAGGATTTGAACCCATGACCTCTGACTCCATGAATAAAGCATGGGCCTGGGAGTCAAAAGGACGTGGGTTCTTATTCTGGCTCTGCCACATGTCTGCTGAATGACCTTGGGCAAGTCACTTAACTTCTGTGTGGCTCAATTGTCTTGTTTTATGCTGTCGAGTCATCTCCGACCCATAGCGGTTCCATGGCATCTCCATCTGCAGTCGTTCTGATAGGATATCCACAGAGTTTTCTTGGTAAAATTGCAGAAGTGGTTTACCATTGCCGTCTTTCGCTCAGTGAGCTTGAGTCTCCACCCTCAACCTTCTCCCATGCCACTGCTGCCCAGCACAGGTGAGTTTTGATTTATAGCAGTTGGCCTTCCACTCGCTAGCCACTGCCCAGGAATGGAATGGGTAGGCCTCTGCTTGACCCTCCCTCCCATTGCCAAGACTGAAAGAGTACTAGAAACTCTCCAGGTACAATCCTGAGAGGGGCGTGACTCAGTTACGTCATCTGAAAAATGGGGATTAAGATTGTGAGCCCCATGTGGGACAGGGACTGTGTCTAATCTGATTATCTTGTAACTACCCCAGCACTTAGAACAGTGTTTGACCCATAGTAAGCACTGAGCAAATATCATCGTTATTACGTAATGATATAACTGACACATTCCCTGCCTATGGTGAGCTTTCAGTTTAGATTGGTGGGGAGACTCGGTCCTGCTCCTGTAATGAGACTGAAACCTAGCAAGAAAATCTAGAATGGAATCTTGCCCTACTGGCAGACCTGGGCTAATTATGCTGCAAGAGGAAAGAGAGATGTGGGGAGGGATAGAGGGAGATGGGGAATCGGGGGGGAGGGGCAGAAGCTCCTTGTCTTCCATCTTGCTGCTCTAATGGGCTCTGAGCCAGAGAGCCACTTTCCTACCTGTCTCCCAGCAGGAACTTGGCTCTGGGCCCTTTCGAGCAGCACGGCCAGGGAAAAGCAACTTCCAGGAGCCTCTTGGCCTGACAGGCTGACACCAGAACCCTCAAGCACTTGCTCAGACTCCTGGAGATGACACCCAGAGCAGTTATTCCATTGCATCAGAGCTGATATGTTCCTCCCCTCTGGCCTTGGGAGTGGCTGGTTGAAAATGAGAGGGACAGTCCCGTTTTCCCAGTCCATTCCTTGGAGCATCAGCAAGCTGGCAGGTTAGAGATTTAGCTCAATCTTTCCTAAAAACAGTCCCGATTTTCTTCCGTCTTCTCCCGCAAAGAAAACCTCCTCCGTATATGAAACCGTTCTAGGCTAATTACTGCAAAGTTAATTTGCTAAGCCATATTCTTTTTAATCCCCTCCCCCTCCCTCTGCTCCCCCCACCCTCTCATTCTTATTTTTCAGCAAGGAAAAAAAAATAGTGAACTTAGCCACAAAATAAGTCAAGGGAAAAATGAAGTACTAATTAAGAAAGCTGGGGTTTTATGCAAATGACTCCTTCACCGAAGACAGTCTAATGAACGTGCCCGGAGTGGATCCGTGTGCGTTTTTTTGCCATGCTGACAGCTGGCTGCAAGGAAGGTCAGGCGGAATCAGGCGTGCACAGAGCATAATCCTTCAGATTGGCAGCTCTGCCCTCTGGTCACTGTTTGATTATCTCCCAAATTGCTGTATTTCACAGAGATAATGATTTTTTATGGTCACAGATTTGGAGACAACTGCTGTATCCTCAGGGTTGTCGTTCTGCAAGGAGATTCTGCTGCTTCCTTCAGAGAAGAGAGGAGAGAGAGAGAGGGGAAAGAGAGAGAGGAGAAAAGAGGGGTAAACCGGGGAGTGGGAGAGGAGACCAAAGAAGAAGGGGGGTGGAGAGAGAAAGGAGAAGAGTGTGAGGAAAATAGAGAAAAGGAGAGGGAGAGACACCCACACATGGAGGAAGGGAGAAAAGTTATTATCATTTTCTTTTTGTCTCCACTGCATTCTAGATCACATCATCATATAGAGGAATCTGTCCGGTTCAGTTGACTGTCGCTTGGACCTGTGTGGTTAGCATGCTAAAACCATTCCTACTCTCAGCTCAGGGGGATGATATACTACTCAAGAACCTGTGCCTGGAGGAATCATTCAGTCAATCAATCAAATATATTGATTGAGTGTTTACTGTGTGCAGAACACTGTACTAAATGCTTAGGAGAGTCCAATATTAATGAGTTGGTAGAGCTTACAGTTTAGAGGGGTGGGGGAATTGGTTGACTGACTGCAGGACATTTCCTTTCCTGGTTCCCTGGTTTCCTAGTACAGTGTCTGACCCTCTCCACAACAAAATGCTCATTCCCCTGGGATCCCCAGAGCAACTTGGGCACCCCAGAAAGGAAATCCCTCCAGCTGCATAAATTCCAAATTGGGGAATGAGAAACTTTGGTTTTTTGGCTTTCTCGACATCCTTAGGGTGGAGAGGTGAGGTGGGGTGGGGGCTGCCAGCTGGGTCTCTTAAGCAAGTTGGTTGATTTATCTTCCAGGGTAGAATCAGCGTAAAGTCAAAGGCCACCGATCCAGGTTTATTCCTGGGCTGCTCACCGCAGAGTCTGACTACCTGCAAGAGGGGTTATTTTGGGATAGTGTTGCACGAGAGCCCCAGGCTAACCCAGATGTGTTTGTGAGAATGACCACTGAAGTTCTTGTTCTAAACATGGCTCTTCTCTCCTTCCTAGGGAGCCTGGGGGAATAAGCTGAACCTGGTAAGGAAGGACTAGTACCAGGATCTTGCAGAATCCAACTTGATAAGGAATCTCGAGATTCTGCCTCAATCCAACAGCCAACCATGGCCTCAGATAGCCCTTGGGTGTTTGACTTAGACCTAGTGGGTCTGTCTTTGCAAATCTCTTAGTATTTCTGAAGAAATCAGTAGCTGTGGTCAATTATTAAATTATTGTTATTATTAAGATATTAAGTGCTTACTGTCAGGCACTGTTCTAAGCCCTGGGGTAGAAACAAGTTTATCAATTTGGACGTAGACCCTGTCTGACATGGGGCTCTCAGTCTAATTAAATATTACTTCTTTCTCTTTAACAAAAATCCCAGTTTGCTTGAAATTTGTCTTCGTTTGAATGTGATCATAGTCTTGATCTAAATTATGAAATGCTAAAACAGATACTTGGTTTCTGAACTCTGAATTGGGCAACTTTAGAACCAATTAATATCAAATAGGCTTTTCCTTAGCATCTTTCACTTAATAATTATGGTATTTGTTAAGTGTATACTATGTTCCAGGCACTGTACTAAACTCTGGGGCAGATATAAGCAAATCGGGTTGGACATAGTCCCTTATCCCACATGGGGCTCACGGTCTCAATCCCCATTTTACAGATGAGGTAACTGAGGCACAGAGAAGTTAAGTGACTTGTCCGAGGTCACACAGCAGACAAGTGGCAAAACCGGGATTAGAACTCATGACTTTCTGACTCCCGGGCCCGTGCTCTATCGAATATGCTACATACTCAGGAAAGGTGTTGGTTTCATCTAAAAGCAGATGGAACAGATAACATAAACAACATAAGCAAGCATAGCCATTATTCTGTGGCTTTTCTTACTGTTAACATTATACTCTACTGCTAATGTTAGTACTGAATAATGGTGTAGTAGACCGAGTGAGGACTGGAAATCAGGAGACCTGGTTCTAATCCCAGGCCCACCACTGCTGGATGAGCCCCTTTCTAGACTGTGAGTCCGTTGTTGGGTAGGGATTATCTCTATTTGCTGCTGAATTGTACTTCCCAAGTACTGAGTACAGTGCTCTGCACACAGTAAGCTCTCAGTAAATGTGATTGAATGAATGAATGAATCTTGGGTAAGTCATGTTGTTTATCTGTACCTCAGTTTCCTCATCTGTAAAACAGGGATTAACTCCCTGTTCTCTCTCCCCTAAAGACTCTGAGCCTTGAGTGGGATTGGACTATTTCTAATTTGATAATCCCAGGTCTACATCACCAGAACTTCACAAGAATTAAAAAAACCCCACCAATGTTATTTATACTCTGTATGTAGCCAGGACTGTGACTTATTTGTCACAGTCACTTGTTTGTGACTATCCCCTGCATAGTCTTTCTCTCTAACCTAACTTCAGAGTCAATAACAAGACAATAACAGATGGCATTTCTTGTGACTCTGACCCTTACCACCTTACTTCACCCTTTCCAAGACTGCTTGCGTCTCCCTCCTTCTGCTAAATATTTCCGAAGTAGCGAAGCTGGATCAATGAGAATGGGCCAGACAAAACACAATAAAGTACTCAATAATGAATAACCATGTACAGGATGCCCCGAAATAACAGTTGGATTGGAACACTAACTGGGAATCCCCGTGCCACCCAAGGAAGAGTACCCCAGTATTATGGGCTGATGCCTAATTTGGCTACAGTCAATGCCTAGGGTACTCTCCTAACTCATTCCCCTCTAGACTGTAAACTCGTTGTGGCAGGTTGTCGCATTTGGGGCTCGCAGTCTTAATCCCCATTTTACAGATGAGGGAACTGAGTCACAGAAAAGTGAAGTGACTTGCCCAAAGTCACACAACTGACATGTGAGGGAGCTGGGATTAGAACCCATGACCTCTGACTCCCGAGCCTAGGCTCTTACCACTAAGCTACACAGCCAGCACATAAGATATCTTGATACTCTGATGAATTCTCTATTGCATTCATTCATTCAATAGTATTGAGCGCTTACTAAGTGCAGAGCACTGTACTAAGCGCTTGGAATGTACAGTTCGGCAACAGATAGGGACAATCCCTGCCCACTGACGGGCTTACTCTCACCCTTTTCCAGTGGGGAAGATACACAGTCAGGGCAACTAGGGAGTTGGCCTGTTTCCAGCAACCCTGGCTTCCGAGGCTAATGAGCTAAAATATCCCTCTTATGGATGTGGATGAAGTGAGCGTTAGCCCTATTTGTTGTGTCAGTTCTATAGTCTGCTAAATTAAGGCTACTGTTTTTTTTTTAATGAAGCTAATCCGGGGTCCCTGATTTACATTTTATTTGCATGAATTTGCATATCACATTCCAGAGACCCTAGCTTCCAGTACTGGGTGTAGGATAACATAATTTTAATTAATTCACAGAATCTGTTCTAATTGTGTTAAAATCCAGTATTCAGGGCTTGAAGCGACCGTCTGACGTCTAGCATAGTTTTTCAACTCTGGGCAGTGGAATGAGGGGAGCCCGTGGGAGGGATCCTGAGAGAGGCATCCTCTGTGCTCTGGAGTTCAAAATGTCCATGTTTCCACCTTAACCCTAGACATAAGCCCTAGGCACCCTATTCAGCAGTATCTTTATTGTAGGGCCACCAATAATGGAGGGTTTGGCTTCCACAGGCTGCTTCCCACTAGAGACAGCCACAAATAACTGAAATGAGGTGCATGAGAGCAAGAAGGGGAGAAGTCTGGCTTACAGATGTAGTGAAAGACCATCTCAAACACTATAGTATAGCACCGAACTGGTAGGACAACAGTGCTGTAGATGGACTAGCTTAGTTTACAGCAAGTAATAATAATAATAAGTGCTTAAGTAAGCATATAATAAGTGCTTAAATACTATAATAATAGTAATTATAATTACTATTATTATGGTATTTGTTAAGCACTTACTATGTGACAGGCTCCGTTCTAAGTGCTGGGGTAGATATAAGCAAATGGGTTTGGACACAGTCCCTGTCCCACATGGGGCGCACAGTCTCAATCCTCATTTTATAGATAAGGTAAATGATGCCCAGAGAAGTGAAGTGACTTACCCAAGGTCACACAGCAGTCAAGTGACGGATCCAGGATTAGCACTCATGAAGGGTTGCTTTCAGGGGATTTGTGAAGCCTGGGGAGCAAATAGGCAGTCTGAGATTAGAGAATGCCAGAAAAATGGCACAGATATATTTCAAAAAATAGGATATGATGCAGCTTCTAAGAAGTAACATAAATTGTAAATAGTGAGCTAGAAACTGTTTTGGTTTTTTTGTTTTGGAAGGTTCAGATTGTGTTGGCTAATACGACAGTCAGCTATGTTTTGATGCCATTTCTACCTAAGCAAATAGGGGCATTTGTTTTTGAATCTCTGAAGCTGCATTCTCAAGGAATTTGCATTGGGTAAAACCAAATCAAAGCACCATCCTACCTTCCTTTTCCAACAGTCACCATGTTTACCAAAGTATGTTTCAGAGCTGGGCACCATTGCCATCCTTTCCCTTCTGTTTCATTTTTATCCTCTGGAAAGGGCAGCATAGGATTTCCTTATTTGGAAAAGAAGCACATAATCCCTCATGGTAGGATGTGGAAGAAGAAGGAGTGAGGCATTAACTGTCTCTTGAGGCTAGGATTGGATATCCTCTGCCCAGTTCTCTGAAAATGTGGGACATGAGGAAGAAGCAGTGTGGTCTAGTGGGAAGAGCCCAGGCCTAGGAGTGAGAGGATTTCGGCTCCACCTCTTGTCTGCTGCGTGACCTTGCACCAGTCACTTAACTTCTTCATGCATCAGTTTCCTCATCTGTAAAATGGGGATTTAATGTCTGCTTCCCTCCTACTTAGACTGTGAGCCTCATATAGGACAGAAAATGCATTGTATCTTATCAACTTTTATCTTTCAAAGTGCTTGACACATAATAAGTGCTTAAGGAGTACCATAATAATTATTGCATCTTATCTGGGCATGGCCCTGGCTAAAGGAAGGCCCCCAAGTATGACCGAGCCCTAAATCCTCTACAAAAGTTAGATTCTAAATTTCTCAACCAGGATGTAACAGTAAGCAATTTCTTTCTCTCTCTCTCTCTCTCCCCACCCCCTGCACCTCCCATTTTCTCTCTCACCTCTTAGGGATGGAAATCCTCCTGAGATTTGCACCTCTGAATTCCCAGCTTTACAAAATTGTGGAACAACTTACCATTATTACCTCTCAGGGAGAGAAAATGAAAAGAACAGAAAAAGAATAAGGAAAGAAAAGAAAGTAATTGTGGGATTTAAATAGCATAAATAATCAGTGGCATTTATTGAGCACTTACTGTATTAAGATCTTAGGAGAGTGCAAGAGCATGAGGTGGTGGATAGAGCATGGGCCTGGGAGTCCTAAGATCATAGGTTCTAACCTCTTGTCTACAGTGTGGCCTTAGACAAGTCACTTCACTTCTCTGTGCCTCAGTCACCTCATCTATAAAGTGGGGATTGAGACTGTGAGCTCCACATGGGATAAGGATGGTGTCCAACGCAATTAGCTGGTATCCACTGCAGCGCTTAGTACAGTGCCTGGTACATAGTAAACACTTAAATTCCATAATTATTAATAGTATTCCAACAGAATTGGTCAATATTTTCCCTGCCCACAAAGAGTTTACAGTCTAGAGGGAGAGATGGACATTAAAATAAATTACAGATATGTATCTAAGTACTTAAAGGGTTATAAAAGGGGTGCATAAAGGAGATGAGTTGATCCTGCTTGCCTAGCAGGTGTAATCAAACGCTACAGGAAGAAGACTCCTCAGAGTTCAGTACAGCCCTCCCACATATTCGAGAGCCTTTCTAGGGGATGTTGTCTTGTCTCATGCCGTCTAGTCGTCTCTGA
The DNA here is from genome assembly GCF_004115215.2 of Ornithorhynchus anatinus. Classification (NCBI taxonomy): domain Eukaryota; kingdom Metazoa; phylum Chordata; class Mammalia; order Monotremata; family Ornithorhynchidae; genus Ornithorhynchus; species Ornithorhynchus anatinus. The sequence continues at coordinate 15,625,827 of NC_041749.1, forward strand.
CCCATAGCGACACCATGGACACATCTCTCCCAGAGCGCCCCACCTCCATCTGCAATCGTTCTGATAGAAGATCTGTAGAGTTTTCTTGGTAAAAATCTAGAAGTGGTTTACCATTGTCTCCTTCCATGCGATAAACTTGAGTCTCCGCCTTCGACTCTCACATGCCACCCAGCACAAGAGGATGTTACAGTGTTCCAAAATGTGGGAGGTAAAGTCCACTGGATTTCTTCAGCCTGTGTTTTTGCTTCAGAGTTCCTTGTGGATGTCTTCATTGCCAGGAGCTTAACATTTAACACCTCTGGGGGGTTTGAAGGCCATTTTTCTACTTGACAGTTCCATATAAAGCACGAGTTTGGATACGTAACAAATCTTACAATGAAACTTTACAATGAAGCTTTCGAGGGGAAGATTTGGTGGAGAAGAAATTTTTAACACTTCAGGCATTCTGGAATGAAGATCCAAATGTTCAGTAGGATGCTCTGCGTACAGTAAGTGTTCAGTAAATAGCCATAATGGATCCAAAGTGCCCCTGCACTGCAGTGAGCATTAAGCAGCATTCAGGGCTGGATATTCCACTGAGCAGTCAGCAGACAGAGGCGCTGGAGACAAGAGGATAGGCTTGGAGATCAGAGGACATGGATACTAATCCCAACTCGGAAATTTATCTGCTCTATGACCTTGGCCAATTCACTTAACTTCTCTTTGTCTCAAATACCATATCTAGAAAATAGGAATTAAGAATGTGAGTTCCATGTAGAACAGGGACCGCGTCCAACCTGAATACCTTGTATGAGCCCCCAGGGCTTAGAACAGTGCTCCGCACATGGTAAGTGCTTAACAAATACCATAATTATTATTATTATTATTATTATTATTATTATTATTATTGTTATTATTATTATACCATTGGAAGGGATGACAGCAGGTCTCCCTTCTAAAAAATTGCCAAAGATCATATGGATAATATCAATGAATGTCCTTAAGTAGCCTGACCATGACAAGACCAGGGCCCTTTTTCCTCCAGGAAAATATTGGAACAGTATTCCAGCACTTTTTTCACTAACTCACTGGAATTTGCTAATCAAATAGGTCATGTGGCCTGTGTAGAAACTCAAAGTTGCCACAACTTTATATCTCCTCAGTGCCTTCCTCTCACATGTAGCCCATGAACGATGACCAGTTTGGTCTTCCCTCTGCTGATCCTGTCCTCCCCCAATTCCTTCACCGCTCTCTTTGTCTCCACAGTGGTAATCTGGAAGCAGCGGGCAGTAGCATTATTGAGCACCTACTCTGTGCCTTGAACTAAGCACTTGGGAGAATATGAGAGAGGTAAATCACATGGCACTAACATATACTCACAGATGAGTTTCTCTGGTAGAATTTGAGTTTTTTCCATTATTAGCAGCATCAAAAACAACATTTATTTGGCACCTATGGGAGAAGGTTGAACTAAAATGTTGGACAAACATACAAAAAATTGAAATCATTAGCCATACCCTCAAGCGGCTCAAGACCCAGTATGTCAATGCTTGTGTACCAGTGGTTCTCAATCTGGGAAGTCTCCACAGCAAGAGCCGTATTTCTGAAATGTCTGAGAAGACCAATTTAGCAAGCCAACCAGACCACATGGAAGATTTTGTTTGGATTTTCTCTGCGTTGAGAGGCAAATTGCTTGTATTCTAAATTTGAATTGAAGCCTTATTTATATCAGGGCTCTGTAATTGTATGTGTGTACTGATATTTCCCAAATATAATTTCCTAAAACATATACTTTATGAACTAGTTTGGGGGAATGAGGTATTTGTGTACTTTAGCAAGGAGTATACCTGTTGTAAAAGGACCACATTTTTGTGCTGCTAAATTAAATCGACTTGGAAAGCAAAATGGAAAAAACCGTCACTTTATGATAAGGGTTACCAGTACCCTTTAATGCATGATTATGTTTTTTAGCCATGATGGAATGGAACACTGAGATATTTGTTCTGCCTGTATGGAAACACAGAGTTAGTGAAGGAAGTAAAAATTAAATCCATGCTCATGAAAGAAAAGTCCAGATAGTTGTAATACCAGTTCAAAGGGCAGACTCTACTATTAATGGAACAGTGTGCTCCCTGTCCATAAGACTCCAGAAGATAAAACAGAAACCCCAAAATGGTTTTCTGCAAAATCATTTAGGGTTATATGTTTTCAGCATTAAATTGCATCTTTGGTGTGGCCTGAATGTAGCCAGGCTTCGAGGTGCAGAGAGAGAGAGGTTGTAACTGTGGAGGGAAAGGAGAGGGATGAGACCAAAAAGATTTTCCCTTCAGTAACATCTGAACCAACCCATTCCCTTCTAGTGCCTAAATCAGGTCAGTGGATGAGCCAAACTATCACAATGCCATATTTCTCCAAGTCAAATGGAACCCAAACCATCCTCTAGCCATTCTTCTCATGTCAATCTTGGCTTAAAAACATGCTCCAGTGTGCCCAAAGAGTGGCATACTGGGATGCAAAGTTGGTAGACATTATCCCTGCCCTCAAGGAGCTCACAATCTAGTGAGGACCTTACAATTTAAGAAGGAAACCTAGGAATGGGCTAGTGATACTGTAGTAGGAAGAAGAAGAAAAGAAAGAGGAGGAGGAGAAGGATTATTTGTTAAGTGTTTACTATGCTATGTGTCAAGCTCTCTGTTAAGCCCTGGGGTAGACGCAATATAATCAGCATGGCTCAGTGGAAAGAGCCCGGGCTTGGGAGTCAGAGGTCATGGGTTCAAATTCCAGCTCTGGCAGCTGTGTGACTGTGGGCAAGTCACTTAACTTCTCTGTGCCTCAGTTCCCTCATCTGTAAAATGGGGATTAAGACTGTGAGCCTCGCGTGGGACAATCTGATTACCCTGTGTCTACCCCAGCACTTTAGAACAGTGGTCTGCACATAGCGCTTAACAAATACCAACATTATTATTATTAATCAGCTCAGACAGAGTCCCTGGCTCAAATGGGGCACTTAGTCTAGGGAGGAGGGAGAAGAAGTATTTCATCCTCATTTTATAGATAGGGAAATTGATAGCCCATCAAAGGGCAGGGATTGTATCTGTTACCGATTTGTACATCCCAAGCGCTTAGTACAGTGCTCTGCACATAGTAAGCGCTCAGTAAATACTATTGAATGAATGAATTAATTAATTAATCAATTAAGTGACTTGCCCAGGATCATGCAGCAGGCAAGTGATGCATCTGGGGTAAGCAACTGTGTTTCCTGACTCCCATCCTTTGTCCTTTCCACTAGGCCATACTCTTTCTGTAGGTATGAGGCTTCAGAAGCCAAAACAAACTTGGTCTCTTACAATGCAGTTGCACTGACAGATGGAAATCACATAGCTTGCCCATATGTCCAAGCAAGAAAAAACCCACAGCATACACACAAAAAAATCACTCTCTTTCCAATTCAAACTCCCCATTCCCTCTCAGGTTTGGTCCTTCTTTGAGGGATGCAGCATGGCCTAGTGAAAAGAGTATGGGCCTGGGAGTCTGAGGACCTAGATTCTAATCCTGGCCCTGCCAATTGCTTTCTGTGTGACCTTGGGCAAGTCACTTAACTTTTCTGTGCCTCAGTTTCCTCAACTACAAAATAGGTCCTTCTCGCTCCTACTTAGACTGTGAGCTCCATGTGGGACAGGGACTGTATCCATTGGATGAACTTGTATCTACCTCAGGCTTAGAACAGTGTCTGACATATAGTAAGTGTTTAACAAATACCATTAAAAAGAGAGGTGGGCAGAGACTACCATGCTGTTTCTTTCAGGATCCAGAATTCAAATATAGAACAGACACAGCTCTCAACACTCACTCACCAACCCAAAGGCTTTGTGTAGCCGCAAGACTATTGATTTATATCTCTTCCGTATCATTTGCTGAAATGCAGTATGCTGCCCCACAGAAACAAAACCAAACAAACATTCATAATGATCACAGGTCAACTGATCCTCAGAGCTCATTTATTTTTAAAATACTAAAAAGGACAGCACAGCAGGTTTGGGTTAGTTGGTCTGATGACTGCAGTTCAGGGAATTACTGTTCTTTTCCTTCTAGAGGACAAATGGTGCATCCAGCCCATTGCTCAGAGAGCAACTTAACAAAGAAGGAGAGTAGGAATAGAAAAGACAGGAAAGAGGAATATGGAGGAAATTAAGGGCATGGTTTGAGACTTCCTTCTTAGCTGGCTGGGGGGAGTCCAGAAGGTGGAGTGGAGTGAGGTTTGGGAGAGGATGCCCACTGAGGGATAAGTTGGGAAGGTCATCTCTAGCTTGGCAGAGAAAGCAACCATTACCCATAGCCAAACTTTTTGTCAGGTCACCCATGGGAGAGTTCCTTGCGAATTACCATTATTTTTCATTTTATTTCTCCTTTTGCAAAATAAGAAAAAACACCCTATGCCCAACTGGCCTAAAGGCAGGAGAGACTCAGAGTCTTTCCAGGGCAGTTTCAATAAGCAATAACATCTGACAGTTGTACTGCTCACAGCATTCTTTAAATGGCAATGGTAGACTAGATGTCTCCCAGGATGAATTAAAGGCCTGGTGAAGCTCAGTCTCAAACAATGCAATGTAGCAGCGGGTTATCTAGAAGGCGTATTGTAGACTCTTAGCTCATTGTTGACAAGGACCATGTCTGCTAACTCTATTGTGCTCTACTCTCCCAAATGCTTAGTAGAGTTCTCTGCACACAGTAAGCGCTCAGTAAATACCACTGATTGATTTGTGTTGGGAGAACAGTACCCCGGGCAGAGCAGTTTGGTGGGCATAGATCAGGAGAGCATATGCTCTCCTAGATCAAAGACTTTATGAAGACCAGGATGTAAGGAAGCAAGGTCAAAAACAGAGACGCATTTGATGTGGGGCAAAATCAGTAGTACAACAAGGATGTATACTTAAAAACAATGTGAGGGGTTAGCGATCCCTCATTGTTTCTTTCAGCCACACTTTCATTCACTCATTCATTCAATTATATTTATTGAGCTCTTACTGTGTGCAAAGAACTGTATTAAGTGCCTGGGAGAATACAACAATAAGCAGACTCATTCCGTGGCCGCAGCGAGCTCACAGTCTACAGGGGGAGGCAGACATTAATATAAATAATTAAAGATATATGCATAAGTGCCACGGGGAAGGGAGGAGGGATGAATGAAGGAAGCAAGTCAGAGTGACACACAAGGGAGTGGGAGAAGAGGAGAGGAGGGCTTAGTCCAGGAAGGCTTCTTGGAGAAGATGGGCTTTTAATAAGGCTTTGAAGATGGGGAGAGCAATTCTGTGTCTGATATGAGGAGACAGGGCATTCCAGACCAGAGTCAGGATGTGGGCAAGAGGTTGACAGTGAGATAGACTAGATGGAGGTACAGTGAGTAGGTTAGCATTAGAGGAACAAAGCATACAGATTGGGTTGTAATAGGAGAGTAGTGAGGCGAGGTAGGAGGAGGCAAGGTGATTGAGTGCTTTAATTAAAGACTTGCCCCAATACTTAAAGACACTTGTCCTCATGGATTAAGACCTTTGGTCCAACTTCTAAAACACGGGAAAGATACACAAATGGTATGTATAACATTCTCCAAGACTGCTGTTGATGATGATAATAATGATACATCCCCAAATTCTATACCGATTCCAAGAGAGAATCTTATCCACTGGGATAATTTAGCTCATAATAATAATATTACATTTATGGACTCTGGATCTGATCCTCAGAAAGCCATATCTCCTTCTTTCAGTGAGATTTCATTTCAGATGGAAGCAGGAGGAAGAGAAGAGGAAAGTAATTAACTCAATTTGAGGGCAGGGTGGTTAGGTGACAGACAACCATATTTTTGAGGATTTTTTTTTCAGCCCTCCCTTCCCCCCCATATATTTGTTTTAAACCATCCTTGGGGCCTCCATGTAGAAATGAGTTTGAATTGGAACAATTTTGGAATATCTGAGTGATAATGATGCTGCTGATGGTGAAGATAATCGTGGTAACAGTGTTTACAAAGCACTATACTTCAGACAGGTTCAAAGATTCTCCCAGGACTCTTATAAACCTTGCACATCCCTGGGTGATTGCAAGAAATATTTGGGTAAGGTCATTTGTTTTTCCTTTTCCCTTTAAATTCCTGATCAGTCTATACTCCATTATACATTTCATGGGAACTGACCTAGCTGCAGAGATGAAATTTGCGAAAGTCTTTGCATGAATCTGGCCTTTGGGAGCATCCCATTTGGAGAGGAGTTTTTTGGATCCCACAGAACAGTCTTGCAGATTGAAAATATGATCCCTCAAAGTGGGAATGGGGAGGAGGGGAGATCTCCCATGTCAAATATACAGTTGCCCTGTCACTAATCCAATCCAGTTCAGGAGTGTGAAGTCAAAAGGGAAGACCGGGGCAACTCAGTGGAGTTTGTTCTTTGTTAAGAAATCTTCACTTCCTGTCCTAGTTCAGAAGGGTGGCCTTTCAGACAACAAGTCATTCTGGGTTTTCCTGAAACTCTTTTTGTTTCCTAGAGCCAAAGGAAATAGACTCAAGATTGTAGATGTTCCTATCACTTTATGAAGTCCATTCATATAAAGGGAAAGAATTCCAAATCAGTGACTTGACCAAGGTTACGCAGTAGGTAAGTGGCAGAGCCAGGATTAGAACCCAGATCTCCTAACTTCCAGGCCTGTGCTCTTTCCACTAGGCCTTTCTGATATTATTTATTGATTGGGATTGAAAATGACAAAATACCAATTCGGTACTAGTCGCATGTCATTATATCACCAAGTTACTTTTAAAGAGCAGTTAAATCAGACAGGTTAAGTAACAACAGAGATAACTGAATCTATCCTTTGTTGTTAGATGGTTAACACTGAATGTATTTTTTTTTGTGCTGAGATTATTCTTTGTGACATATGTGCTCTGGGGGCTCAGTTTCTAGGTTTAACATCGTGTATGACATTCCTTCAGCCACCTATGACTCAACACCTAAAGGAATGACTTAACCTGGAAAAGCACAAAAGCCACAGAAATCATAGACAGACATGTAATGTTCAAGAGAAGCAGCTTTCTGTCAAAACAGTTTAGAGTTCATTTGCCCCCTCCCCCATATCTGCCTGATGAGTTTTATAGTTGTTTCTGTTTCTACTGTTTTACAAACACTATGATCAATTCAGAATGAAAGATTTTATTGGCTAAGGGAATACCCAAGCAGAACCATAGCATATTTATGTGTAAGAAATTTAGTATCATTGCTATCAATCCCTCAATTGAATGTATTGAGCTCTTACCATGTGCAGAGCACTGTACTAAATGCTTGGGAGAGTATTATATACAGATTTAGCAGATATTATCCCTGCCCATAGCGAGCTTTCAGTCTAGACAGCCTGCTAGTTGCTCTAGGCTAGTGCTTGTGTGTTGATTCTTTATTTTAGTAACAGAATATAAAACTATATATAAAAGGAATACTACTGGTCAAGGTTCTTGAAGGGTGCAGCAGTGATTCTGCACATGTGCAGTGGTCAACTAGATAAAGAGATCTGATGAGGATGCCATCTTGAATATCCCAAGTGATGGCCATGGGGATGGATAGAGACATTATATCACCCTTGCTGTGTCCCCCTGAGGCAACTACTTAACTTGCTTACATTCCAAAACCGGTTTTACATCCAAGCCATCTGAAATCTAAAATAAAAAATTGACAGTGAGCTCCATCTATTTCCCCCACAGAAAGTAACATCCCACTTAAAGCCCCAGCCATGGCTGACACCAGCAAATATTTTGCTATCATGACCCTCATAGAACCTATGGAGGGTGAGGAGGAAAAAACAATCAACTGGAGGGTTCCATGAAGGACAGCATGAACCAATCATTTCTCCATCCTCCGTACTTAAGCCGGTGCAGATTGCTCAGATACATAACTAAAAGAACCAAATTTCCAACCATTAATTGCTTTGAGGCAAGACTTATTTGGGTGGTATATCTTGCCCTGAGGAAGGGGTTGATCAATTTGAAAAAAAAATCACTGCCTATATGTCATTGCTGCTGCTTTTGTTTCAGTGCAAGAAATAAAAATCATCGTGAACTGTCACTACCCCAGACGGACCTAGTGCACCGAGATTTTCAGAATGTCAGGTTTTGTTTTCATTTGGATTGAGATGTGACAGCCTATCAAAAAGATGTCATACAACATTAGTGTTTCCCATTGGCTATTATAGAGAACTCCACAGTGAAAGCATTTCTGAACCGCCACATCAGCTTGGATTCAGTGATGTAGTCAAATCACAAACAATTTTACATGTTTATGTATTTAGACCTCTGTTTTTATTAACACAGTGTTAGTAAGTGCTTACTTATGTGTCAGACTAAATCCATTTCCCTTCCCTCTTTCTTTCTTGCCTCATCCTGCTCTCCCCTACCTATTCTGAGTTACTTTTCTGGCCTTCCCCACTCCTTTCATACTCATCTGTTCTTGATAGTTAAATGTTTTGTTTCTTTCTTTCACCTTAAGTTCTAACCTCAACAATCACCACCTTTCTCCCCACCCACCCACTTCTCGTTTACTCCTCCTTCACCCCAAACCACACAGAAGGAAATATTGATGGGTCGGGGTTGGATGGAGGAAAAGGGGATGGCAGAGAGTTAGATGGGCTTTCTGCCTTATTATCATGATGTATATTTGCTCTCGCAGCGTAGAGTTGCTTTTATTTGGGAATGAAGTTCCAATTCCCTAAATGAGCTTTTTCATTCAATAGTATTTATTGAGCGCTTACTATGTGCAGAGCACTGTACTAAGCGCTTGGGATGAACAAGTCGGCAACAGATAGAGACAGTCCCTGCCGTTTGATGGGCTTACAGTCTAATCGGGGGAGACGGACAGACAAGAACAATGGGAATAAACAGCGTCAAGGGGAAGAACATCTCGTAAAAACAATGGCAACTAAATAGAATCAAGGCGATGTACAATTAACAAAATAAATAATAATAATAATAATGTTGGTATTTGTTAAGCGCTTACTATGTGCAGAGCACTGTTCTCAGCGCTGGGGTAAACACAGGGGAAATAATGTTGGTATTTGTTAAGCGCTTACTATGTGCAGAGCGCTGTTCTAAGCGCTGGGGTAGATACAGGGTAATCAGGTTGTCCCACGTGAGGCTCACAGTCTTCATCCCCATTTTACAGTCGAGGTAACTGAGGCACAGAGAAGTTAAGTGACTTGCCCAAAGTCACACAGCTGATAAGTGGCAGAGCCGGGATTCGAACCCATGACCTGTGACTCCCAAGCCCGTGCTCTTTCCACTGAGCCACGCTGCTTCTCAATAGGGTAACGAAAATATATACAGTTGAGCGGACGAGTACAGTACTGTGGGGAGGGGAAGGGAGAGGTGGAGGAGCAGAGGGAAAAGGGGAAAATGAGGCTTTAGCTGCGGAGAGGTAAAGGGGGGATGGCAGAGGGAGTAGAGGGGGAAGAGGAGCTCAGTCTGGGAAGGCCTCTTGGAGGAGGTGATTTTTAAGTAAGGTTTTGAAGAGGGAAAGAGAATCAGTTTGGCGGAGGTGAGGAGGGAGGGCGTTCCAGGACCGCGGGAGGACGTGACCCAGGGGTCGACGGCGGGATAGGCGAGACCGAGGGACGGCGAGGAGGTGGGCGGCAGAGGAGCGGAGCGTGCGGGGTGGGCGGTAGAAAGAGAGAAGGGAGGAGAGGTAGGAAGGGGCAAGGTGATGGAGAGCCTTGAAGCCTAGAGTGAGGAGTTTTTGTTTGGAGCGGAGGTCGATAGGCAACCACTGGAGTTGTTTAAGAAGGGGAGTGACATGCCCAGATCGTTTCTGCGGGAAGATGAGCCGGGCAGCGGAGTGAAGAATAGACCGGAGCGGGGCGAGAGAGGAAGAAGGGAGGTCAGAGAGAAGGCCGACACAGTAGTCTAGCCGGGATATAACGAGAGCCCGTAACAGTAAGGTAGCCGTTTGGGTGGAGAGGAAAGGGCGGATCTTGGCGATATTGTAGAGGTGAAACCGGCAGGTCTTGGTAAGGGATAGGATGTGTGGGGTGAACGAGAGGGACGAGTCAAGGATGACACCGAGATTGCGGGCCTGAGAGACGGGAAGGATGGTTGTGCCATCCACGGTGATAGAGAAGTCTGGGAGAGGACCAGGTTTGGGAGGGAAGATGAGGAGCTCAGTCTCGCTCATGTTGAGTTTTAGGTGGCGGGCCGACATCCAGGTGGAGACGTCCCGGAGGCAGGAGGAGATGCGAGCCTGAAGGGAGGGGGAGACGACAGGGGCGGAGATGTAGATCTGCGTGTCATCTGCGTAGAGATGGTAGTCAAAGCCGTGAGAGCGAATGAGTTCACCGAGGGAGTGAGTGTAAATGGAAAACAGAAGAGGGCCAAGAACAGACCCTTGAGGAACTCCGACAGTTAAAGGATGGGAGGGGGAGGAGGCTCCAGCGAAGGAGACCGAAAATGACCGGCCAGAGAGGTAAGAGGAGAACCAGGAGAGGACAGAGTCCGTGAAGCCAAGGTGAGATAAGCTATGGAGGAGGAGGGGATGGTTGACAGTGTCAAAGGCAGCAGAGAGGTCAAGGAGGATTAGAATGGAGTAGGAGCCATTGGATTTGGCAAGAAGGAGGTCACGGGTGACCTTAGAGAGAGCAGTCTCGGTAGAGTGGAGGGGACGGAAGCCAGATTGGAGGGGGTCTAGGAGAGAACGGGAGTTAAGGAATTCTAAGCATCGATTGTAGACGACTCGTTCTAGGATTTTGGAAAGGAAGGGTAGTAGGGAGATAGGACGATAACTGGAGGGGGAAGTGGGGTCAAGAGCGGGTTTTTTTAGGATGGGGGAGACGTGGGCATGTTTGAAGGCAGAGGGGAAGGAGCCCTTGGAGATTGAGTGGTTAAAAATAGAAGTTAAGGAAGGTAGGAGGGCAGGGGCGATGGTTTTAAGAAGGTGAGAGGGAATGGGGTCCGAGGCGCAGGTGGAGGGAGTGGCACTTGCGAGGAGGGAGGAGATCTCCTCCTCCTCCTCCTCCTTTTTCTTATAGAGTAATTCGTATCTTACACATATAATTTCAGTAAATGGTGGAATGCTGGTTTCGTTATGTCCTCTTGTCAAGGAATTCATTAACTCTAATTTGGCTGCTGTGTAATACTTTGGTTCCTTAAGCTTTTGGCTCCTGCAACTGTTATTTCATTAATATTCATGAATTAACCTAAGGCCCAACCTCTCAAATAGCACTCGCATAGAGAGCGCTAGATAATACATTAAAAAATGATCACTAGCACTCCTAATTCTCCTCCCTCCATGATAGAGACAATGAAGGTGGACTGATGTTTCTCCACACCTCTGCACAAAGGGAGGAAGAGAGAAAATGAGCCATTCCCTTGCCTCGATCCTCGCCCACCCTCTCTTGCCAACCTCGCACAGATGAGCACTCTGGGGCTGTTGCCTGTCACACCTGTGCTCTGTTTCAGTGTGCACTGCGAGAAGACAGCATTCCTGGAACATGCCAGGGGCTAGTCAGTAGCTCCACACAAGCTTCTAGTCTGTATTCTTGCAGGAGCAGTTTTTCTCTGCTTTGGTCCAGGTCCTGGAAAAGTTGATTTGTTTTGCTTGAAGGAGATTTTCTTGCACCTCTGTTTCAACCAGAGATCACACATCATCCTTATTTTCCTGAGAGTAATTTTACTCTAGCAATAATAAGACTGGGACTGATTCTCTTCAAGGAAAAGAGAGAGAATAGAATGTGGTAAGTCTGTGTTCTTGTGCTCACTCTGAAGTGGGTATTGGTAATGTTTTCTCCAGTGAGGGATATTTTTTCCGGATGCTCGCTACAAGATGAAAGGTGTCTGCAAATTATTAATACAGAGCATGATCGGTCATTTTATTGAGCATATTCATTCATTCAATTCATTCAATAGTATTTATTGAGCGCTTACTATGTGCAGAGCACTGTACTAAGCGCTTGGGATGAACAAGTCGGCAACAGATAGAGACAGTCCCTGCCGTTTGACGGGCTTACAGTCTAATCAGGGGAGACGGACAGACAAGAACAATGGCACTAAACAGCGTCAAGGGGAAGAACATCTCGTAAAAACAATGGCAACTAAATAGAATCAAGGCGATGTACAATTCATTAACAAAATAAATAGGGTAACGAAAATATATACAGTTGAGCGGACGAGTACAGTGCTGTGGGGATGGGAAGGGAGAGGTGGAGGAGCAGAGGGAAAAGGGGAAAATGAGGCTTTAGCTGAGGAGACGTAAAGGGGGGATGGCAGAGGGAGTAGAGGGGGAAGAGGAGCTCAGTCTGGGAATGCCTCTTGGAGGAGGTGATTTTTAAGTAAGGTTTTGAAGAGGGAAAGAGAATCAGTTTGGCGGAGGTGAGGAGGGAGGGCGTTCCAGGACCGCGGGAGGACGTGACCCAGGGGTCGACGGCGGGATAGGCGAGACCGAGGGACGGCGAGGAGGTGGGCGGCGGAGGAGCGGAGCGTGCGGGGTGGGCGGTAGAAAGAGAGAAGGGAGGAGAGGTAGGAAGGGGCAAGGTGATGGAGAGCCTCGAAGCCTAGAGTGAGGAGTTTTTGTTTGGAGCGGAGGTCGATAGGCAACCACTGGAGTTGTTTAAGAAGGGGAGTGACATGCCCAGATCGTTTCTGCAGGAAGATGAGCCGGGCAGCGGAGTGAAGAATAGACCGGAGCGGGGCGAGAGAGGAGGAAGGGAGGTCAGAGAGAAGGCTGACACAGTAGTCTAGCCGGGATATAATGAGAGCCCGTAATAGTAAGGTAGCCGTTTGGGTGGAGAGGAAAGGGCGGATCTTTGTGCAGAGTACTGTAGTAAGTTCTTGGGAGAGTACAATATAACAGAGTTGATAGACTTGTTCCCTGACTCCAAGGAACTTTAGCCTAGAGGGGAGATGCTGACTATATGGTTATGAGAAGCAGCGAGGTCTAGTGGATAGAACACAGGCCTGGGAGTCAGAAAGACCTGGGTTCTAATCCCTCTCCGCTGCTTGTCTGTTGTGTGACTTTGGTGGCAAGTTGCTTCACTTCTCTGGGCCTCAGTTACCTTATTTGTAAAATGGGGATTAAGATTGTGAGTCCCATGAAGGACAGGGATTGTGTCCAACCTGATTACCTTCTATCTAGCCCAGTGCTTAGAACAGTACTTGGGTCATAGTAAGCACTTAAATACCAAATACCATTTGGTTATTTGGTTCGGATTCCTCCATCATCTCACTCCCCCTTAACTATCCATTCCCTTCCCCTACTAAACCCCAGCTCCTATTCTTCATTTCTCTCAAGATCACCCTCTCACTTGTGACATTTTCTCCGCTTTTTAAAAATGCTATTTGTTAAGCACGTATTAAGTCTGAAACACTGTTCTAAATTCTGGGGTAGATTAAAGTTAATTAGGTTGGACACAGTCCCTGTCCCATATGGGGTTCACAGTCTAAGTAGGAGGTAGAAGAAGAGGCAGAGGCACAGAAGTTTAAATGACTTGCCCAGGGTACACAGCAAGTGATTGGCAGAGCCGGGATTAGAACCCAGGTCCTTTGACTCTCCGGCCTGTGCTCTTTTCACAAGGCTATGGTGCATCTCCATCTCTGATCCTTGTTTCATGCCCTTCCTCCTTCCTGGTACTCAACCCTCCTTGAAACCCACCAAATCTCAACTCGCGTGGCTCAGTGGAAAGAGCCCGGGCTTGCAAGTCAGAGGTCTTGGGTTCTAATCCAGGATCTGCCACTTGTCAGCTGTGTGACTGGGCAAGTCACTTCACTTCTCTTTGCCTCAATTACTTCATCTGTAAAATGGGGATGAAGACTGTGAGCCTCACATGGGACAACCCGAGTACTCTGTATCTACCCCAGCGCTTAGAACAGTGCTCTGCACATAGTAAGCGCTTAACAAATACCAACATTATTATTATTATTATTATTACCTTCAAACCCCTTCTGATACCCCAGTTCTTTCAGGAAGCTCTTCCCAGTTATTTGCTCTTCCCTGCTGGTTACACCCTCCCACCTACCCTAGGGACTGTAAGTCCACTGTGGGCAGGGAATGCGTTGTTATAGTGTACTCTCCCAAGAACTTAGTACTGTGCTCAGTAACTATGATTGACTGACCGTCTCAGTTCCTTCAACCCACAACAGTACATGTATCGATTGATTGTTTTACACTTGGAGTTTTGTTGAACATTTACATAAATCATTTAAGAGATTCTGCTGTTTAAGCATTTCTTCCTCCCCTCTGTGAATTATCTGCCTGTGTTCCCTGTTAAATTGTAAGCTCCTTCTGGATAGTGATCAGATCTCCATCCTCTACTGTACTCTCCCAAGCACTTAGCTGCACACTGTAGATGCCCAGTAAATACAATTGATTGAGAGGCAGATGATCCTGCCATCAGCCCATAGCTACTGTCTTGGATAATAAATGGAATATTTATGATCTCTGCTTGGTTCAGTTGATTAATGAACCCAAATCTCCACAGTTATGTTGAACACAGGAAAGTATTCATTAGCTCTAATACTGAAATCAAGAATACTGTCCTGTTGCCAAGTAGCAGTTGCTGAGACAAAATGTGGGAAAAAAATCAACGTGGTTTCAGTCAGCTAAATACAAGCCCATGGTAGAATAACAATATTCCACATACCTTTAGACACTTTCGCTCCCTGCTTAGCTCAACTCCCTGCCTCCTCCTCCCTATGGTTCCCGATCCCTATTTGCATTGCACCTCTGGGAATTCAAAAGAAAAAGTGGGAATCGCTGTTGATCAGTTCCGCGACTAGAGAAAAGAAAATACAAATTCAGGGAGGTTTCCCTTCATCCCCTCAGGTGCAAGTTTACTGAAAAATTTATCTCTGACCACAGGCCAAAGCCTCAGACTCCCATGTGGGAGAGGCCTTTGACTAATTTAACTTTGTCAGATTGAAGCATCTTGGGACTTTTATAGCTAGGAAGGAGGAAGAAATGAATCTTTATTTTTTTCCACTCTGAGAAGACATATATTAAAGGAAAATAGATCTAAAAAATTCAAAGAGAGAAAGAAATTGATTTATCCAGATAATACAGCAGAGTACAGGATATTTTGGATTGGAGCATTTGTCTAACTTGAGCCATGCCGCTGTGCCTGTCTGACTGGGACATTAAATTAAGTGCATGGTCTTATTGGAATTGAATTAATGAAAGGGCTAAATAGTACTTTTTAATTAATTACCGGTCTTCCTGTAAAAGAAAAAAATTGGGCCTTGTAAATTCAAATGAGAAGAAAACCCACAAAGAGTCAAGTGGTTGTAGTTTTTAGCAAAACAACTTTATATATTTACAGGTGAAAAGAAGAAATTCTATTAGAAAGGACTATGGCAAAGTACATTTTATAAACTGAGAAACAGTTTGGTCTAGTGGATAGAGCATGGTCTTGGGAGTCAGAAAGACCTAGGTTCTAATCCTGTCTCCACTACTTATCTGTGGTGAGCCCTTGGGCAAGTCACTTCACTTCTCTGTGCCTCAGTTATCTCATCTGTAAAATGGGGATTAAGACTGTGAGCCCCAAGTGGAGCAGGGACAGTGACCAACCTGATTAGCTTGAATCTCCCCCAATGCTTAGAACAGTGCCTGGCAAATAGTAAGCACTTAACAAACACCAACATCCCCACAAAAAAAAACAACTTTCATGTTAAGTAAAGTTCTCATTTAAACACTTAGTTTGAAAATAGTCCTTCTGAAAAACAGTGCTATTCATAGGAAATGAATAATTTTTTCCTCAAAATTCTTTAATTCAGCCAAGACAGAAGGTGGCCTATTTTGACCGAAATCAGATATTTAAAAATTGTAAGCCTTAGAAATGAAAAATACATATGAAAACATTTAAATACCATACCTGCCCCCTAAAAGAGATCATTCTCATCTAAAATTTTTCCTTTCTGATGCCCCACTTTCCAGCAAAACATATCTCATAGTCCAGTAGATCATCCTGGCAGGAAAGTTTACCCATGTGTGTGTGTACACACACACACACATAAACACACACACACACACACATTCCCCCCCACCAAAAAAAAAGCTTATTACCTTAACATTAGTCCTCTTGGCTAAGGTTAGGTAAGATAATTTGATAATTCAACATGAAATTACTGAGCAAAATTTGGCCAACACTCATTCCCAATTTGATGGGATCATCCAATTTTACAATTAATGGAAACAATTTTGACTCCAAAAAGTTATTTGTCTTTTTACTGCACACGTCTTGACCTGAAATTACCTCTTTAGAGTCCTATTATATCTCTCTAGTATGATCATTTTTTCACCCGTTAAATTATACTTTGACAAATCATTTTCCACTTTAAGTTTACCATCTCTTAGCTAGTTGAAGTATTTCATGGCTCTTTATGCAGAGAAAAGGTATATACATTTAATTCATTTTAATTTTATTTTGATACTTATGGATAAAGTTATTGAACTTGTATTTACCGCAGTTTGTCATTATGGGGGTGCTCAAAAATTATGGGTGGTTAGTTTATTTTATTTTTTTTGAGGAAGAGGAGGAGAAAATAGTGCTGCAGCATTTGTTTTGAAAGCTGAGGAGAAAATGATGATCCTAGAATAAGTCTATAGGTCTCTTTTCCTAGGAAGAGAATCTGGACCCATGATATTTCATAGAAAATTTCTTCATGCATCTTCTACAGTAATTGATAGCACAGTTCAAAGAGAAGACTAAAGCACATTCAAGAGAATGTGCTTCCTAGTTGCAAAAGCTTTTGTTCATGCAATAGAAGCCAACAGGAATTGAGGCTATGGAAAAAATCTCATTTATGTGATTTAAAATGCATGCAAAGAATGTTTACATAGCAAATCTATGCATTATACATCACATAGGCATCATATACATACTCTATAGATTAAAAGTGCACATATATATATATTTACAAACACTTGAGAAATGTATAGAGATAAGAGACACATTGGAAAGGGTATATGCTGATGGATATTCAGGAGAGAAATAGCAAATAACATCGGTGAGATTTCACTCCCAGTAGCTGCAGAGCAAATTCAAATATCCTATTGCTTTACATTAAGCCATCTTTGAGAAGTGGACAGACTGCTCAAGTAACTTTATGCTCAGTTAAATTCCCACACAATTGCAGTGGATGGTAAGAACTTTCTTTTAAAAGATTCCAAAGGTTTTATCCTTGTGAACTCAATTGACAAATGGATTTCATGTCTAGCACAAGGCGATATATCACAGTTCAGAGTAGGACTTTAAAAAAGTCACATGCCGTGTAATGTTGAAAGCAGGCAAACATCATCTTTATGGTAATCCCATAACCATTATTTTGAACACCCAAGCCCTGTTGTTGGTCTAGTGGGATGAGCACAGCTCTTAGAATTGGGAAACTTGGATTCTAACCTTGGCTCTCTGCAAGGAGGAAAATTTCTACTTGGGCTGTGTCTTCAGTGATGGAAATTTCTGACTCAAGTACTATCTAATGCATTTTATGTAGTAGATGGACCCAGTAGGAATCCAGAAAAATATCTGATCAGCAGGTGTGGTGAGGAGCTGCTTGAGGGTGTGCTACACAGAGTAGTGTTTAATAAATATTATTGACTGATTACAATGACTATCAAAGCATTTAACTGGTGGATAAAGATCCCATGGACAGCACAGACAATATTGCTCCCATCCCTTAGGCCATAAACAGGTCCTGAATTTCAAAAATAAAAATCTATGCCTGCATTTTGTAATATGCTGCACACTTGCCCATCTAATTAATTGGGATATTGGTTAAGCATTTATTCTTTGCCAAGCACCATACTAAGCTCTGGGTGGAAACAAGATAATCGGGTAATATACAGTATCCGTCACACATGGGGCTCAGAGTTTAAGTGAAAGCGAGAACAGGTATTGAATCCCCATTTTACAGATGAGGAAACAGAGGGGCAGAGAAGTTAAGTGACTTGTCCAAGGTCAAACAATAGACAAGTGGCCAAGCTGGGATTAGATGCCAGGTCCTCTGATTCGCAGGCTTGTGCTTTGTTTCTGTTTCTCTCTATCTTCTCTTGGACTCCTTACCCCAGCGAGAACATGACTTGCAGAGATGAGAGTGTTTGAATGGTAATGCACTAATTACTACCATTATAATCAATTCTTTCACATTCTTGAAGTATCTGAACTGAGGCTTATATGTCATTCTTGGCGGGAAGTCCATATTGAGTACCTATTACTAGGAGGAGTTTAAAGAAGACCCCACTGAATAACTGAATTAGAAGTTAAGACATTATCCTCTGAGTTCTATCATTGACTGGTTGATTAGAATCAATTCCCTTAGCTCAAATCTACAAGAAAGCAAGCAGATATTTTGGGGAAAGCTGATAATAGTAGTAATAATTAATAACTGGTATTTGATAAATGCTTATGACGTGCTAGGCACTGTATTAAGCACTGGGATGGAGGCAAGCAAATTGGGTTGGACAGAGTCCCTGGCCCACGTGGAGCTCACAGTTGCCATTTTACAGCTGAAGTAATAAGTGGTACATTTCTTTCTGATGATTTTGGATTCTCCTTAGAGAGTGCTTTATCAAAGTTTTGTTTTTAAATAATTGTGTTTTACGTATTCAGCGGACAATTATTCTCTCCCCGCACCTTCAAAGCCTTCAAGGATGGCACACCTCATCCAAGAGGCCTTCCCTAAGTAAACCCTCCTTTCCTTTTCATCCACTCTCTTCTGCACCCTGATCTGCTCCCATTATTCATCCCCTCTGCCAGCCCCACAGCACTTGTACATACGTGTAATTTTTTTATTTATATTAATGTCTGTTTCCCCCTCTAGACTATAAGTTCCTTGTGGGAAGGGAATATGTTTCTTATATTATTATATTATACTCTTCCAAGTGCTTAGTACAATGCTCGGCATTCAGAAAGTCCTCAATATGTATGATTGATTGACTGAAGATGATTCTGACCTAAATGGTTAACTAGTGGCTAATTGTAATTGTTATACATAACTATAAAATGATATATGAGGTAAATCTGTATTTGTAAAGATGAAAAAGTCAGTGATTTTTTTCCCAGTAGAAATAGACTTCTTGTAATCTCTGCTATCAGAAGATGAAAAAACACGTGGTAAGTGTAGTAATCATGATATTTGTTAAGCACTTACTATGCCCCAAACACTGTACTAAGCACTGGAGTAGATGCATGATAATCAGGTTGTCCACACCCCTCTCCTCCATGGGGCCCACAGTTTAGGAGGGGGGAAAGGTATTTAACCCCTATTATATAGATGAATAAACTGAGGCTCAGAAATGTTGTGACTTTTCCAAGGTGACACAGCAGCAAAGTGGTAAAGCTGGGATTAGAATCCAGGTCCTCTAACTTCCAGGCCCATGCTGTTTCCACTAGAGGGAAGGTTAAAGGGTAAGAAGAGATTTTTGTTAAAAACTGCCTACCACCACCTAAGCAACTGGGCAAAGTTCCCCAGCTTCGATTTACACACTCAAACTTAATTGGCAATTTTTGAGCCTCTGTTCTAGAACAGCAACAACAAAATCATTCTGGAAACTGATAGACTGGATGCAGAAACCTTCAACCACTGGGCCAGGATCTGATCTTTCCACAGTGAAATTTAAATCAGAGTTTTAAGCCAGAGTCCCTGTATGCCAGGCTGGGGCTGTCCCTTCATTTCTGGTCAATATTAAGCGCCTTCCTATACATCATACAGGAAAACAACACTAGGGCAAATGAAACACCTTTTCCTGGAACTGTTTTCCTTGTTTAATAAGAGCTGGTAAAATGGGGTTTAAGACTGTGAGCCCTATATGGGTCAGGGACTGTGTTCAACCAATGAGTTTGTATCTACCCCAGGGCTTAGTACAGTGCCTGGCACATAGTAAGTGTTTAACAAACGCCATTAGAAATAAAACAAAAACAAAAAAACTGGAATGTCTAGAGCACTTTTAAATTTTTCCAAAACGCTTTTACATAAGTTATCTAATGTTGTCCTCACAACATCTCTCTGTGGTATTTTCGAGATAGGAAAACTGGGGTTCACAGAGGCTGAAGATCACCCATCAGATCAGTGACTGTGGGCAAGTCACTTAACTTCTCTGTGCCTCAGTTCCCTCATCTGTAAAATGGGGATTAAGACTGTGAGCCCCATGTGGGACAACCTGATTCCCCTATGTCTACCCCAGCGCTTAGAACAGTGCTCGGCACATAGTAAGCGCTTAACAAATACCAACATTATTATTATTATTATTAGATCAGAAATAGAGGTGATTGGAATACAGATCTCAAAACTCCTGGATCATTGTTTTTTCTGGTAGACCATACCATCTCAACCGGGACCTCCATCTGTAATTTGAGGTAGCACTGACCCTAAAATTCACTGTTGAAAAACATTTTCAGCTCCCATGAGAAATCTTATTAATCACACTTATGTAACACTAAGTGAAAGATAAAAAATAAAATTGGCTACGCCAGATTGAAAACATGGAAGACAACCAGAATATTCTGTGGTCAAATAGATTTTTAAGAATTGAAACACATTTGTATTTTTTCAAAGTAGGATTAAATGTGTAATGAAAAACATTTCAGTTGCTTCTATGCTATTCAATCCTATTGAGCATTTTATTGTCTCTAGACCCATAGCACCTCAGCTCATTTACAATCGTGCTGCTGTTGCTCTGGTTGTATTTATGAGTAGTATACAGCAATTTTTTTTTCCAGTTCTTATGTCCTCTATTTGCTTTCTTCAAAGGTTTGGTGGGTTGTTTTTTTGAGTTAAAAAAAATAACCCTGAAGACAAATAGGTTGTATCATTTTGAAATGTGGATGGGGCTAGGAAACAATCCGTTTTCATTCAAATCACTAAAATACTAGTTTTTCTTTGCACTCCTATTGTCCCAGACAAACCCATCTGTTTTGGAACAGTAATCAAATACATAATAACCATTGAAATAATCGGTAATGATTCCCCATGAAATATGAATGGGAGTAAACACACACATACACAAATGCCTGTTCAAAAATGAATACAGAGGGAAGAGTGAATAAAGAGCATGAAGAAGATTTCACCCCTCATATCTGTGATTAGAGCCCTGATGCTGTATTACCTTTAACCGAGATAATTCCATTTCTACAGTACAACGCGCTTTAGATGGTGAGAAGAATAACTGATTATTTAATCAAAGGGAGGGGGGGAAGCTGAAATAATCGGCTATATATCTCAAAGGTGGCGGGGGATGTATTGTGCTAATAGAAATGGTTGGATTCTTTTTTATTTTAAACAACAAATAAAATAGCAAAACATTTTCTTCCCATCATAAAAACTGACTTTGATCCCCGGTTCAGCCATTGAGTGGAAAATTGAACCACAATATAATTGCTTTCCCTGTGACCGATAAAGCGGTGTAACAAATTTTGTGTTTGAATGATAAAATCAGCAATTGGCCCCTAGCATTCCCTTCACTCATTCCTCCAAGGACACCAGAGTCCCATCAGGCTCCAGGGCAAACGCCAAGGCTGGAGAACTGTAAATCCACTCCAAGTTGTTGCTGCATTTTTTATAATAGAAAGCTATGCGTCGTGTGTGTTTTCTTTAAATGCCCAAAATAAATTACTTCTGAATGTGGAAAAAAAAAAATCAACCTCCAATGAGAATGGATTCCAGCCATAAAAAAAATCTAAAATCCCAGAGTAAAAATTATTGTACTCAAGAGTAAACTCTTTTTATAAAGGGTAAATTGTCTTAACAGTCACAGCGACAAGAGTCACAGCAGTTTGATACAGAGGTGGCAGCCAGAAAGGTTTTCACCACAGGAAGGGAAATGGGTTGCATTTGTAAGCTCATTACGATAGGATTTAACTGGAAAAAGATATGGCACTTTCAGTGTGTAAGTGCATCAAATCCATCCTGTCACCAGTATAGACTTTGCCAGCCCATTTGGGATAACAATCCTAAATTGCTGTGATCATTGGAAAGTTCTTTATATTCCTTTCAATTTTTTACCCACCCTTTTGATCTCTAATACGGGGAAAGATCTGAGCTTATAGGTCAGACATCCTATTGGTGATTCTGAGGAGGGGAAAAATGAAAATATGATAAAACTACAATACTACAAGCATCCACATCTGGAGTTTTGAATCCAGATGCTTATCAAAAGCTTTTTTGAGCACTTTTGGTTACCAATTCCAGATAGAGATTTTTGTCAGGAGGTATCTCCCTGTGAAAAGTGACTATCTTGAGGAATACTGCAGCTCTGGCTCCCCACAAAAACTGGGCAAAAGTGTGGGGAAAATGTTTAAAGAATAACTTCCTCAAACTTCCCAGATTCCCTAGTCTCCTTGCAACCTAGCAAGGAGCCTGGATGAGCAAAACAAGCATGGAGCAGGAATAGTTGTACTCTCCCAAGCGCTCAGTACAGTGCTCTGCACACAGTAAGTACTCAATAAATTTGATTGATTGATTGAATAGAACATCTACAATCTGAAATTAGCTCTGCCCTTGCCTGCTTTGGAGACTTGGACAAATCGTTTAGCCTCGGTTTCCTTATCTAATGGTAGTGATAGTAATAATAGTATTTTCTAAGTGCTTACTACATGCAAAACACTGTACTAAGCATTAGAAAAGAATTTAGAGGGAATTAGAGCCAGGCTCTGGCCTTCAAGTGACTCACAATTTAAGAATATTTGGGAGGAGATGGGACTGATTTCAGTCATATAGGAACAGTGAAACAATGAAGCAATAAAACACTAAAACAACACACACACACACACAGAGAAATTAAAATCAAATCATTAAAAAAGTCCCTTCTGTGAAATGGGGACACAGTTTTCCTCTACTTTTGAAATAGTGAGCCCCATATAAGACAGGGCCTCAAATCTGATCTGATTACCTTCTCTCTATTCCAGTGCTTAACATGAGTTTGGAACATAGTAGGGCCCAGTAAATACGATAACAAACCAAGGTTTCTGTCAGTAGACTTTTAGTCCACATAAATAAAGTACCCTCTTCCTCAATTCTTGAAGGTGATATGGGAGTTCCAAGCTTCCGTTGATCATACTGAGCATTTAGAGGTCAAAGGTATGATTTTCTTCACTAAACTGTCCCTTACTGTCAGTTTTGATTTGGGTTACTTCCCTTATCATATTTAGTGCTGATAATCACGGCAAGTTTATCATTTTTATTATTTGAAATAATGATAGTAATCATAATACAGTTCCATATTGAATCCCTGGTGTTCAGCCCAATTCTCTTCCCGAGGAGCGATGCGGAAGGAATGAGCTGGCTAAAGCCATGATGGTTATACAGAGAAGAGCATGTGGAAAGAGCAAAGAACTGACAGAGAGGAAACCTTGGTTTGAGTCCCAGCTCTGCCACTGGCCTACTGTATGACATTGGAAAAATCACTTACTCTCTCTGATATTCCATTTCCACATTTGTGAAAGGGGGACAAAATAAATTGTGAACACTGTGTGTACTGTACCGAATCCCAAAGCCTTGTATCTACCTCAGTGTATAGAACATTCCAAGTGCTTAATAAATGCTGCAATATTATTAAAGAATCTGTCTCCCTCCTAGACTGCAAAGCTTGTTTTGGGCAGAGAACGTGCCTTCCAACTCTGTTGAATTGTACTCTCCCAAATGTTTAGTTCAGTGCTCTGTCCCCAGTAAGAGCTCAACAAATACCACTGTTTGATCTCTCTCGCTCATCAGGCATCAATGCCACTTCTCAAGTTTGGAGCTTGGCCCAACTGAGATCAATTAATCAATCAATTAATTAACAGAATTATCGAACACTTTATGTGGAACACTGGACTAATTGTTTCAGATAGTACAGTTCAATAGAATTATTAAACACGATTCCTGCTCTCAAGGGGTTTACGGTCTAGACTAGTTCCTCCTGGATTTTCTAGAATCTGTTTTCTACCTCTTGGGCATGTGGTCTCTAAGTCTGATAAGGCAGACATATACAAACCAAGCATCATCCCGTCCGTTATTGCTCACAGTCAATCTCTGGTATCGATCAGGTGTCCAGAGCTCTGTACTCTATACCTGGGAGAGTACAGGAGAATAAGTAGATGTGATCCCTGCTCTCGAGGAGTTTATAATCTAGTTGAGGAAATAGACACTAAATGATGATGGTGTTGATGATGGTATTTGTTAAGCGCTTACTAGCTGCTGTTCTAAAATTAATTATAGGTAGGCAGAAACAGTCCCATGTAAGTTATAACTCTACTTCAGTCAATTGGTGGTATCTTTTGAACTCTTTCTGTGTGCAGGGCACTATACTAAATGCTTGGGAGAGTATGGGGTTGTGTCTGTCCCACGTCCCCCCCCCCCCCCCCCCGTGGGCTCACTGACTTCGACTTGGAGAAGCAGCATGGCTCAGCGGGAAGAGCCCGGGCTTGGGAGTCACAGGTCATGGGTTCGAATCCCAGCTCTGCCCCTTCTCAGGTGGGTGACTGTGGGCAAGTCACTTCACTTCTCTGGGCCTCATCTGTAAAATGGAGATTAACTGTGACCCTCATGTGAGGCAACCTGATTATCCTGTATCTACCCCAGCGCTTAGAGAACAGTGCTGTCCACATAGTAAGCATTTAACAAATACCAACATTATTATTATTATTATTATTACAATCTAACAGTATATTGTATTGTACTCTATTGCATTTTATCGTAGAGAAGCAGCATGGCTTAATGGAAAGGGTAAGGTCCTGGGTTTCAAAGGACTGGGTTCTAATCTCTGCCAATTACTTGCTGTGTAATCTTGGACAAGTCACTTAACTTCTCTGTGCCTTAGTATTTCATCTGTAAAATGGAAATTAAGATGGTAACCCCCATTTGGAACATGAACCGTGTCCAACCTGATTGGTTTGTATCCACCCCAGGGCTTAGTACAGTGCTGGGCATATAATAAGCACTTAACAAATACCATGAAAAATGAAAATTGACTCAAAGAGCCATAAAAAATACAATATATGAAGGCAAATGAGGATCAAGAGCAAGCACATTATTGACATTCTCCAAAGACCACCAAGTCCCTTTTAAAAATAAGATGTTGACATAGAATGAGCACTATGGGGCAGGCAGTAACATCTGATGTTTGCAAAATGGGCCAACAGTCAAGAAATCAGCTTTCCATTGTATAAGAGAGTTAACCAGAGCCCTGGGAAGGAATGTCAGGACACTCTTTGGATTTCTCCAAGAGAAGTTACCTAAAATCTATATTTTAGTTTTACTTTCCAATAAGGTTTTGTGAATGTTATGGAAAAATTGGTTTAGGTTATGTACTATATTATACTCTATTATGTAACATTAAATTTTATAGCGATGACACTGGAAAAATCAGTACCAGAGACAATTTTTGTGTGTACATGGGGTGGTTAAGACTGTTAACTCTGCATTGTCTTTTCAGCTATATTTGCCCTCATTTGAAGACTATACCATCTATGGTATATCTTGAAACAAAGCAAAGGAACCCTGCATAGATATATCTCTTCATATACAAATATATATATAATATGCATATATATTAATATTCTAGAATATGTTTGCTATAAATGTCATATTTGTACATGGGGGGTTGTATGTGTGGGTGTGGCTACATATAGATATATGTAAAGAAATTTCTGCCTCATAGTACACAGTGTTCTTCCTTACAGTGGTTTGAGGTCTCCCCAGAAATATGACAACTAAAAACTGCCCTGGGACTTCTCTTTACACAGAACCATAAGATAAACAGAAAGAATACCAGAGGAGGGCAAAAAGAGTGAAGGTTTGACTTAAGAATAGCTCAGGTCTTCATAGGAAAAGGGACACAGAGAGCTGGGACATTTTACCTCCTCAAAACCTACTGAAGGGAAAATATTTTGGGGGATCCTAACATATCTACACAGTCTAGATATATCAGTTCAACTCTGTTTTCCTTTGCCTGTGAGTCATAGGCTTTATATACCTTGCCTTTGTGAATAATGGGAAATGTAGCACCCAAATACTAAAAGGGGTTTGAAAGCAGAGTGCAAGGAGTTGGTCCTTCTGCGTGAATAATAATAATAGTGTTATTTGCTAAGGATTACAATGTGCCAAGCCCTGTACTAAGTGCTGGGATAGATACAGGATAATTAGGTAGGACGTAGTCCCCGTCCCATATGGGGCTCACAGTGGAAGGAGAGGAGCTGAAGTTGGAATTTCCAAAGGAACATTCAGGCTTTATCTGAGGGTGAAAATGCAGAGCAAAATCAAAAATTTCCCCCATAAAGTAGTAGTGACTTCATCTCTTCCAAATAATCATTGTAAAGAGCATAGTTTAGAACACAGTGTTACTATGGAAGACCCATTAATTCAATCTTGACGTGTAGATAGCAGTCAGAAGTTTAACAAATTAATATTTGGTGATCTGTAATGTGAACTCAAAGGTCAGCAAGTGATCCCCAGGTAGTTGACTGGGAAGGCTGTGGAGAAGGTCAGGATGGTCAGTGAGAGAGAAGCAAAGATAATGATGATGATAATGATAATGGAATTTGTTAAGTGCTTACTATGTGCAAAGCACTGTTCTAAGCGCTGGGGAGAATACTAGCGGCTCAGGTTGTCCCACGTGGGGCTCATAGTCTTCATCCCCATTTTACAGATGGGGTAACTGAGGCACAGAGAAGTGAACTGTCTTGCTCAAAGTCACACAGCTGACAAGCAGCAGAGCCAGATTAGATAGGCAGAGAAAGGAAAAAGAGAAAGGCGTGAGAAGCAGTGTGGAAAGAGCATGGGCCTGGGAATAAGAGGACCTAGGTTTTAATCCCAATTCTGTCAGTTGCTTGCTGGGTGACCTTGGGCAAATCACTTAACTTCTCTGGGCCTCAGTTTCCTCCTATGTAAAAGGGGGATGCAGTGCCTGTTTTCCCGCCTTCTTAGACTGTGAGCCTCATGTGGGGTAGGAGCCTCATGTGGAGCTGTATCTGACCTGATTAAGTTGTATCTATCCCAGTGCTTAGAACAGTGCTTGACACCTAGCAAGTGCTTAACAAATATAATAAAAATGATTATTATAATAATAATACTTATAATCTTGTTTGTCACTGGTTCATATTTTCAGAGCTGAAGCATTGTGTTCTCCACCAGGACCAAGAACCACCTTGGGTGCTTGTGGCCTATGCAGGTTTATGCCAAGATAGGGAGGGAGTTACTCTGATCACTGTTATATGTCTCCTTATTGTCTGCTCCCAACCTAAACCGTTGACGGACATAATTAGATGGAATCAGAAATCATTGCAAGTACTAACTAAACAGACCAGCCTTGAAAACGTACATTGGAGAATTTTATATATTGATTAAGCAAGATAATATTAATATATCTCTTGCCTCTAGTCAACTTCCATTCTTCAGAATACTCCCAAATGGGGCCAAGAAACTTTCTTATTCCAGCTGAATGCTAAGATAATAAAGTTTGTGGTGTCCGTTTGACCTGGACCTCTTCTTTTTTTTCCCGTCTCTCTATCTCTTTCTCTCCTATGTTTTTGTCCTCCAGAGAAAACCATCCTCACATTTTCACTTTTGGGGTCACGTGTCTCCTCGGCTCATTGCTGACGCAGTGACTGATGGTAAGCAGCACTGCCTCTCTTGACCTCGTCAACATCAGAAAGTGTTTTCAAATCTCAGTCATCTCTGACAGCCTTTGAGCAGAGAAATGAGACAGTCTCCCTGACACAAAGGCTTCTGGCCTGGGGTAAAAAATTCCTTTTGAAAAAAAAAATGAACACTCTACAGACCACACTGTTTTCCATTCATCTCGCAATCCAGCCCATCCATCCCCAGCTCCATATTAGCTTCAGACACTACAGTCTCCCTATTTATTGTAGACCAGGCTGTCTTCTGACACGTTTCTTTTTTAACAGTTTCTGGCTTTGCCCACTCTTTTGAGCAAGGAAGAAAGATGGTTCGTTTATATAGCCCTTTTAATTATGGCTCCTGGACAGAGAAAAAGACTAATCTTGTTTTGGAGATAACACCCGGGAGACAGCCAAAATGGCGTTTTGCAAAGTTTGTCCTACCAGAATGGAAAAAAGAGAATAGCAAGGATTCTGGGATTATGGTGGAACCTAATAGCCAACCGCCAGGGCTTAAATATTCCTAACAGCTTTAGGACTAAATGGTCAAAGCTTTTTGAAGAGAACCATGCTTTGTCAATGCGAGACACTTATGGCAGTGAATACAGTACAGTAAACTGGGGAAAAAGAGACCTGGACTTTATTCCCAATTTTGCTCCTCATTTACTGTGTAACCCCGGGTGATTCATTTCATCAGTTGCTGTGTCGTTTTCCTCATCTGTAAAATGGGATGAGTAGTATCTTACTCCTGGGTGTTCACATCCCACATCTATCAGGAATGGTGGGAGAATTCAATTTAGCCATACTTTGAAGATTCACCCAGAGAAGGCCTTTATAACCAATCTACTTTGGTAATGTGGCGGGAATGTTGGGTGGTTCTATAAAACCCCTGGATCGGTATTGGGAGTTTCTGACTGAACAACATCCATCTCTGCTGGTCTGGACAAAGAACAAGAGAAAGGTTTAGGATGAGACTGGTCCCAGGGTGTGTTAGGGAGGCTAACAGACCAGGGTGGGGAGAGGGTCATAGAGGTACCCAGCCACTGAGACCTGGAGGATGGCTAACAACCTAATCTCTCAATGACTAGGTTTCTGATCAGTCTAGGACTTGCGCCTCTTTTCCCCAAAACCTTCCTGGGACTTCTTTATTCTGCTCCCCCTCCATTTCTTTCATCTTCTGCCCTGCCCTTATTCATTCATTCATTCATTCATTCATTCATTCATTCATTCGTATTTATTTAGCACTTACCTTGTGCAGAGCAGTATACTGAACGCTTGGAAAGTACAATACAGCAATAAAGAGAGACAATCCTTGTCCACAACGGGCTTACCGTCTCTCTCCCTCCTCCGCAGGGACCTTGAGACCCATAGGCATTGTTCCTGTTGTCCCCATCTCATGAAGGAAAGGTAAACTAAGGAAAGGGGGCAGATGTTGAGGGACAGCGGGGGAAAATCAGCATTTCTCACTGATGAAAGGGAGATCCAGGAAGTGGAGCCCTACATAGGCTCTGTCCTGTGCCCTGATCAACGCTCAGGCCATGGTCAGACTAGACAAGGCAGTCTACATCTTTCTTCCCCATCCCTAACACACATTGGAGAAGCAGCGTGGCTTAGTGGAAAGAGCACAGACTTGGGTGTCAGAGGTGGTGGGTTCTAATCCCGGCTCCGCCTCTTGTCAGCTATGTGACTTTGGGTGAGTCACAACTTCTTTGTGCCTCAGTTACCTCATCTGTAAAATGGGGATTAGGACTGTGAGTTCCATGTGGGACAACATAATTGTATTTGCCTCTGTGCTTGGAACAGTGCTTGGCACATAGTAAGCATTTAACAAATACCATTATTATTATGATTTCAGCCCTCTTCACGTCATTGGGACCATAGACCAGAGCACAAGAAGCATGATATAGTGGATAGAGGACTGGCCTAGGAGTCAGAAGGTCATGGGTTCTAATTCCAGCTCTGCCACTTATCTGCTGTGTGGCCTTGGGCAAGTCACTTCACTTCGCTGGGCCTCAGTTATCATACCTGTAAAATGGGGATTAAGACCGTAAGCACCATGTGGGACATGACTGTGTCCAACCCAATTATCTTGTGTCCACCCCAGCACTTAGTATAGTGCCTGGCACATAGCGCTTAATAAATACCACATTATTATTATTATTAATCAGACGTTCCCTGCCTAAGTCCTCCTTCCCTCTTCCACTCCCTTCTCCGTTTCCCTGACTTTCTCCCTTCATTCATTGTCCTCCCAGCCCCACAGCTCTTCAGTACATGTCTCTAATTTATGTATTTATATTGTCTGTCTCCCTTTAGAGACTATAAGCTCACCTTGGGCAAGGATTGTATCTCTAATTTATGTATTTATATTGTCTGTCTCCCTTTAGAGACTGTAAGCTCATCATGGGCAGGGATTGTGTCTGTTTTTGTTATATTTTCCCAAGTGCTCAGTACAGTGCTCTGCATACAATAACTGTGGATAGTAACTGTACAGGCTGGATCATCTGGGCGGGAATGGGAAGTTGATGTGTCCTCTGGGACTATAGTTCTCACCATTTCTCAGAGACAATCATGTGCGATCATGCCCCCACCCTTTTCAGGATCAAGATCTGGATGGGGTGGCTAATTTGGGGCTGACGGGGCTCAGCTTAGGTCCATTGTAACGTCAGAGTTCTGGTGTAGTCAGCTCAGCTACCTATCAGTTTATCCTAAAGCCATATGGCTGATATACTCAAACTTCCCTTGAAATGCCCCCTTCTGTGCCCAGGAAGGGATTCTACCTCCTCCACAGGTGGCTGAGCAGGAGCGGCAGGGAATCCACTCAATTCATTTAGCTCCGCACTTTGGCCAGGTAGGCTGTAAAGCAGTTGTTGTCATCTCATCCCCTTCTGCCCTACAGGAAAATGGTACTGTTCCACGGGGTTTCATTAAAAGAGACAAGTCTGCGGAGATTTTGCTCCTGGTGGGGGCGAGAGACTGGGGGGAAAATGGAGATTCACTCCTTCACCTAAGACTTTTTTCTCTTGCATCTTCCCCTCTAGCAGATCGGTTGTTTTCCTTCCTGATATCTTTCCTCCCAGCTCTTGCAATTTCACTCTCACTAAAATAAAGTTACCATTAGTGGCACTGCTGAAGAGCTACAGCACTAAATTAAATTCCCATATAGGGTTCAAACCGGAGTTTGGAGCTGAAAAACTAACCCCACAAGAATTTCACTTCTGTGCTCTTCAGGTTGCGGCAATCGCTTATGACAACGGCAGGGAGGAAAACACACCATGATGCTGATTCCTTATGTTTTCAGTGTATTGGAAGCAGATCTGTTCCGACTAAGTCCAAATCGGCATTAGCATTCTCCCCTAATTCAGACAGACTACTGGGGCAGGGACTCAGAGACTTCAGTTTCAGTAAGAGCCCTATATGATCTGCCTAGGAGCTGAGCTGGTGTAAAACATGCATGGTAGCTGGAAGGCTTGACTTTAATCCCCAGCTGTGACTTAGTCTTTCTTTCTCATTAAGGGTTTCGGGGTTATCAGAGCTGGGAGAATGGTTACAGATAAATATCCACAACCACCCCTATGTAGGATGTGAATGTCTTTGTGGCTGGCATTAAAAACAAAACTCAACAAAAAAACTCCATGCAGCACATAAAACTTTCTCCTCAAAATGACCGGGGGGGAGGGAGAGAGGGGAGGGTCTGTGTGGTTAGAGAACTGCCAGAGATCCCCAGGTCGATGAAGAATTTCATGATTAAGTTTATTGGTACAAAAATAATGCTTTGCCCTCTGTGCTTTAAAATGTGCTTTGGTATCGCTTTCGTTATTCATTTTCTCTCAACGATCCCAAGAGGCCCACGGATTCATGAGGCCATCGAATGGATGAGGGTGCTGGAATCAGGCCTATTTGTTTTTCCTTAAACACGAGATCATGTGTGCATTACTGATCAGTCCAACCAGCCCAGTGTTCTGGATGTTTGGAGGAACTGTGTGCTGGAAGCCCTTCTTTAAACCTAAGTGGTTATTGATGTACCATCCAGTATCCCTAACTTCTCTCTCTAAAAATCTCATCCCAGAGATATAATTTATTTAATCCTTCCCAATATTCCCTAACTGTGGTATTTGTTAAACATATATTTGAGACAACTACACACTGGTTTCCATACCAGGAACAGTCCTTAACCTCCACTGGGCTCACAGACTGTGAGCCTACGGGTGAAAAGAATGGGCATTTAATCCCCATTTTACAGATGAGGAAACTGAATGATGGAAAAGCTAGGTGACTTGCCCAAGATCACACAGTACACAAGTGGTAGAGCCGGATTTAGGTCCTGTGACACTGGACCACAGTGCTTTTCTAACATCTTTAAATCCTTCTTGCATCCTTAAATTTTCCATCTCAAACTACATCTCTAACTTCAATAAACCATCATGGACCTGTCTTCATGAATCTATCCTTTGAACCTATTGATATTGTTATTTAAAATTCCCTAAAATGAGCACCTGTTACTTTAACAAGTGTTTTCCTTTTGGTTTTTGTGAACCTTACCCCTACAAACTTCATCTGCTGCCATTTCACATTCCCCAGCCCAAACCCTTTATGATTGCATAAATTCATTATTCCCTTCTCAGCCTTTATTGCTATAGAGCAAGGGGTTCCTTCGGTCTCTCTTTGTCTGGGAGCTGCTCCATTTTCTGTGCCCTTGGTAATAGAATGAGTCAATGGCAAGACCAAGATGGGAATGCACATCCCCACTTCATGATTGAGGCCACAGGCTGCAGGAGTGTCTCCGTTTGTCAATTAACCCTGAGCTCCATGCTTCGATATTTTGACAGGTATGTTCCTCCTTGTGGGAGTTCTTTGAGCAATAGGGTTATTAAACACAGACAAATCACCAGCATGTCCTTGTTTAGGACTCTTTTTCACCACACACACCACACTGCGAGTCCTTGAACTTGCTTCCTTCCAAAGTATGGGAGGACCAAACTCATTAATAATGAAGATTGAACATGTGTTGAATACCAATATCTCTCTGGGGACTATTCAAAATAAAATGGCTGCCATAATCAGGACTGTTATTATAAGGACATGACAAATCAGGGTGATTTCCCTGAGTGTCACTTGACGTCTCCTGGTGAGTGGTTGGAGAAGTGGGTTTAGAAGGCTCTCTAGTCATCTTTCCTGAAGGGATGTGCAGTTTCCAAGCCTAGTAATCTGGAGAGAATGTATTGGGGAGAAGATGTGTTCATTGACTGTAAGCCCGTCAAAGGGCAGGGACAGTCTCTATCTGTTACCGATTTGTACATTCCAAGTGCTTAGTACAGTGCTTTGCACATAGTAAGCGCTCAGTAAATACTATTGAATGAATGAATGAAAGTGTGAATGATATCAGCGAATACTTTAAATTATGATATGGTCAGGAGCAGCCCCTAAAGGGAAGTAGAACTTGGGAAAGCCTGTTTGGAGCCCCTATTAAAGTACCTCCTGCTACACAGTTAAAGGGTATTCATTAGAAAGGAGAAGGATGTTATAAGTGGCCTGTGGCTTAATTTTCATTAGCCTGGTTGCCTGGTTTCCTTTAAGCCCATCCCAGTCTCTTTCTGGATCTTGGATATCATTTGGTGAATCTTGCTTGGCATCACTATAATGAGAAGGTGTTCATTTCCCAAACGTGTTGCAGTTATTGATAAAAAAAAAATCAGTCACTTTTGGAGCTGTTACATCTTATTCCAGTACCCGTTGAGGTGTTGCTGGCTCTAAACTAAAATAATTTTAACTCTGCTGTTTACAAGAGGAATATTTCTAAGGTCCTGGGTTACATACATTAGTTTATCCATGCCAGACTACTTGTTTTGTTTTGTTCTGTTTTGTTTGTTGTCTGTCTCCCCAGTTTAGACTGTGAAGCCAGTGTTGGGCAAGGATTGTCTCTATCTGTTGCCAAATGGTACATTCCAAGCACTTAGTACAGTGCTCTGCACATAGTAAGTGCTCAATCAATATGATTGAATGAATGATTGAATAAACCATCCAAATTTACCTTCCTAATGCCTTCTCTTCTGCCACCCCCAGAAGCTAAATTATGATGTCTTGACTGCATTAAGCACCAGGCACTAGACATCTCCCATAATAACCTTGACCTTTCCAGAGAGCTGTGATTTTGAATGCCATTTGTGGCATAAACAACCACATTTGTCTGCTCTATTGCTGAAGAAGTACAGTACCTTTTCAAAGCATCGTGGATGTCCGATCCTCTGGGAAGCACTTTTAATGTAACCGTTGGGATTATCATTTCAGCAAAAGATTCTCTATCCTGATGAGTGTTCTAGAAACACATTAGACATTAAATTCAATTCTCTGTTTCACCTTGGGGAAGAGATGGAATCTTGGAATATAAGGCCCTGTATATCCTGGGCCAGGCCTGGGATTTCCTCTGTTCCACCATCCTGCTCGAGACATACCTGAGAATGAATGAAATTATCCATCGGTCAAGATGTTCAAGAAGGACAACAGTCACATTTGTTTCTCCAATCAATTAATCGTATTTATAAATATAGGAGCATCTTTCTATCTTCTTAAAGGACCTGGAGTAGGAAAAGCTAAGCGGTAACATCACAACAATTCACATATATGAAAACTAGGTCTGTTTAAAGTGGTGCTGTTGTATATTGGGTGCACTTATTGGAGTGGAGGTGAGAGACCTGGGGCTAGCAAAGCAGATCTGGGGGTCATCTGTATATAGGTTAATTGTTTTGTTGCACTAACTGCTGGTTAGGGTTCCAGTGGAGGAAACATTTTAAAAACACCGGTAAACAAAGCCTCAGACAGTGGTGCCTGCCAACTGAAAACTGGGAGCAGTTGCTGAAGACACATGTGCATGGTGCACTGCTTTCTTTGAACAAAAGCTCTGTAGGAATGAGGAAAAGGAGGAAAAAAAGAAAAGAGTGTCAGGAACTGTAAACTGTATATTTAACGAAGTGACAAGGGAGAACCTTTTTGTATGCTGACTATGGACAGGACTGTGGTTCTCGCATCCAGCCATTCACACAGTCATAGATGAACTTTATCATCAGTGATGTTTTCAAATATAAAGGTTGACTACTTATTTATATATATATATAGTCTATATATACCATACTGTCCCAAGTGCTTAGTACAGTATTGTGCACCCAGTAAGTACTCAATAATTAGGGTTGCATATATATACATATACATATATTTACCATTCACTGATGGATAGTTTATATTGTGTGTGTGTATCTATAGAGTGCTTACAGTGTGCAGATCTAAGTGCTTGGGAGAGGGCAATACAACAGAGTTGGTAGAAATGTTCCCTGGCCACAAGGAGCTTACAGTCTAGAGGGAGAGACAGGCATTAAAATAAATGAAGGATAAGTACTTAAGTCCTGAGGGCTGAGGGTGGACTGACTATGAAATGCTTAAAGGATACAGATAATAATAATTATGGTGTTTGTTGAGCACTTACTATGTGCCAAGCACTGTTCTCTGGCTGGGCACTATTCTAAGTGTTGGGCAAGTCCAATAGGTGAAGGGAAACAAGGGCTTAGTTGAGGAAAAGCTCATGGAGGAGATGGGATTTTAATAAAGGCTTTGAAGGTAGGAAGAGTGGTAGTCAGTTGTATATGGAGGGGGAGGAAGTTCCAGACTAGAGGAAGAATGTGGGCAAGCGGTAGGCAGTGAGGTAGATGAAATCAAGGAACAGTGATAATGGTTGGAACAGTGCTGTTGATGATGATGATGATGATAAGGATGATCATGATGATGACTATGATGACAAAGATGATGATCGTATTGTACTTTCTGAAGCACTTAATATAGTGGTCTGTGCCCAGTAAGTGTTCAGTGAATATCACTTATTAATGATTACAGCAATGGCAATGTTGAGCAAGTCCTGTGACAGAAAATGATAAAAAAGATAAAACTGGTTCTATGAGAAAAAGTTAAAAAAATTGTTGTTTTATTTGGGGGTTTGATTTGCATTATAAGACCAAGTGATGACAATACCTATATTCAAATATAGGAAAATTTTTGTTGTTGTTATTGTTTGTTATGGGGAGGAATGCTGAACGATTGCTTGGATAAATTCCTGATGGATATAAAGAAGACACTCTTCATTAGGAGGAGGGATAAAACACCGGAATAGATGACCATGGGAGGTCTGTGGAGTTTCCATCCTTAAGGATCTCTACTGAAAAATATCTTAGATGGTTTAGTCTTTCTGGATCTCTCTTGTGGTCCTTTATAGTCTTAATATCTAGAGCTCTGTAATTTAGTTATGACTTGTATTAAAATCCTACCATGAGCTAAGCATTGAGCTAATTACAAGATTACCATATTGGATGCAGTTTGTGTCCCACTTATCTGCAATTTATACATGAGGAATCTGAGACCCAAAGAGTCCAGAGTTTCTCAGCAGACTATTAACAGATCTCAGATTTCCATACTACCAGCACCATATTCTTTCCACCATGTCCCCCTATGATTGTACCCAGGTGATTAGTCAATTCACTCTTTTTAAAGTGAGAGGGCAAAAAGTTCCAAAGTCCTACTGGGTCCAGCAAATTATAAGGGAAATATAGGAATTTATTTTCACTGTATAGGGAGAGAAGTAATCTCTATATTAGAAAGGGGCCCAAACAATTTATAGTTTTGTAAACTGTGAACAATACCTATGATTTGTCTTGTAAATAATAGGAAGCCCAAGGAGAATGTGTGGCCTGTTCAAGGCCAGCCAAAAAAATGAAACAAAACAAAAAACAAAACACACACACACAAAAGTCTTTGTATAGTTTGATTATTTTCCTATACACGAATCTCCATGTTTCATAGCATAGACTGTGCTCTATAAATTCACCTTAGGAAAAATTGTTAAATGAACTTTATGAACTGCACTGCAGAATAAATGTGGTAGTTATCACCTTCCACTGAACAAATAGTTGCAATCAGTATTCCTTGAATGGTATTTTCCTATTCTTCAGACAAGGAGGAAAGTGCGACAAAGAGAGGAGTGAGGAGGGGAAAGAAAGGAGAGTCATTTAGTGTAGCTTTGCTTTCATTCAGCAGCTCAACAATTTAATTCTGTACTTCATATGGCTCCCAGTTCTTTACGGGTGTGCAGTACATGTAAAAATAATAATTCAATCTCAAACTTCCTTGCAACTTTACAGTATTCTCTTATGCCTTATCCATATAATATTGAACAATACAGGACTATTTTGCCTGTGGATCACTACAGTTATATAAAGTTATGGAGCATCTTTTGCAGACCACATTTTAGTGCAAATAGTCTTTGGAAATTTGTTGCTAACAGAAAGTCTAAGTATAGAGAATAATAACAGATAAATACATTTTCATATATATTATTATTATTATTATTAGAATAGTGGTATTTTAAACATTTATGTACCAAGCACTGTCCACTGTACTAAGCACATAAATACAGGGTAGCTATGTTGGACACAAGCTTGCTCCGCACAGGAATCATATTGGTATTTGTTAAACGCTTACTATGTTCTAAGCGCTGGGGTAGATACAGGGTCATCAGTTTGTCCCACGTGAGGCTCACAGTTAATCCCCATTTTACAGATGAGGTAACTGAGGCACAGAAAAGTGACTTGCACACAGCAGACAAGCGGAAGAGCCTGGATTCGAACCCATGGCTTCTGACTTCCAAGCCCGGGCTCTTTCCACTGAGCCATGCTGCTTCT